>NC_135232.1:1125247765-1125550796 GCF_051348905.1 Ranitomeya variabilis | reverse complement strand
TCTCTGAGTGGGAAGCCTGTTGTTCGAGGGATTTCAGGATATCTAGGCTTACCATGGCTGGAATACGCTGACTCCCTGCCAATGACCTCTGCTCCCTAGGCTGCCTTGCTGCTACTTTAGCAGGCTTGTCCACCCTTCTGTTGCCTCTACCCCCAGGGAGTCATCTTTTGTGTGTGCTTTTACCTTGATTATGCCAACTCGGACTGGTAACATCAATGCCTCCATTAATTGTTTTGCCAGCTCTGCTATTTTAATGGATTTTTTGAGCTGATGTTAAGAAAAGCTCTGCTTTTCCAGATAGGGACATAATCATGGAATATTCCCAATCCATATTTCAAATCTCTTTAAATGTTAGCCACGTTAATTTAATCATGACCGGGGGATGGGGAGCCGACCCACATCACTTTTTCCCTTTGCCCAAATGGTGTCTGGCACCTGATTCACTTCCCTATCCTCAGATATTCTGATATTGGGTGCTACTTTCACTGAATTTGTCATATACACCATTTCTGCAAGCTTACACAAGTGCTTATCTGAGAGGGGACTTGTGACTGTAATACCCTCAGGAGTGTATTGTATGGAGGCCTGGAGAGCACTAAACACATATGTTCCCAGCAAATTCATAGGAGTACTCTCATTAACAATTAGCTTTGTAAGCACATTTTTTGGCTGTATTGTAATTTTAGTTTTATATGTTTAGTCATAGGATCTTCAGTCACTTCTTGTCCCTCTGCCCCCACACATTCCACCATCTGTTCAGTAATCATGTCTGGCATTATCAAGTCTTTGTGAACCACAGTCCAGGCTGTCCCAGTGTCAATAAAAAATTCTACATCTTCCTTCCCTGCCCCCGGCATTGATATGGTTGTCATGAAAGTAGGACCAGGTCCTGAGGGGCAAGAACAGGGTATACGTTTGTCACAGGGTTGTCAGTTTCCTAGTCTAAAGGCAAAATAGGTGGAAAATCAGCGACACAAAAAAATGGAGTACAACAGTCCAAAGCAACATTATAGTACGATTTTTTTAATAAATAATCAATATAACAAACATAGATGTATATCTGCTGTAGACAGAAATATACAAAACAAGGAAGGCAATACACGGAGGATATGACGGTACAACAGGTGGGATGTGGTATTGGTGGACAACATCCCTAACTGGTACACATAGTATAAATCTGATTTAGTATGTCACAGGGAAATAGTATCACAAAGCGCCATAAGTACATACATAATCCCTGCCCCAGTGAACATACAAATGAAGTTGTTAGTATTAATCATGTGCACTTACCCATGAAACAGAGGGGACCCAGCCACAAACCACCTGAAGGCCCTGGACGCGCGTTTCGCGGTGAGCTTTTTCAACAGGGATAGATGAATAGCCCGTCTTTAGTGTTTATATATAGGAAATCCTGGAAATCTGGCCGGGGAAAACGGCGCATGCGCAGTTGCGGTCCGCGCACATCCCCCTCAGTGGCCGTCATAGTAGGGCGTCCATGTGGGCGGAAACCCGCCTCCTGACGTCATAGTATGGACGCACTACTGCATAACGATAGCCACTAGAAGGAGCGAGCGCCGGAAACAACAACCGCGCATGCGCTCCATCCACCGCCATTTTGAAGAAGACCAGAGGCACAATCATATACAGAAGGACAATGTGTCACAGAGGGGACATCAGTGAAAAGCCATATATTAAAATACGAGGGAAACAAGGAAAAATCCTCTAAATAGGTCAGCTGAATATTAATGTGTGACATAAGAAAAACAACATGACAAATATGTCACAATCTATATTAAAACCAAATAAAGTGCTAAAAGTGCAATATTCTGACGAGGATGGCTCCATAACTTCTGTGATTCATAAGAAAAATCCGACGTGAAGGTGAAGAAGAGTCCCACATATTTTATAACACCTCTGGTCTTTATTCAGTAGTAAGAAGAATATTAAGAACTAAAAAACACAAAAAGAAAACAGTAAACAACAAAAACAATATATGATTAAAATGAGTAGGGGATATCTAACAGAGAGAGAGGACGTTGGCCCAAGATCACCAAAACCCCTGAGGTGTCACACAGACGGAACAAAAGTGGTGGGAAATACAAGAAAACCATGTACCACATGCTTTATGTTAGGGCCGATCATAAAAAGGGGGCGAAACTAAGCCTTTCGTTGAGTCCTTTGGGGGCGATGGTATCTAGGGTGACCATCCATCTACATTCGCACTGTGCTAAGATCTTAGCCATATTACCACCCCTGATACCAGCCTACCACTGGGTCTGCGGCATGGGCCCCGTCACCCTGGAAGATATTTCTTTCCCAATATCCCAAAAATAAATTTGCATATGACGGGGCACATGCCGCACCCATTGCAGTACCTTGTACTTGTAAATAAAACCTATCTTTAAATACAAAATAATTATGTGTCAAAATAAATTCCAATAACTCCAAAATAAATTCTACCAAGTGGCCATCCCGGTTGGCACCTTCGAGGAAAAAATCTGAGGGATAATCTGGTGAAAAGCCACTACGTGGCTAAAACAAGAAATGTTTTTGGCATTAGCCAACCACGACAGGGCTGCTATCCCTGCGGCACGTGTGTCGCGTGCCCTAACATCCTGAGATGTGGGACCTTCAAAACATCAGATGGGAGTAGGGAATTTAAGATTCGAGAGTTCATCTCATGTAATTCCACCTTTGTGGTCTACTATGCCACATGTCCCTGCTCCCTCATCTATATCGGTCTCACGTCTCGGGAATTGAAAGTTAGGACACGTGAACACGTGCGTGACATCGCGGCGGCCAAGGAGGTGATAGATATATCTAGTTTAAAAACCCTGCCAAGACACTTCCGCATCCATCATGGATCCGACCCCAGTGGCCTAAAGGTGAGGGGCATAGACAGAGTTCATGGTGGTATCAGGGGTGGTAATATGGCTAAGATCTTAGCACAGTGCGAATGTAGATGGATGGTCACCCTAGATACCATCGCCCCCAAAGGACTCAACGAAAGGCTTAGTTTCGCCCCCTTTTTATGATCGGCCCTAACATAAAGCATGTGGTACATGGTTTTCTTGTATTTCCCACCACTTTTGTTCCGTCTGTGTGACACCTCAGGGGTTTTGGTGATCTTGGGCCAAGGTCCTCTCTCTCTGTTAGATATCCCCTACTCATTTTAATCATATATTGTTTTTGTTGTTTACTGTTTTCTTTTTGTGTTTTTTAGTTCTTAATATTCTTCTTACTACTGAATAAAGACCAGAGGTGTTATAAAATATGTGGGACTCTTCTTCACCTTCACGTCGGATTTTTCTTATGAATCACAGAAGTTATGGAGCCATCCTCGTCAGAATATTGCACTTTTAGCACTTTATTTGGTTTTAATATAGATTGTGACATATTTGTCATGTTGTTTTTCTTATGTCACACATTAATATTCAGCTGACCTATTTAGAGGATTTTTCCTTGTTTCCCTCGTATTTTAATATATGGCTTTTCACTGATGTCCCCTCTGTGACACATTGTCCTTCTGTATATGATTGTGCCTCTGGTCTTCTTCAAAATGGCGGTGGATGGAGCGCATGCGCGGTTGTTGTTTCCGGCGCTCGCTCCCTCTAGTGGCTATCGTTATGCAGTAGTGCGTCCATACTATGACGTCAGGAGGCGGGTTTCCGCCCACATGGACGCCCTACTATGACGGCCGCTGAGGGGGATGTGCGCGGACCGCAACTGCGCATGCGCCGTTTTCCCCGGCCAGATTTCCGGTATTTCCTATATATAAACACTAAAGATGGGCTATTCATCTATCCCTGTTGAAAAAGCTCACCGCGAAACGCGCGTCCAGGGCCTTCAGGTGGTTTGTGGCTGGGTCCCCTCTGTTTCATGGGTAAGTGCACATGATTAATACTAACAACTTCATTTGTATGTTCACTGGGGCAGGGATTATGTATGTACTTATGGCGCTTTGTGATACTATTTCCCTGTGACATACTAAATCAGATTTATACTATGTGTACCAGTTAGGGATGTTGTCCACCAATACCACATCCCACCTGTTGTACCGTCATATCCTCCGTGTATTGCCTTCCTTGTTTTGTATATTTCTGTCTACAGCAGATATACATCTATGTTTGTTATATTGATTATTTATTAAAAAAATCGTACTATAATGTTGCTTTGGACTGTTGTACTCCATTTTTTTGTGTCGCAATATTTCTGGAGTTGTCCAGTCAGGTGGATGCCCTTGGGGCATCCGGGGAGAGTTTTATACTCTCAATCTGTTTATGCATGGGGGCTTTTTGATTACAGTCATATAGGTGGAAAATCAGTCTGCTTAGTCTCCTTTGTCACATCTGTATTATTCTTAATTATGTGCCATAGTACATCACCTACCTTCGCACTCACCAAACTCTCTATGTCTGCCTAGTTGCACTTGTCCTTCCATTGTATTGTCTTTATTTGTCTGTAAAATGGTAAAGGTTGGTTCTCAGGTTCAGGCAACTGTTTCACCACAGCTAGCTTTTTAGAGGGGTCCCAGGAAAAATACTCCTGTTTCTGCCTTACTCTTGTCACCCTACTTGGTACTGATGTGGATGGTTGTCTGATGGTGGAGGTGACCAGATATTCGGTGGGGGTGACATGATGTTCTAGAGCTTTCTCTCTCTCAGGACTACTGTCAGTCAGTGGTAGTAAAGTAGACAAAAACACCCATTTGTAGACAGCTGTCGCTCTTCATTAGCTGAATTAGACACTTTTGACTTACCTCTCTGAATTACAGTTTCTCCTTATGTAGGTCCACTTTTATGATTCACAGTTAGGGGTATCTTGGAAATCCTTAATAATTCACAAAGTACACCAGATTTATCAGTTAAGAATAGTATGGATATGACATACCACTAAAGGAGTTCTTTGTGGTCCTTTTTCCATCACAGAAGTATGCATCTTTTGACTGTAGTATTGTGTATCTATATATGTGACTGTTTCCAGTGATGGATGTTTGGGTGTGATCTTCTTCAGTAAGACATCAACAAATGATCTTTGAAGAAACATCCCCATTAATGAAACAATGAGGATAGAGTTTACCTAGGAGTCATTGGGTTAGTAAGGAAAGTGTAATGGGCTAGGTGGTGGAACCACTGTTCCAAAGCCCAAGGATGTCCTGTAGGGGCGTGATTATGAGCCTCACCTTTTGTGACCATGAATGCACAGCAGCATACGACACCGAGATCCGAGGAGAGACAAGGGAGGTGGTCCAGGTGCTACTCCAGGACTGATTATAAGTAGTTGGCAGCTGACCCCCTAGGAAATGGTATATCGTGTGGCCCAGGGGAATGTCCAATAGATGCAAGCAGGCAGAGTATGATGACAGGTACCACAGACGCAGACGGGACCGGCTGACGAGAGATGAGCTTTGGCAAGTGCAACTGGACCAAGTGACGTAGAGATGAGCTCTGGCAGGTGCAGCACGACCATTTGACTTTTGATGAATGCACTTGGCCCCTTTAAGAAAAAGGTAGTACGCATGAGTGACGCCCGGGAGACCGAGGTACCCAGCACCAGATCAATGAGGTCCGTCTCTTGAGGGGGATGTCACTAGTGGCTTGACCCGGTGCTGTGGCCTCAGGCGATGCACAATGTAAGGGATATAATGAAGGAACAGACACTTACTTGATCAGCAGCAGGTCCTCTCGGCTGTGATGACCCCGAGCCTGGATCGATGGCTATTGTCCAAATGAAAGACTGAGGCGCTGAAACGTTTAACCAGTTTACTTCAACAAAAAGGGATTTGCCACCAATACTGTCACCGGAGTCTGTTTAAGAACTCTGAATTACTTTGATCCTGTCAGGATTTCCACCTCTTATTATGCGTAGTTTCTGTATGGCCCTGCTGCTTTTTGTGAACTGGCTGCCGACCCAATCTGTCTCTTCTGTGCTCTGGTTCGACGGACAACCCGAGTCCTTTTTTTGTCGGCTTACCCCCTTTGGGAGTACCGCTGAACTCTGTGTCTGTTGCTGCGTCTTACCCTGGTGAAGCTGATATCACCTCACTTCCTTCCTGTTGCTGTATTATATATAATGAATATAGCCACGGATCCGGTATCCGTCTCTGCGCCTATTCTGGGTAGAGGTTATTGCTACCCGGTTCTCACAATGTCCTTTTTCTTTATTCCTCTTTTCCTACTATGGGTATCACGGGCCTATAATCCGTCATAGGGCTGTTAGGAGTTCAGTTATACGACCTCTCACTTTCAACTCCTCAACCCAACTGCCAGTCCTTTTCTCAGACCAGAATAGATCAAGGGGAGTCTCTGGAGCTCCCCCTTCTGGCCGGAGATGGTAGTGCAGTCTTGCTATTTTAATATTTGTATTTGGTGTCAATAACTATTTTTGTGGCAAATACCCCTAGAGGCGCCACACATGCATGCTCCCAAAGCACAGTGCCCGGGGACCTGTATGCAGTGCATGCACCCTGGGTAGCAGCAGACCCGGAAGGAGCAGGACGGGGGCCGCAGAGGTGAGTATGCTAAAGACAATTAAGCAAAATGGCAACTGGCAGGCCATCATTTTGCTTTATTTGTCTGAATAGAACCACAAAAGAGTGGCAATTCCAAATTCTCTGTGTAGGTTGAGGCAAATCAATTTAATTTAATGTAATAGTCTATGACAGTTCTTTGTTAATAAACTCCTAGCCTACATTCTACTTACAAAAACATGTAGAAAAAAAGAAAATATTGCAGAGATATGAGCCGGTAACAGAAAAAATATATACATTTGAATAATTAAACATTTTTGTAGCCAATTTTGATAATTCTGTTTGTCTTTATTCAGATTCTTAAGGTGCCAGCTTGAAATATAGCAAACAAATAAAAGTTAAAAATATGTATTTGCCCCTCAAAATGTTAAATAGTTACAAATCACTTGTCTCATATGTAAGTTTTCTATTGTTAATTAACTTTTTTTTAATAAATATATTTGTTTTTGACTGATTAGACAAAACAATAAAACAAAATGGCAACTAGTATGCTGCCACTTTGCTTTAGAATAGTGAATGGAATCGTAGAAAATTTGAGTTCCAAATAATAATAAAACCTATCACCTTCAGCAATTTTCTCCAATTATCAATTATGGTTTCAATTATCAATTATGGTCTATCGGAATTGTCCTTTAAAAAAATAAATAAGCAAAGATGCCAAAAACAAATAATTGGCAAAAATGTGCTAAGACGTATAATCATTAGTCTTAAAATATTTTATTATAAATTGAAACCAGATCAAGTTTTACCATATTTTAGTGAAGTGATTGAGTTATGGTACTTTAAAATGCAGTCCAAATGTCAGACACATAAGAACATACAATCATAAATAAATGAATAAATAGAAAAAACAAAATAACAATGTTTGTCTCCCATCATAAAATATGAACTGTGACTTTATCACATGTTATGTTTTAGCTTCTCTTTTGTCTTACTATTTATGCGCTGTAGCAAAAAAGAAAAAAGTAATATAAATGATAATTTAATGTAACAACCTGAGGAAGCAGAACATAAGAGTTAGTGAACAGCAACAAGATGTTTGGAACATTATCCAGGCAGGTGGCTGAATACTGTACTTGTTATGAGTCAGCGCAACCCCACTGATAAAGCTTCTTTGGTTCTGTGAGTGCGGAGAAATCAAATCTTATAAGTGTTAATTGACACTTACATTAACGACTCCATATAAACATGCAGACATTGTAAGCTGATTAGAAAGGAGGAAGGATAGTGTTTAGACCCTGGATAGGCAACACAAGAGTTTTCTGATCTCCATTTTTTTCTTTTGTGAGTTGTTATCGAAAAACTGCACATAGAGGGGTGACCTCTTTCGTGACACTTTGTTTGGTTAGAAGCAATAGATTCTGGTCCACCTCGAAAGTCTTCTTCGAGCCTTGAAGCTTTATGTTCCTTCTTGGCTAAATTTAAGGTTTTCTTTTATTTTTTACAGTAAAATTACCATGACAACCTAAGCCCGAGAATCATCGATGTCTTTGTTTCCACAACTACTGCTGTGTACTCGATCCAGCTTAATGTATGCATTTGCTATTTTCAAACTGTATCGTCTTCTTAATGCCATGTGCTTGGCTGGTGTCTCTTCATGGAATTTTGCAGTCGGAAGACTCTGGCTGAATACATTAACTTTAATGTCACTTAACATCTGTTGTGTAATGTAGCGGGCCACCCTCCCGGTTTAATACCGAGTTGAAATGATAATTGCCAAGAATTTACTTGGAGGTAGGGTCTACCGGAGCATTCACGACTCAAATCTTATAAAAAAAAAAAAAACACATCGAAGTGGGATGTTAAGCTTGTAAAGTTTGCTTACTCTTCGATTCTTGATGTTTAAGAAGGTGTTAGGTTCACTGTAAATTAAGGTAACGTAAGTGGTTTTTAATAGCCTGGTGCTCAGCTCCATTTTGAGCTCGGATGTAAAAACGACACTAAAAACCCTTCTAAGATACCTCATATGGAGAGATAAAGAATATTTCGCTATATGACAGTGGATTAAGCCTGCTGATTAAATTCTTAAATTGGTCCACTTTAGTCAGCTCCTCTCCTAATGGCAGACTAGAGCTTTTCTAATATGATATTTACACCCCACCTCCATCCTCCATTTATTCACAGATCTGTGCCAAAGACCGATAAAATATAAAAGCCGTTCAAGGTGTTTTATGTTGAAAACTGTAAGAGAAGGAAAAAGGTGCAGAGAATGAACGAGGCTGTTATGAAAAGTCAAATTTGAGTACATTCATCATTATCCTGCAAATTGGCCAGTTCAATCGATGTTGATTAGATGTTTTGCACTATCCTAGTAGATGGAAAAGTGCTATATCATCAAACTTGTACCTCCAGAAAATAAATGGGGATGCTTTTGTTTTGGAACATTTTTGACAAGACAAAAGATGATCATCACCAACGCAGTTTGTTTTGAATGGCCACCTTCCAGATTCAAATCAGTGTTCTAGGTCATGGTATGATGAAGACATCTTTTTAAAGGCCTTAGAAGAGATTGAGCACTTGAGTTCTTCTCCGCTGAACATCATAAGTCCAGTTGTGGCTTAATTGCTCAATGTCTTGGACTTTTCCTTCTCTGCTAGGTCTAACAATGACTGGCAGTTGAAAGCAGAAGTAACATTAACACCAGGCGCATCATAAAATGATCGTCTGAAAAGATGACAAAAAAGTTTTCTCTAGTTTTTTGATTGGATGTCATACTGTATATATTCCTATAAGTTCTGAAATGTAAACTTCTGTAGAGTAACAATTGGTACCCAATATAGTCTGTCAAGAGAGTAAGCACTGATATTTATCTTGGGAAAAGCCACTGTTTCCAATGTATAGATTTAAGCCGTAAACGTGCAATGGGCAAGAGCACTTTTACACTGTTGTCATTTCACAGATAGAATCTAATAAAAAAAGCAAAATGAGCATATACCTTATAGTAAGTAAATAAATAGTAATAGTAAATGTACTGTAATAACATAGGGGACTGAGGGCTGTTAAATCCGAGGCTGCAGATAAGTCCATAGTTAAACGCAATTTCATAGTTTAACACAAGAGCATAGTTTGGTGTTTTCCTTACTAGCTTCAATTGTTTATTTTTTTTCTGTATGATTATCCTCATTGAATGTGTGCTCCATGGACAATGCCACCAGGTGTGCATTTTGTGAGATGTATGCATGCCTTGAACAGCCGTTTGAGGGTGAATATATTTGCACTCGATGCAAGCGAGTTACATGTTTGAAAGCCCAGGTAATAGATCTAAATGTGCAGCTGCAAGACTCAGGAGCACTGCAAACCTGGACAGGAGCTTAGAGCTCACTGAGTTTGTGCTGGCTGGGGCCAGTGATATGGAGAATGGTGGATGTGGGGAAGATCAGGAAAGAGAAGTAAGCAACTGGATAAATGTTACAAGAAGGCTTAAGCTTAGGGGGAAAAGTGCCAGGGAGCCAAGTCCTGATTTGGCACTACCTATTAAATATTCCTGTTTGGCTCATATTAGCAAGCCCAGGACTGGAATCACTGCAGCGGGACATTGCTCCAGCCACCAGGAAAATGACTGCTCTAGTAAGGAGGTAAATAGGAGTGCAGCAAAGGCCAGACAGATGGTGGTAAGGGACTCTATAATTAGGCAGATACACAGGGTCATCTGCCGCCAAGACCGTGAATGTCGAACAGTGTGTTGTCTGCTTGGTGCTTGGGCTCGACATATTGCGGATCGGATAGACAGATTGCTGGGTGGAGCTGGGGAAAACCCTGTCATGGTACACATTGGTACCAATGACTGAGTTAGAGAGAGATGGAATGTCCTTAACCCCGGAGCTTTCTTCGGTTTTGTGTTTTCATTTTTTGCTCCCCTTCTTCCCAGAGCCATCACTTTTTTATTTTTCTGTCAATATGGCCATATGAGGGCTTATTTTTTGTGGGACGAGTTTTACTTTTGAACGACACCATTGGTTTTACCATGTTGTGTACTAGAAAACGGGAAAAAAATTCCAAGTGCAGTGAAACTGCAAAAAAGTGCAATCCCACACTTATTTTTTTGTTTGGCTTTTTTGCTAGGTTCACTAAATGGTAAAACTGACTTACCATTATGATTCTCCAGGTCATTACAAGTTCATAGACACTAAACATGTCTAGGTTCTTTTTTAACTAAGTGGTGAATAAAAAAATTCCAAACTTTGCTTAAGAAAAAAAAAAGCTCAATTTTCCATTACCTGTAGCGTCTCCATTTTTGTGAACTCAGGTTAGGTGAGGGCTTATTTTTTGTGTGCCCAGCTGATGTTTTTAATGATACCATTTTAGTGCAAATACGTTCTTTTGGGCACCCATTATTGCAGTTTAGCGATCAGGATAGTCCTTTTTGTTTCTTGATAGATCAGATGATTCTGAACATGGCGATACCAAATATATGTGTAGGTTTGATTTTTTTCTATATTGTTTTATTTTGAATGGGGAAAAAGGGGGGTGATTTAAACTTTTATATATATATATTTTTTTTTATTTTATTTTATTTTTTTTTTTTGCCATGCTTCTAAAGCCTCCATGGGTGGCGCTCTTAGCAATCTGGCATCAACAGTCATAGCGGTCTTCAAGAGACCTCTGGTTGTCATGCCGACACATCGATGAACCGATCACGTGATGGGGGTCACCGATGCACACATTTCTGGCCAAATGGCCGGAAGAGCTTGTTAATGCCGCTGCCAGAGTTTGACAACAGCATTTAACTAGTTAATAGGTGCGGGCAGATCACGATTCTGCTAGCATCTATTGCAGGCACTTGTCAGCTGTTACTTGTCAGCTGTCATGTCCCGGCTTTGATGCAAGCTCGCCACCGGAGCCCGCATCAAAGCAGAGGTTCTGCCATCGGACATACTGTTCCGTGCAATGGCAGAAAGGGGTTAAGAATGATTTCAGGGAACTAGGAGTGAAGCTGAAGGCCAGGACCTCCAATGTGGTGTTTTCAGAAATACTGCTGGTGCCACGAGCGTCACTAGATAGGCAGCAGGAGCTTAGGGAGATAAATAAGTGACGTAGATACTGGTGCAGGAACGAAGGGTTTGGTTTCATGGAGAACATGGCTGACTTTTCTGTTGGCTACAGGCTCTATAGTAGGGCCAGACTGCACCTCAATGGGGAGGGTGCAGCTGTGCTTAGGGAAAAAATGGTAAGCTGGATAGAGGAGCTTTTAAACTAGTATCTGGGAGAGGAATATGCAAGGAATGTAGAAATAGGAACAGCTCCATTGTTTATACAATGGTCCCAATTGCATGACTGTATTACAGATTTATGCTTTATGGAAATGTAATTGAACTTATAGCCTGCCATACTCAAATTTCTTGAGCACACAAACAATTTTTTTAACAGATTTTTTGCCTTTTAATCTAAGAAAACAAAGTTCTGGTCCCCTTGTATCTGAAAATAAATTCTAATATGTTCAAACTTATTTCATATTAAGAATTTTAAGTAGAGATAAATGGACTGTTTCCAGCATTCCTGACCCACAGTACAGGACCTTGCTCACTCCGGACATTGGACACCTGCAAATTTCCTGAGATCCAGTGTTCCCCAGAGAGGTATTTAATTTGCTTGCCTGGAGTGACTTCATCAGTGCCAAGCCTTTGGATCCCGGGGGTAAAGACATTTTTGCAGCTCCTGTGAACAGCAATAGTCTACTGACTTTGACCATGGACCAGTTGATCTGGACCATGGACATGGTGATCCGTTCATGACTAGATATGGAGATTACTTTCAGGGCAGAATAACATTTTCTTCCAAATGGACCATATGGCATCATATTTACTATCTAAGGATTATACATGGCTTTTTTAATTAAATGGGGCAAGTCGCTTGCATTGCCATGACTCCACTCAAACTCCACACACCAACAAGAAATTAGGATGAAAGTGGGCCTTTTGGAACCCTTGTTCTACTGATCATGCGGACCTAAATGATTAGTCTTTTATCATCTATTCTGTCAATATGTCCTTTCTGGTAAAACTCTTCTATTGTAAATAACACGGAAAGTCGTGTAAAATAGCTTGATCTTCAGGGATTTTCTTTTCTGGCCCCAGATTGGAACATACAGTAGGATTTGTGTCATATTATATTGTAGACCATTTGGGACAGTTTTGATTGTACACTATCTGGACTAACTCTGCCCAGGATCAGGAACTAGCAGCATGTTTTAGCAATCCTCACCCGACTCAGGACAGTACTTACAAGCTCACGAGGAAAAAGCTTGTAAGCACAGCACTGTGTGTGTTCAGCTTATATAGTGATAGTAATTATATCACCACTATTAATAATAAGTGATATCTTGACAAGTGAAATGTTTCATAGAAAATTGATGCCATAGTTTTGTAAGAGGTTCATTCTAGTTACTTTTTATTCTCCCGAACATCAGTTTTCTTGTTTCCTTTTTAAATCTACAGTTGATGTGGGAATAACTTCCATGCCTAGCTGTATGTTGCTTCAATTTGTAATCCAGTGGGATTATGAAATATAGAAGACTATTATACAACCACACATCTAATAAAACTACCTCATACATTTTATGATTGTGGTAAAGTGACCTAAACATGTATGCTACATTGTGTACAATATGGAGCTGCAGAATACAGCAGAATCAAGATAAAGTACAGTGGGTACAGAAAGTATTCAGACCCCTTTACATTTTTCACTCTTTGTTTCATTGCAGCTATCTGGTAAATTCAAAAACGTTAATTTTTTTCACATTAATGTACACTCTGCACCCAATCTTGACTGAAAAAAAAACAAATGTAGAAATATTTGCAAATTTAATAAAAAAGAACTGAAATATCACATGGTCGTAAGTTTTCAGACCCTTTGCTCAGACACTCATTTCCTTGTGATCCTCCTTGAGATGGTTCTACTCTTTCATTGGAGACCAGATGTGTTTAATTAGACTGATAGGACTTGATTTGGAAAGGCGCACACCTGTCTATATAAGACCTCACAGCTCACAGTGCATGTCAGACCAAATGAGAATCATGAGATCAAAAGAACTGGTCAAGGAACTCAGAGACAGAATTGTGGCAAGGCCCAGATCTGGCTAAGGTTACAACAGAATTTCTGCGGTACTCAAGGTTCCTAAGAGCACAGTGGCCTCCATAATCCTTAAATGGAAGATATTTGGGACTACCAGAAGTCTTCCTTGACCTGGCCGTCCAGGCAAACTGAGCAATCATGGGAGAAGAGCCTTGGTGAGAGAGGTAAGAAGTGTTATGAGGTGCGTTCACAGCCCAGGCTCCACCATGCAGAGATGGTACCTGCTGCTGAGTAATGGCAGATGGATGCTTACTCGCGCATGGGTTTAGAGCTTACCCAGTGTGAAAGGGAGCAATCTCTGTTGCTTCACAGAGTCGCCTAAGTAAATGCTGCACCCTGTAAATAGTCACAGGATGCAGCGGAAGATGCTAGTGGGATCCCTGATATTCACCCCCACTAAGCTGGTGCCTGGTCTCACTTGACCCTCGGTGGCTTTTGAGCCCGCGCCTGAGGATGCCCCGAGTCGGCAGCTGAGACCAAGTGGGAATTCCCACCCTACATTGACCGATTGTCAGGATAAAGGATTGCTGCACAACTTGTGCTCTGGTGTGAGAGAGCACTGTCAGGTGCTAGGTAGCTCCTCCTTTCGCGAGCAGTCAACAACTTTAGGAAGGGGAATGATTCAGAGCTTTCATACATTGACAGGCAGACATCCAAGCACACACATGAAATAGGTTTACACTAGTGCATGGCCAAGCGGAAATGCAAACCTTTTATAGTAGTAGTGCTCCGGGACCTTCCTGATGGTTCAATAGAAATCGCAACAGGGCCTGAGGATGTGACCCCCGACCTCCAATGGGAGGTCGTCTTGTGGGCATGCTCAGTATGGGAAAAGCAGGACTTAGTCCCTGAAACGTGTGCTCACTGCTGATCAATGCTGGCTACAAAGACAGAGCCTGGAAAGGCAGCAGTAACCAAGCACACAGTATCAGCTTGAGCCAGATGCTGGGACCGACTTCTCCGCTGAGTAGTCTCCACTGTGGCTGGAAGAGAATGGGAAACCACAGCGGACATGGTTCGAGATTCCCCCTGTGCAGGGGCAGGAACTCAACTCCTAACAAGGAGAACCCCAAGATCACTGTGGCTTAGCTCCAGAGGTGCAGTGGGGAAATGGGAGAAAGTTCCACAAAGTCAACTATCACTGCAGCCCTCCACCAGTCAGGCCTTTATGGCAGGGTGGCCCAACGGAAGCCTCTCCTCAGTGTAAGACATATGAAAGCCCACATAGAGTTTGCTAAAAAAAACACATGAAGAACTCTCAGACTGTGAGAAATAAGTTTCCTTGGTCTGATGAGAGAAAAATAGACCTTTTTGGTGACAATACTAAGTGGTATGTGTGGAGAAAACCAGGCACTGCTCAACACCTGCCTAATACAATCCCATAAGTGAAACATGGTGGCGGCATGGGGGTGTTTTTCAGCTGCAGGGACAGGACAACTGGTTTTCATTGAAGGAAACATGAATGCAGCCAAGTACAGATATATCCTATATGAAAACCTCTTCCATAGTGCTCTGGACCTCAGACTTGGCCGAAGGTTCACCTTCCAACAAGACAAAGGCTATAAGCACACAGCTAAAATAACAAAGGAGTGGCTTCAGAACAACTCTGTGACCGGCCCAGAGCCCGGACCTAAACCCAATTGAGCATCTCTGGAGACACCTGAAAATGGCTGTCCACCAACGTTCACCATCCAACCTGATGGAACTGGAGAGGATCTGCAAGGAAGAATGGCAGAGGATCCCCAAATCCAGGTGTGAAAAACTTGTATCATTTCCAAAAAGACTCATGGCTGTACTAGCTCAAAATGTGCTTCTACTCAATACTGAGCAAAGGGTCTGTATACTTATTGTTAGGGGTCGAGTTCCTGCCTCTGCACAGGGGGAATCTCGAACCATCTCCGCAGCAGTCTCCCATTCTTCTGCAGCCGCAGTGGATCCTGCTCAGCGGAGACATCGGTCCCAGCGTCTGGCTCATCCTGATATGGTGCGGATGGTTACTGCTGCCTTTCCAGGCTCAGCCATTTTAGCCAGTACAGGTCAGCGGTGAGCAGATGTCTCTGGGATTAAGTCCTGCTTTTCCCCTTCTGAGCATGCCCAGGGTAAGTCCTCTCATTGGAGGTTGGGAGTCACATGCTCAGGTACTACAGCAGCTCTCATTGGTCCTCTAGGAAGGTCCTGAATTGGCTCAGGTACTGTAGCAGCTCTCATTGGTCCTCTAGGAAGGTCCTGTAGTTGCTGCAGCTATAAAAGGTTTCCATGACCGCACGGCCATGCGTTAGTATCAACTAAGTTATGTGTTCTGCGCTAGTGTGGTCTTATATATGTGGTTTCAGGGCTCGGCTGAAATAAGCCCTAGAATACTGACACCTCCGGTGAGGAGTTTTGTGTCAGTGGATTCAGGGCCCAGCTGAAATAAGCCACTAGAATGACGGCATCTCCAGTGAAGAGTTTTGTGTGAGTGGATTCAGGGCCAAGCTGAAATAAGCCCCTAGAATACCGGCACCTCTGGTGAGGAGTTGTTTGTGTACTATTCTGACTTCATGACCACTGTTCGCTATATTTTGTAGCTGTGTTCCTCTGTGAGGTTAACAGGGCACAGCGTTCTCTTGTGTTAAGTGACTGTGAAGTAACAGAGTTCACTTAGACCACCATATAGTACCGTCAGTTACTAGCAGCAGGTTTTACTCTTGCACGGTGGACCCCGGGTTGCGAATGCACCGAATTCTCTATAAATATATATTTGGTGCATTATGCCAAACCCTAACACTTATGACCATGTGATATTTCTGTTTTTCTTTTTTAATAAATTTGAAAAAATTACTACATTTCTGTTTTTTTCAGTCAAGATGGGGTGCAGAGTGTACATTAATGAGAAAAAATGGCTGCAATGAAGCAAAGAGTGAAAAATTTAAAGGGGTATGAATACCGTGTACCCACTGTATATCATTGATTTGCACTAAATTGTAAAAATGAAGCAGTCATTAGTATTGTTAGTTATACTGTATTAACCTGAGTATATAAAGTAATTGTAAGGTGCAATTCCATACCGGACCACATGAAATACTGTCACAGAAAATGATGTACTTGCCAAAAACAGAACTTGCTGATGATTTTATTACCATTCAGCAGAGTTAACACAGCACTGGATTACAGGATGAGTAAAGGATAAGTAATGCAATGTATGTACACAGTGACTGCACCAGCAGAATAGTGAGTGTAGCTCTGGAGTATAATACAGGATGTAACTCAGGATCAGTAATGTAATGTATGTACACAGTGACTGCACCAGCAGAATAGTGGGTGCAGCTCTGGGGTATAATACAGGATGTAACTCAGGATCAGTAATGTATGTGCACAGTGACTGCACCAGCAGAATAGTGAGTGCAGCTCTGGAGTATAATACAGGATGTAACTCAGGATCAGTAATGTAATGTATGTACACAGTGACTGCACCAGCAGAATAGTGAGTGCAGCTCTGGAGTATAATACAGGATGTAACTCAGGATGTAATGTATGTACACAGTGACTGCACCAGCTGAATACTGAGTGCAGCTCTGGAGTATAATACAGGAGGTAACTCAGGATCAGTATAGGATTAGTAATTTATGTACACAGTGAGTGCACCAGCAGAATAGTGATTGCAGCTCTGGAGTATAATACAGGAGGTAACTCAGGATCAGTAGAGGATCAGTAATGTAATGTATGTAAACATTGACTGCACCAGCAGAATAGTGAGTGCAGCTCTGGGGTATAATACAGGATGTAACTCAGGATCAGTAATGTAATGTATGTACACAGAGACTGCACCAGCAGAATAGTGATTGCAGCTCTTGAGTATAATGCAGGATGTTTCTCGGAGCTTAAGCAAACTTAGTAATGCAATGTAACTGACACATTCATCTTTTTATGTAGTTTTATTCTTTAAATAACCTGCAAAGAATCAGTTAGATTTTCATTCACCAGAACAAACATTACATTTGCTGTGCCAAGTATGTGTCTAGGCACGTTGGCTTAACAGAATGACTCTTTGACTGAGCCAATGAAATTTAAAATAATGGAAACACATATTGAACGCATTAAAGTTATGTAAGCTAAGAATTTACATTCAGATTGACTTTATTAACATTCAGAGAATATTTTGCAGTAATTCTATGTTTCCTATAATATTTAGAGTCTTTTATTCGTTCTTCCTGGAAATGCCTTTTTAGTTGGTTCTTCTAGAGACGAGTGATGAATCCTGATGGTTGCACTGCCATAGTAAGAGGCCATGTTTCAATCATTTTTTCCATTTGACTCTATAAATAATAGCCATATGACGCGAATGGAGAGAGTGACCATGGTGCTGCTTACATCTTACCTCCCGAACCAGAACTTGTTTGTTAATGAAGAATATTTATTCATATGATGAAATATTATCGCTTTGCCATGATTAGCTATGATTTGTTTATGGATGCATCAGTAGTAAATAACACAAGTTAGGCTTCCATTAAACCACATCCTGCAATTTCAGAGACCTTAAATCATAAAATTTCATTTCAGATATTCTTGGAAAGATTTAGAATAAATAATCATATATCATAATGTATCAGGATTATCCAAACATAACTTAATAAGGCATTACTAAAGCTAAGAAAGTGGTGGTCTATTAACGGGACATCGTTCGTGAAAACATGAGGATTCGTCAAGTTAAAGATCTATGTTTTAGCCTGAAATACTGCAGTGTTTCAGGGCAAATATAGCTGAAGATGATGGCTGAGGATTAAGTGGCTATGAAGACTAGTTATTTAGGTTTGTCTTTGCAGGCCTCTCAACTTTCCAACTCTGCTTGATTAAAAGTTCTCTACTACACATAAATGTTTGTAATGAGGTCTAACCATTGTTCGGGCAGAATGGATCTCAGGACAGGTTCCCTTTAAAAGTGAGTGGTGCTTATAAGGCTGATGAAGGATCTCCATGGCACATGAAAAAGATTTCTAAGTTTTTTCTTATATGTCGTACAAAAAAAGATCAACAAAACTAGAAAAGAGAATATGAGAGGAAATGCTGGGGATCATTTTTGTTCACTTTTTATGTTTAGTGTGATGCTAGTCACTTTCCACAGCCAAGCTGTGAGTCAGAATGGTCAAGGAGACCAAGGTCAGAAGCCAGGAGGGTACAATACAAACACAAGCAAGAGACAAAAGCGTGGTCAGGTAACGTTCCGAGGTCAGAATACCAGGAGGATAGCGGATCAGAGCAGAAGGGGTTAAACAGACGGATGGTCAGAACAAAGTCCAAGGTCAGGCAACAAAAGATCGAGCATACAGAACTCAAAGCACAAGGAGTACAAACCTCACTAGCTGAATTTACATCTGGCAGAGGTCTGGGAGAAACAGTTCAGTTAAGTAGCATGACAATCACCTGGGATAATGAACACTTGGAGACAGCCGACGCCTCCCAGTCTCTGATTGGATAATCGAGCTGTCAATCAACACACTGACAGCTCAGCATGCTCCTGTACCAGATTGGACTGCCAAGCTGTCAGTAACTGCATCCCAGACACACTGAGGGGTTGAACCGTGACAGTTAGTATGTTTTTTTTTTTTTAAATCTCTTGATTCTATTTCTGTTCGTAGAGCCTAAAAAAGTTAACTTATGAAGACAAATTTTCCTTTAAAAGATGTGAGTGCTCTGATCAACTGATTGTACCAGATCCAGCGTTATCAGACATGGGATAGGTAATAATGCATCTACAGTAGGTAGTCATTCTCTCTGCAGCTGCCCCTGCATTGGACATGTAGCATCACAGGTTGGCTGTTCAAGCTAATGTCTGTCCATATATTATATGGACATGCCAAGTATGATGATGTAGGGGCTTTTATTGGACAGGGGTCTTCAACAAGGGAACAACATTCTATGAAGTCCGACATAATACATGGCATATGCGGTATGCCAACAGTAGATATGAGCAGGTCTGCCAAAATTCAAATTTGGCAAACCACATTGATTTTCTAGAAAGTTTGAGTTCCAAAAAAGGTATTTTTTATTGTGAATAGAATGTCTTTCCATTTTCCAGAGCTTATCAAATGTAAGATGTAAAACATACAAAAAAAGAAACTCACCTCATTGATCTCCTGTCCTCTGCGCTACCTCTTTTCCCTTTCCACCATTGTGCGGATTCTATTTGGCTTCTTCATTCCAGACAAGGGCATCCATGATGGCTAGACCTCAGACGTTATTGCACGCTGAGCTTTTACTTATGGCTTGACGTGTGCCACTTAGGGACATCAGGGCCCAAGTCGTGGCTTGGAGAATCTGCATGGCAGGGGAAAGGGGAAAGAAGAACCATAAAAGACTGGATGGCAACTTGAGGGGATGGCAGGACAGGTGAGCGGTGAGTTGAGTATTATTTATTGAACCATTTGCCTAGTCCTCTACGATATAGAAAAATGGTGGCTTCAGTCAATCTTCATTTTGAGGAATTTGTACAAAGCAAATTGTGACAAAACTTCATTCTACGCAATACGTATTTTTGTAAAATTTGAAGAGAATTCAATTCCAATTCAATGAATGTGATCATCTCTAGCCAACAGTCCTGAATTTACCAGGACATTCCAAAGAACCAGACCACAAAAGAAATGAGGACATGCAAAACCATCTTCAAAACTTGGCATTTTAGGGACATTTTTTGAGCTTTACTGGCATGGTGATTCAATGTCCGCAATTTGGCATATTTTAAAAGTAAGTCTGAAATAAATAGGACATGTTACAATTTGACAATCCCTTTAAAAGTAACATCACAATCGGGGGAAATTATTTTTTCAAAATTTTTAGATTTTTTTAAAATTGTAACAGGAAAATTTCTTGTTTTATTTTTATGATTATTTCATTCCCATCAGCAATAAAAGCATATTTGATGATAACCTCGTGAACAAGAAAAATATTTATAAAAAGGCAGCACAAATGGACACTGAATGAGAAATCTTATGCCCAACAAGGCCTCACATGCTGCTTACCTGCAGGAAGTAAGAGATGGAGAAGCGATGCTCATCTGTGCTTGTTTTACAACCACAACATATGGAGATGGAATACTGATGTTGACATTACCGGCAATCATTGGATTTGTTTTCTGGCATTCGGAAAAGGATACAAAATAGAAAATGCATATAGAAGATCCCACATTGTATTAACATTACATATACCCCAGCCTTAGAATATTTTCTACTCCATCCTCAAGAGATATAATTTCCGAAAACAAACACACAATACGCTCTCTTCCAAGCCAGAGATGTAAACAGATACCCAGAGGCCTCCGCAACACAAAGATACATGTTTTCATTTTATTGTCTTCACTTATACTGCTGATGGCAAAATAAGGAATGTGTAATACTAAAATATGGAGAAACTTTCAAGAAAGTTAATAGATCGGACTAATAAAAAAAATCTTTGAAGATATAGCAAAAGTACTTGTCATTTGGCAGACCTCCTGGAAATATCTGAAGATTTATCATTTTTCTTCGAACTTTAAGTAATTCATCTACTTGGTCTTGAACTAGATGTCCCTTTTTGGGACAATTTTTTTTTGAGTGCATGTAACCAGCGCTGATAATAATCTTTCCAATAATTGTTTTGGAAAAAATATTGCACCATTTTCCTTCTGTAGCCTCTTTGTTGCACTGTCTATTTCTGGCTGAAGAACGAGTTACCTGAGAGCCCATCAGTCAGACCAACTATTTTGATGAAGAAAAGGGAAGACTGACAGCCCTCACTAAGTTTGGACTCTCGTTCAAATTCCGAGGAACCCACTTGGAGACTCAGCAACATAAAAATAGAAGAAAACAGAATGCAATTCCCATGTGAGGAATTCCAAAGAACAAGGTTTTATTCACCTTCACAATGCAACATTTCGACCTATGGTAAATCTTTATCAATGACCATGGGTCGAAACGTTGTATTGTGATGGCGAATAAAACCTTGTTCTTTGGAATTCATCACCTGGCTTGGGCACTATTTTCTTCCACTTTTATGTAACTATTTTAATGATCTACCAGAAAGTTCACAAAGCTTTTACCTGTATTTTTCTGCCTGTGAAATTTAAAGACGACACGCAGAAGACACTATAGAGATCCTTTGTCATTGATTAGTAGCCTCCTCAGTAGCTGTCCTAATTTCTTACACAGAACACCAAATTCCCTGCATAAACAGTACATAATCTCACCTCATTGATCTCCTGTCCTCTGCACTACCTCTTTTCCCTTTCCACAATTGTGTGGATTCCATTTGGCTTCTTCATTCCAGACAAGGACATCTATGATGGCTAGACCTTAGACGTTATTGCACGCTGAGCTTTTACTCATGGCTTGACGTGTGCCACCTAGGGACATCAGGGCCCAAGTCATGGCTTGGAGAATCTGCATGACAGGGGAAAGGGGAAAGAAGAACCATAAAGGACTGGATGGCAACTTGAGGGGATGGCAGGATAGAACACCAAATTCCCTGCATAAATAGTACATAATCTCAGACATTTAGAACAAATGTTGGATTTCATATCCACCATCGGGATGGTCCTCAGTGGCCTTTTAAGCATTGTGACAAACCTTTGCCTTTAGAGTTGATGTGAATCGTTTCACAGGACCTGGGCCAGCAGCCATGTCTGTAATCTGTGACTACAGGATGGGTTCACTGGCAACCACTGCTTGCCTGATGGCATCTGTGCTTTTTATTTTGATTAGACAACCTAGTGCAATGTCATTGATGTGGCTTGATGCACATGTGATATCACGCCATATGAAAATATGAATAAAGATGCATGGATAAAATCACATAATAGATGGTTCTCTGAACTGTGGTTAAAATGGCCATAAATTCCTTATGTGGCTGATGTACTTGGTGCTGAGAATAAATTTGCACCAACTTTAGTTACCATAGTACATGCCATGTCTTTTAAGTGTCAGTCCCACCACTTGGACCAATACCTCTGTTGAGCATGGGACATCATCTCTTGCCGGCGTGAATGGAGAAGTGACAATGTGCGCGTGGATCTCTATTTTTACTATTATGGTTGTTCTGGAAAAAGCCAGAGGTATCTCTCAGATTGCAGCATGTACTATGGATTTAGTTGGGTTCTGTCTTTGTGTTCAAAAACACTGGCCAAAGCAAAGTGGCTTGTTGAAAAACCCATCTTATCCCACCACTAGCCTACGGTCCAAAAAAGCCAAGCCTACACTAACCGAAAAAATAAAAATAATGAAAATATATCATGTATAGAATTTTTGGAATTGACTTTTATTCTTACTGGGTTGATTAAGAGTCAGAGTACTTGCATTAATTTACATGAACATATTGAGTCTTGTATTTGTTCTTCTTGGAAATGTCTTTTTAGTTGCCTCTTCAAGAGACAAGTGATAAGTCCTGATGGTTACACTCCCATTGTACGAGGCCATGTGTCAATCATCTTTTCTATTTGCCTCTAAAAATAATACCCATATGAAGCAAAAGAAGATGGTGTCCATGGAATTTGTTATTATTAACCTAGAAACAGAATGTATGACTTCTTAATGAAGCTAATTTATTCCTATGATGAAATATTATGGCTTTACTATGATGCTCTATGATTTGTTTACAGCTTCTATAGTAGTAAATAACACGAGTAAAGCCTTCCATTAAACCACATCCATTATTTTCAGAAACATTAAATCATAAACTTCCATATTAGATATTCTTGAAAAGATATAAAATAAATAATCATAAGTTACAGTGTATCAGGATTGAGCAGATATGACTAAACAAGGCACTTTCAATAATAAGCTTGTGGAGGACTCTGTATGTGAAAAGTGCTAAACAAAGAACCAAAAGTAATTGCCAAGAGGGTGACTTTTTGGCACACTCCCTCTCTGCTGCTGACGAATCTCAATGAGAGAGATTAGAGAGACATATTATGTCATTCACTTTACATTTCTGTCCAGCAATTACATTACATGCTATATGACATGACGAATGACCATGATGTGCCATAAATGTCTGAGAGACACCTCTAGTTACCGTATTTAAGGAGCACATTTGAATATTATATATAAACTGCACCTTCTTTCACTATTGACCTTCCAGGTCATATTCTCCTACATTTTACATCAAGTGTAAGTTTGCTGCTTTCTTGATGCTTACATTGTTGTCGTTCTTCTACTTCTTTTTTTCCCTCTTTCTTCTTTTCCTCTTGTTCCTTATTCTCCTCCTACTCCATATTCAAGTTTTCTACCACCTGTTTCTTCTCTTTTCCCTCTTCCTCTTTATCCTGCTTCTCCGTCTTCTTCTCTTCCTTCTTCTTCTCCTCTTTCTCCTTCTTCACCTCCTTCTTCTCCATCTTTTCTTCTGTCTCCTTCTCTTCATTCTCTACTTTTTCCTCCTCCTTCCTCTTTTCCTCCATCTTCTCCTTTTCCTCAATCTCCTCTTCTTTCTCCATTTTCTTCATGTCCTCCTTTTTCTCTTTTTACTCTTTTTCTCCTTATGTTCCTCTTTCCCATTCTTCTCCTCCTTTTCATTCTTCTCCTTCTTCTTCTCTGTATTATCTTCCTCCTTCTTTTCCTCTTTCTTTTCGGTCTTCTCCTCTTTGACCTTATTTTCCTTCTCCTCCATCAACCTTTTCTTCTTCCTCTTCCTCCTCATTTATCTCACTCTTCCTTTTCCTCCTCCTTTTTGTTCTCATTTTCTTTTTGTTCTCCCTCCCCTGTTCTTTTGTGGTTTCCTCTTCTTCTTTTTCTTCATCAAATTTAGCAGGGACTTCATTTTATCTGGAACCATTGAGACACACAGGTTTGCATAGGAGCTGTGTGCACAGAACAGATGATTTTTCATTAGGACTATTTGAAAACTCAATTCCATGATAGGATATGTTGTGTAATATCAGCATGTATGATTCATTTGTCTCTTCATACTCATAAAGGAAGGTTTTCTTCTAGTGTCAATATGCTAAGAACTTTCAATATTAGCAGCCCCCTAATACAAAATAGCTTAAGTGTGTCTTTATTTTACTTCTTGGTTGGCAAAATAGAAGAATAAGTGTCAAAATGTAAACAACTTTGAAAACAAGAAATTTTTTTGCGATACTCTGTAAGGAGATGTTTATGCTACAATTGTCGTTGTGTGTAGGGATGAGCAAACGTGCTCGCTGATACTCGGATGTCCCTCGAGTATCTGGGTGCTCGGATGTGCACGATACTCGACTAGCATTGGCTGGTACTTGTATTTGAAGCTTGAATCCTTGCCTTGCATGTTTACTGCCTATTACACAGCTAATAACAATACTGGATATGTCAAACACCTCCTGTTTGGACATGGACGAATTTCTCCAGGAAGTCCATGATACAGTTTGAGTTCAGCCTACGACTGCTGTCACTAATAACAGTGAGAGCAGGCGTCGTTGATGGGAGTATTCATCAGCCAGCACCTGAGCTTTATAAATAAATAATAAAAAAACAAATGCCAGAATTAATGCATCTTATAGATGCGTCTGTTCTGCGGTGGCTGTGGGCTGCTATTTTTAGGCTGGGGTGACTAATGTCCATGGCCTCTTACCAGCCACAGTATACCAGCCCCCAGCTGTCTGATTTAGCTTGATGGGTTGTCAAAAATGGGGGGGTGGCCTACAAAGTTTTTTAAAATAATTTATTTAAATAAATTTAAAAAAAGGCATGGGGACCCCTCTAATCTTGATAATCAGCCATGGTAAATGAAGGTTGCAGCATTGAAGATTGCAACCTACATCTGTCAGTTTTGCCATGCTGGTTATCAAAAATAGAACAGACATCAGGTTATTTTTTTATTTATTTATAGCGCATGCTGCACCTGATGCATATTTCCATCAGCGGTGCTTGTAATTAGTGAAAGCAGGCGTAGGCTGATAGGAGTAGTATTCACATCAGCCGAAGCCTCTGTAACCAGAGGTAAACTTTTTACCACAAGTCACAGCTGCTTGCTCATGCTATCATCTGACAGCATGGGAACTGCAGATCTCTGACCACTAGTAATAATCTTACTGCCAATCAGATGCAATGTTTGCCCCACTGTCATGCAAATGACAGCATGGCAAACAACGGCTGTTTGGGCCCCCATTCTTCTGAATAGGGTCCGGGTTCGGATACTGTTCTGGTACCTAAACCATACTTTTTATAAATGTTCTGCTGAAGCTGGGTGACCCGAACATTCAGGGGTTCCCCCATCACTAGCTGTAGCCATTTGGTAGTGGCATTACTGTGATTGGCTGGCTGCATTACCTCATCAGAGGTAATAAAAGGGAAGGTGACCTCACACTTGGCACACTGATGCCATTGCACAGCTCAAAGACAGTTGTGATTGGATGAAGAGCAGTTATCCAGACCTTTGTGTGCACAGTTTAACTAATCAGAGTCCTCTAGTGTTGATACTGGTGCTGATGCTGAAACATCACACTGTCAGTCCTTCTGAGGGCAAATCTTGTGCTTTGCTATTTGTATCAGATACATTCTGCCTTTAGCCTAGGGACAGTTGCAAGAGCAGGGAGTGTGGCAGAATACCGTCTCTAGGCAGGGCTCAGGGCTTTGAAGTCCATTGCTAAATATATAGCTAATGCACGTGACCACCTTCTTTTTTTGGGGGGGAGAGGTGTAAAATAAATATTATCAATACAGTTTAACGTGCTTTGAGTAGCATTACAGTGGAATATAACACTCTAAATAAGCATTCAAAAAATTTTCTGGATTCATTTTGATGTCCATAGAGTATTACGTGCTTTGTGTTACATTTAGGTGCTATATAATACCCCAAAAAAGCAGTCAAACATTTTTTTGGATTCAATTTGTTTTTCATAGAGTATTACGTGCTTTGTGTTATATTTTGGTAGTATATGCCACTCCAAAAAAGCATTTTTTTTTTTTTTGTTTACAGAGACCTAACAGTTATAAAATGCATAAAATGCATACGGCGTGTGGTAAGGGATGGGTAAGTGGAAGTGGTGATGGTGGTGCATGCAAATGATGAGGACGTGGGGCAGGTGCTATGCCTTTTGCTGGAGGACAAGAAACACACCCATTCATGACACATAGCTTTATGTCCCACTTTGTAGTGAGGCACAGTACACCACTCCTGAAGACCCACCATTATGAACAAGTGGTCAATTGTGTAAAGTTGCAGTAGCATCGTACGCAGTGAAGAAGCAGTGACCCACAAATTCAAACACAAAAGTCTCTTTTAATGTGTTTCTTCACAGCATTAAAGTCCAATTCACACAAATGCATATAACTTCAGTGGATATTTTCAGTGACCAGTTTACGCCAGTTCAAAGCAATACATATCACATGGCTTTAGATTTGCGGTCACTAAACAGGCCAGACTTCCCTTGTCCAGTTTCACTGGGTGACCGCACGCCATCTCACGGTCTCTATACGTCTCCATACACACAGCTGTTGTGAATTCTGCTCTTGGGCTCCCTCCGGTGGTTGTTGGTGGTAGTGCAGTTGTCTTGGGGTTGTAATCCGGGCAGGTGTTTCTGCTGATTGCAGCTCTATTAGGTATTTAGGTGTGCAGGATCCATGAGTCTGTGCCATTTGTTCATTGTACTTGGAGGGATTGCATCTCTCTCTGGCTCCTCATGCCCTGCTGCAAATTCAGCTAAAGATAAGTGTCTGTTTTTTTGTCTCTGTGCACACATGCAGTGTGCTTTGCAATTCAGTGCAATTTATTGTGTTTTTGTCCAGCTTAGACTTTGCTTGGATATTTCAGTCATGCTGGATTCTCAGGAGATGCAGATATACTTTCTATGTCTTTAGTTAGATGTGGAATATTTGTATTATCTGCTGTGGATGTTTTTAGGATTTTAATACTGACCGCTTAGAATTCTGTCCTATCCTTTTCTATTTAGCTAGAAGTGCCTGTTTTGCTAAATCTTGTTTTTCTGCCTGCGTGTGTCTTTCCTCTTATACTCACAGTCAATATTTGTGGGGGGCTGACTATCCTTTGGGGTTCTGCTCTGAGGCAAGATAGAATTCCCATTTCCATCTAGAGGGGTATTTAGTCCTCCAGCTGTGTCGAGATGTCTAGGACGTGTTAGGTAAATCCCACGGCTACTTCTAGTTGCGGTGTTAGATTAGGGTTTGCGGTCAGGACAGGTACCACCTACTCCTGAGAAAGTCTCTCATGCGGCTCCAAGGTCACCAGATCATAACAGTACAACTGGCCAACAATGAGTTAAATGCATCTCAGAAGAAGGGAAGAAAGAGCTATTTTTGTCTGTAGTCTGCTTTGTCTTTTCTTCCCTCTTTTCCTCGGGGTGACTGAGGAGTCTTGTGCTAGCATGGATGTTCAGGGATTAGTTTCTCGTGTAGACCAGCTTGCTGATAGGGTACAGGGTATTTCTGATTATATTGCTCAGACTCCGCTTTTAGAGCCTAGGATTCCTACTCCTGATTTGTTTTTTGGGGACAGGTCCAAATTTTTGAGTTTTATCAAGCGGATCAAGCGGAGAAGACCTTGTTGTCCCTGTCTCAGGGTCAAGAAGTGGCAGAATTGTATTGTCAGAAATTTAGAAAATGGTCTGTGCTGACTAAATGGAATGAGGATGCTTTGGCGGCAATTTTCAGAAAGGGTCTTTCTGAATCTGTTAAAGATGTTATGGTGGGGTTTCCTACGCCTGTTGGTCTGAGTGATTCTATGTCTCTGGCCATTCAGATCGATCGGCACTTGCGGGAGCGCAGAACTGTGCGCGCTGTGGCGTTGTCCTCAGAGCAGATGCCTGAGCCTATGCAGTGTGATAGGATTCTGTCTAGAACGGAACAACAAGGATTCAGACGTCAGAATAGGTTGTGTTTTTATTGTGGCGATGCTTCTCATGTCATTTCAGTCTGCCCAAAGCGTACAAAGAGAATCGCTAGTTCAGTTACCATCGGAACTGTTCAACCTAAATTTCTGTTATCTGTGACCTTGATCTGCTCATTGTCGTCATTTTCTGTCATGGCGTTTGTGGATTCAGGCGCCGCTTTGAACTTAATGGACTTTGGATTTGCCAGGCGTTGTGGTTTCTTCTTGCAGTCTTTGCAGAACCCTATTCCTTTAAGGGGCATTGATGCTACACCTTTGGCTAAAAATAAACCCCAGTTTTGGACACAGGTGACCATGTGCATGGCGCCAGCCCATCAGGAATATTGTTGTTTTCTGGTGTTGCATAATTTGCATGATGCTATTGTGCTGGGGTTTCCATGGTTGCAGATACATAATCCTGTGTTGGATTGGAAGTCTATGTCTGTGACTAGTTTGGGTTGTCAGGGGGTTCATAATGACGTTCCTTTGATGTCAATCTCCTCTTCCTCCTCTTCTGAAGGTCCAGAGTTTTTGTCTGATTTTCAGGATGTATTCGATGAGCCCAAGTCCAGTTCCCTTCCACCGCATAGGGACTGTGATTGTGCTTTTGACTTGATTCCAGGCTGTAAGTTTCCTAAGGGCCGACTTTTCAACCTGTCTGTGCCGGAACATACTGCCATGCGGAGTTATGTTCAGGAGTCTTTGGAGAAAGGGCATATTCGGGCATCTTCTTCACCGTTGGGAGCGGGATTTTTTTTGTTGCTAAGAAGGATGGCTCCTTGAGACCCTGTATTGATTATCGCCTCTTGAATAAGATCACGGTCAAGTTCCAATACCCTTTACCTTTGCTTTCCGATTTGTTTGCCAGGATTAAGGGGGCTAGTTGGTTTACTAAAATTGACCTTTGGGGGGCATTTAATCTTGTTCGTATTAAGCAGGGTGACAAATGGAAAACTGCCATTCGGGCTCTTTAATGCTCCATCTGTTTTTCAGTCATTCATGCATGATATCTTCTGGAATTATCTTGATAGGGATTAGTTTCTCGTGTAGACTAGCTTGCTGATAGGGTACAGGGTATTTCTGATTATATTGCTCAGACTCCGCTTTTAGAGCCTAGGATTCCTACTCCTGATTTGTTTTTTGGGGACAGGTCCAAATTTTTGAGTTTTAAAAACAACTGTAAACTGTTTTTTGCTCTGAAGCCTCGTTCCTCTGGTGATTCCATTCAGCAGATTAAAATTGTCATCTCCCTGCTGCGTGGCGACCCTCAGGATTGGACATTTTCCCTGGAATCTGGGAATCCGGCCTTGCTTAATGTAGATGCCTTTTTTCAGGCTCTAGGATTATTATATGATGAACCAAATTCTGTGGATCAAGCGGAGAAGACCTTGTTGTCCCTGTCTCAGGGTCAAGAAGCGGCAGAATTGTATTGTCAGAAATTTAGAAAATGGTCTGTGCTGACTAAATGGAATGAGGATGCTTTGGCGGCAATTTTCAGAAAGGGTCTTTCTGAATCTGTTAAAGATGTTATGGTGGGGTTTCCTACGCCTGTTGGTCTGAGTGATTCTATGTCTCTGGCCATTCAGATCGATCGGCACTTGCGGGAGCGCAGAACTGTGCGCGCTGTGGCGTTGTCCTCAGAGCAGATGCCTGAGCCTATGCAGTGTGATAGGATTCTGTCTAGAACGGAACAACAAGGATTCAGACGTCAGAATAGGTTGTGTTTTTATTGTGGCGATGCTTCTCATGTCATTTCAGTCTGCCCAAAGCGTACAAAGAGAATCGCTAGTTCAGTTACCATCGGAACTGTTCAACCTAAATTTCTGTTATCTGTGACCTTGATCTGCTCATTGTCGTCATTTTCTGTCATGGCGTTTGTGGATTCAGGCGCCGCTTTGAACTTAATGGACTTTGGATTTGCCAGGCGTTGTGGTTTCTTCTTGCAGTCTTTGCAGAACCCTATTCCTTTAAGGGGCATTGATGCTACACCTTTGGCTAAAAATAAACCCCAGTTTTGGACACAGGTGACCATGTGCATGGCGCCAGCCCATCAGGAATATTGTTGTTTTCTGGTGTTGCATAATTTGCATGATGCTATTGTGCTGGGGTTTCCAAGGTTGCAGATACATAATCCTGTGTTGGATTGGAAGTCTATGTCTGTGACTAGTTTGGGTTGTCAGGGGGTTCATAATGACGTTCCTTTGATGTCAATCTCCTCTTCCTCCTCTTCTGAAGTTCCAGAGTTTTTGTCTGATTTTCAGGATGTATTCGATGAGCCCAAGTCCAGTTCCCTTCCACCGCATAGGGACTGTGATTGTGCTTTTGACTTGATTCCAGGCTGTAAGTTTCCTAAGGGCCGACTTTTCAACCTGTCTGTGCCGGAACATACTGCCATGCGGAGTTATGTTCAGGAGTCTTTGGAGAAAGGGCATATTCGGGCATATTCTTCACCGTTGGGAGCGGGATTTTTTTTTGTTGCTAAGAAGGATGGCTCCTTGAGACCCTGTATTGATTATCGCCTCTTGAATAAGATCACGGTCAAGTTCCAATACCCTTTACCTTTGCTTTCCGATTTGTTTGCCAGGATTAAGGGGGCTAGTTGGTTTACTAAAATTGACCTTTGGGGGGCATTTAATCTTGTTCGTATTAAGCAGGGTGACAAATGGAAAACTGCGTTTAATACGCCCGAAGGCCATTTTGAATACCTTGTGATGCCATTCGGGCTCTTTAATGCTCCATCTGTTTTTCAGTCATTCATGCATGATATCTTCTGGAATTATCTTGATAAGTTCATGATTGTATATTTGGATGACATCTTAATTTTTTCCGATGATTGGGAGTCTCATGTGAAACAGGTCAGGATGGTATTTCAGATCCTTCGTGACAATGCTTTGTCTGTGAAGGGGTCTAAATGTCTCTTTGGAGTGCAGAAGGTTTCTTTTTTGGGCTTCATTTTTTCTCCCTCATCTATAGAGATGGATCCGGTTAAGGATCAGGCCATTCATGATTGGATTCAGCCCACATCCATGAAGAGCCTTCAGAAATTTTTGGGCTTTGCTAATTTTTATCGCCGTTTCATTGCTAACTTCTCCAGGGTGGTTAAACTCCTGACCGATTTTACAAAGAAAGGTGCTGATGTAACAAATTGGTCCTCTGTGGCTGTCTCTGCCTTTCAGGAGCTTAAACACCGATTTTCTTCTGCCCCGGTGTTGCGTCAGCCAGATGTTTCTCTTCCATTTCAGGTTGAGGTTGATGCTTCTGATATTGGGGCAGGGGCCGTTTTGTCTCAGAGGAATTCTGATGGTTCCTTGATGAAACCATGTGCCTTCTTTTCCCATAAGTTTTCGCCTGCTGAACGCAATTATGATGTCGGCAATCGGGAGTTGTTGGCTATGAAGTGGGCATTTGAGGAATGGCGACATTGGCTTGAGGGAGCCAAGCACCGTATTCTGGTCTGGACGGATCATAAAAATCTGATTTACCTCGAATCTGCCAAACGGCTGAATCCTAGACAGGCCCGATGGTCTCTGTTTTTCTCCTGTTTTGATTTTGTGGTTTCGTATCTTCCGGGTTCTAAGAATATTAAGGCTGATGCCCTCTCTAGGAGTTTTTTGCCTGATTCTGCTGAGATACTTGAGCCGGTCGGCATTCTGAAGGAAGGGGTGGTCCTTTCTGCCATTTCCCCTGATTTGCGACGGGTTCTGCAGGAATTTCAGGTTGACAAACCTGACCGCTGTCCAGTGGGGAAACTGTTTGTTCCTGATAGATGGACTAGTAGAGTGATTTCTGAGGTTCATTGTTCTGTGTTGGCTGGCCATCCTGGTATTTTTGGTACCAGAGATTTGGTTGGGAGGTCCTTTTGGTGGCCTTCTTTGTCGCAGGATGTGAGTTCTTTTGTGCAGTCCTGTGGGACTTGTGCGCTGGCCAAGCCTTCTTGTTCCCGTGCTAGTGGGTTGCTTTTGCCTTTGCCGGTCCCTGAGAGGCCCTGGATGCATATTTCTATGGATTTTATTTCAGATCGACATCCTCTGGGAAACCGGAAGGTTATCTGGGTGGTTTGTGACCGGTTTTCTAAGATGGTTCATTTGGTGCCTTTGCCTAAATTGCCTTCCTCTTCTGATTTGGTTCCGTTGTTTTTTCAGCATGTGGTTCGTTTGCATGGTATTCCGGAGAATATTGTGTCTGACAGAGGTTCCCAGTTTGTTTCTAGGTTTTGGCGGGCCTTTTGTGCTATTCTGGGCATTGATTTGTCTTTTTCTTCCGCATTTCATCCTCAGACAAATGGCCAGACCGAGCGAACTAATCAGACTTTGGAAACTTATTTGAGATGCTTTGTGTCTGCTTATCAGGATGAATGGGTGGCTTTCTTGCCATTGGCCGAGTTTGCCCTTAATAATCGGGCTAGTTCGGCTACCTTGGTTTCGCCCTTCTTTTGTAATTTTGGTTTTCATCCTCGTTTTTCTTCGGGGCAAGTTGAGCCTTCTGATTGTCATGGTGTGGATTCTGTGGTTGATAGGTTGCAGCAGATTTGGGCTCGGGAGCATGTGGTGGACAATTTGGTGTTGTCTCAGGAGGAGGCTCAGCGTTTTGCTAACCGTCGTCGGTGTGTTGGTTCCCGGCTTCGGGTTGGGGATTTAGTCTGGTTGTCTTCCCGTCATGTTCCTATGAAGGTTTCTTCCTCTAAGTTTAAGCCTCGGTTTATTGGTCCTTATAGGATTTCTGAGATTATTAATCCGGTGTCTTTTCATTTGGCCCTTCCGGCCTCTTTTGCCATCCATAATGTTTTCCATAGATCTTTATTGCGGAAATATGTGGTGCCCGTTGTTCCCTCTGTTGATACTCCTGCTCCTGTGTTGGTTGATGGGGAGTTGGAGTATGTGGTTGAGAAGATTTTGGATTCTCGCTTTTCGAGGCGGAGGCTTCAGTACCTTGTCAAATGGAAGGGTTATGGCCAGGAGGATAATTCTTGGGTTTTTGCCTCTGATGTCCATGCTGCTGATTTGGTCCGTGCCTTTCATCTGGCTCGTCCTGATCGGCCTGGGGGCTCTGGTGAGGGTTCGGTGACCCCTCTTCAAGGGGGGGTACTGTTGTGAATTCTGCTCTTGGGCTCCCTCCGGTGGTTGTTGGTGGTAGTGCAGTTGTTATGGGGTTGTAATCCGGGCAGGTGTTTCTGCTGATTGCAGCTCTATTAGGTATTTAGGTGTGCAGGATCCATGAGTCTGTGCCAGTTGTCCATTGTACTTGGAGGGATTGCATCTCTCTCTGGCTTCTCATGCCCTGCTGCAAATTCAGCTAAAGATAAGTGTCTGTTTTTTTGTCTCTGTGCACACATGCAGTGTGCTTTGCAATTCAGTGCAATTTATTGTGTTTTTGTCCAGCTTAGACTTTGTTTGGATTTTTCAGTCATGCTGGATTCTTAGGAGATGCAGATATACTTTCTATGTCTTTAGTTAGATGTGGAATATTTGTATTATCTGCTGTGGATGTTTTTAGGATTTTAATACTGACCGCTGAGAATTCTGTCCTATCCTTTTCTATTTAGCTAGAAGTGCCTCTTTTGCTAAATCTTGTTTTTCTGCCTGCGTGTGTCTTTCCTCTTATACTCACAGTCAATATTTGTGGGGGGCTGACTATCCTTTGGGGTTCTGCTCTGAGGCAAGATAGAATTCCCATTTCCATCTAGAGGGGTATTTAGTCCTCCGGCTGTGTCGAGATGTCTAGGACGTGTTAGGTAAATCCCACGGCTACTTCTAGTTGCGGTGTTAGATTAGAGTTTGCGGTCAGGACAGGTACCACCTACTCCTGAGAAAGTCTCTCATGCGGCTTCAAGGTCACCAGATCATAACAGTACAACTGGCCAACAATGAGTTAAATGCATCTCAGAAGAAGGGAAGAAAGAGCCATTTTTTTCTGTAGTCTGCTTTGTCTTTTCTTCCCTCTTTTCCTCGGGGTGACTGAGGAGTCTTGTGCTAGCATGGATGTTCAGGGATTAGTTTCTCATGTAGATCAGCTTGCTGATAGGGTACAGGGTATTTCTGATTATATTGCTCAGACTCCGCTTTTAGAGCCTAGGATTCCTACTCCTGATTTGTTTTTTGGGGACAGGTCCAAATTTTTGAGTTTTAAAAACAACTGTAAACTGTTTTTTGCTCTGAAGCCTCGTTCCTCTGGTGATTCCATTCAGCAGATTAAAATTGTCATCTCCCTGCTGCGTGGCGACCCTCAGGATTGGACATTTTCCCTGGAATCTGGGAATCCGGCCTTGCTTAATGTAGATGCCTTTTTTCAGGCTCTAGGATTATTATATGATGAACCAAATTCTGTGGATCAAGCGGAGAAGACCTTGTTGTCCCTGTCTCAGGGTCAAGAAGCGGCAGAATTGTATTGTCAGAAATTTAGAAAATGGTCTGTGCTGACTAAATGGAATGAGGATGCTTTGGCGGCAATTTTCAGAAAGGGTCTTTCTGAATCTGTTAAAGATGTTATGGTGGGGTTTCCTACGCCTGTTGGTCTGAGTGATTCTATGTCTCTGGCCATTCAGATCGATCGGCACTTGCGGGAGCGCAGAACTGTGCGCGCTGTGGCGTTGTCCTCAGAGCAGATGCCTGAGCCTATGCAGTGTGATAGGATTCTGTCTAGAACGGAACAACAAGGATTCAGACGTCAGAATAGGTTGTGTTTTTATTGTGGCGATGCTTCTCATGTCATTTCAGTCTGCCCAAAGCGTACAAAGAGAATCGCTAGTTCAGTTACCATCGGAACTGTTCAACCTAAATTTCTGTTATCTGTGACCTTGATCTGCTCATTGTCGTCATTTTCTGTCATGGCGTTTGTGGATTCAGGCGCCGCTTTGAACTTAATGGACTTTGGATTTGCCAGGCGTTGTGGTTTCTTCTTGCAGTCTTTGCAGAACCCTATTCCTTTAAGGGGCATTGATGCTACACCTTTGGCTAAAAATAAACCCCAGTTTTGGACACAGGTGACCATGTGCATGGCGCCAGCCCATCAGGAATATTGTTGTTTTCTGGTGTTGCATAATTTGCATGATGCTATTGTGCTGGGGTTTCCATGGTTGCAGATACATAATCCTGTGGTGGATTGGAAGTCTATGTCTGTGACTAGTTTGGGTTGTCAGGGGGTTCATAATGACGTTCCTTTGATGTCAATCTCCTCTTCCTCCTCTTCTGAAGGTCCAGAGTTTTTGTCTGATTTTCAGGATGTATTCGATGAGCCCAAGTCCAATTCCCTTCCACCGCATAGGGACTGTGATTGTGCTTTTGACTTGATTCCAGGCTGTAAGTTTCCTAAGGGCCGACTTTTCAACCTGTCTGTGCCGGAACATACTGCCATGCGGAGTTATTTTCAGGAGTCTTTGGAGAAAGGGCATATTCGGGCATCTTCTTCACCGTTGGGAGCGGGATTTTTTTTTGTTGCTAAGAAGGATGGCTCCTTGAGACCCTGTATTGATTATCGCCTCTTGAATAAGATCACGGTCAAGTTCCAATACCCTTTACCTTTGCTTTCCGATTTGTTTGCCAGGATTAAGGGGGCTAGTTGGTTTACTAAAATTGACCTTTGGGGGGCATTTAATCTTGTTCGTATTAAGCAGGGTGAAAAATGGAAAACTGCGTTTAATACGCCCGAAGGCCATTTTGAATACCTTGTGATGCCATTCGGGCTCTTTAATGCTCCATCTGTTTTTCAGTCATTCATGCATGATATCTTCTGGAATTATCTTGATAAGTTCATGATTGTATATTTGGATGACATCTTAATTTTTTCCGATGATTGGGAGTCTCATGTGAAACAGGTCAGGATGGTATTTCAGATCCTTCGTGACAATGCTTTGTCTGTGAAGGGGTCTAAATGTCTCTTTGGAGTGCAGAAGGTTTCTTTTTTGGGCTTCATTTTTTCTCCCTCATCTATTGAGATGGATCCGGTTAAGGATCAGGCCATTCATGATTGGATTCAGCCCACATCCATGAAGAGCCTTCAGAAATTTTTGGGCTTTGCTAATTTTTATCGCCGTTTCATTGCTAACTTCTCCAGGGTGGTTAAACTCCTGACCGATTTTACAAAGAAAGGTGCTGATGTAACGAATTGGTCCTCTGTGGCTGTCTCTGCCTTTCAGGAGCTTAAACACCGATTTTCTTCTGCCCCGGTGTTGCGTCAGCCAGATGTTTCTCTTCCATTTCAGGTTGAGGTTGATGCTTCTGATATTGGGGCAGGGGCCGTTTTGTCTCAGAGGAATTCTGATGGTTCCTTGATGAAACCATGTGCCTTCTTTTCCCATAAGTTTTCGCCTGCTGAACGCAATTATGATGTCGGCAATCGGGAGTTGTTGGCTATGAAGTGGGCATTTGAGGAATGGCGACATTGGCTTGAGGGAGCCAAGCACCGTATTCTGGTCTTGACGGATCATAAAAATCTGATTTACCTCGAATCTGCCAAACGGCTGAATCCTAGACAGGCCCGATGGTCTCTGTTTTTCTCCTGTTTTGATTTTGTGGTTTCGTATCTTCCGGGTTCTAAGAATATTAAGGCTGATGCCCTCTCTAGGAGTTTTTTGCCTGATTCTGCTGAGATACTTGAGCCGGTCGGCATTCTGAAGGAAGGGGTGGTCCTTTCTGCCATTTCCCCTGATTTGCGACGGGTTCTGCAGGAATTTCAGGTTGACAAACCTGACCGCTGTCCAGTGGGGAAACTGTTTGTTCCTGATAGATGGACTAGTAGAGTGATTTCTGAGGTTCATTGTTCTGTGTTGGCTGGCCATCCTGGTATTTTTGGTACCAGAGATTTGGTTGGGAGGTCCTTTTGGTGGCCTTCTTTGTCGCAGGATGTGAGTTCTTTTGTGCAGTCCTGTGGGACTTGTGCGCTGGCCAAGCCTTGTTGTTCCCGTGCTAGTGGGTTGCTTTTGCCTTTGCCGGTCCCTGAGAGGCCCTGGACGCATATTTCTATGGATTTTATTTCAGATCTTCCGGTTTCCCAGAGGATGTCGGTTATCTGGGTGGTTTGTGACCGGTTTTCTAAGATGGTTCATTTGGTGCCTTTGCCTAAATTGCCTTCCTCTTCTGATTTGGTTCCGTTGTTTTTTCAGCATGTGGTTCGTTTGCATGGTATTCCGGAGAATATTGTGTCTGACAGAGGTTCCCAGTTTGTTTCTAGGTTTTGGCGGGCCTTTTGTGCTATTCTGGGCATTGATTTGTCTTTTTCTTCCGCATTTCATCCTCAGACAAATGGCCAGACCAAGCGAACTAATCAGACTTTGGAAACTTATTTGAGATGCTTTGTGTCTGCTTATCAGGATGAATGGGTGGCTTTCTTGCCATTGGCCGAGTTTGCCCTTAATAATCGGGCTAGTTCGGCTACCTTGGTTTCGCCCTTCTTTTGTAATTTTGGTTTTCATCCTCGTTTTTCTTCGGGGCAAGTTGAGCCTTCTGATTGTCATGGTGTGGATTCTGTGGTTGATAGGTTGCAGCAGATTTGGGCTCGGGAGCATGTGGTGGACAATTTGGTGTTGTCTCAGGAGGAGGCTCAGCGTTTTGCTAACCGTCGTCGGTGTGTTGGTTCCCGGCTTCGGGTTGGGGATTTAGTCTGGTTGTCTTCCCGTCATGTTCCTATGAAGGTTTCTTCCCCTAAGTTTAAGCCTCGGTTTATTGGTCCTTATAGGATTTCTGAGATTATTAATCCGGTGTCTTTTCATTTGGCCCTTCCGGCCTCTTTTGCCATCCATAATGTTTTCCATAGATCTTTATTGCGGAAATATGTGGTGCCCGTTGTTCCCTCTGTTGATACTCCTGCTCCTGTGTTGGTTGATGGGGAGTTGGAGTATGTGGTTGAGAAGATTTTGGATTCTCGCTTTTCGAGGCGGAGGCTTCAGTACCTTGTCAAATGGAAGGGTTATGGCCAGGAGGATAATTCTTGGGTTTTTGCCTCTGATGTCCATGCTGCTGATTTGGTCCGTGCCATTCATCTGGCTCGTCCTGATCGGCCTGGGGGCTCTGGTGAGGGTTCGGTGACCCCTCTTCAAGGGGGGGTACTGTTGTGAATTCTGCTCTTGGGCTCCCTCCGGTGGTTGTTGGTGGTAGTGCAGTTGTTATGGGGTTGTAATCCGGGCAGGTGTTTCTGCTGATTGCAGCTCTATTAGGTATTTAGGTGTGCAGGATCCATGAGTCTGTGCCAGTTGTCCATTGTACTTGGAGTGATTGCATCTCTCTCTGGCTTCTCATGCCCTGCTGCAAATTCAGCTAAAGATAAGTGTCTGTTTTTTTGTCTCTGTGCACACATGCAGTGTGCTTTGCAATTCAGTGCAATTTATTGTGTTTTTGTCCAGCTTAGACTTTGTTTGGATTTTTCAGTCATGCTGGATTCTTAGGAGATGCAGATATACTTTCTATGTCTTTAGTTAGATGTGGAATATTTGTATTATCTGCTGTGGATGTTTTTAGGATTTTAATACTGACCGCTGAGAATTCTGTCCTATCCTTTTCTATTTAGCTAGAAGTGCCTCTTTTGCTAAATCTTGTTTTTCTGCCTGCGTGTGTCTTTCCTCTTATACTCACAGTCAATATTTGTGGGGGGCTGACTATCCTTTGGGGTTCTGCTCTGAGGCAAGATAGAATTCCCATTTCCATCTAGAGGGGTATTTAGTCCTCCGGCTGTGTCGAGATGTCAAGGACGTGTTAGGTAAATCCCACGGCTACTTCTAGTTGCGGTGTTAGATTAGGGTTTGCGGTCAGGACAGGTACCACCAACTCCTGAGAAAGTCTCTCATGCGGCTTCAAGGTCACCAGATCATAACAGTACAACTGGCCAACAATGAGTTAAATGCATCTCAGAAGAAGGGAAGAAAGAGCCATTTTTTTCTGTAGTCTGCTTTGTCTTTTCTTCCCTCTTTTCCTCGGGGTGACTGAGGAGTCTTGTGCTAGCATGGATGTTCAGGGATTAGTTTCTCATGTAGACCAGCTTGCTGATAGGGTACAGGGTATTTCTGATTATATTGCTCAGACTCCGCTTTTAGAGCCTAGGATTCCTACTCCTGATTTGTTTTTTGGGGACAGGTCCAAATTTTTGAGTTTTAAAAACAACTGTAAACTGTTTTTTGCTCTGAAGCCTCGTTCCTCTGGTGATTCCATTCAGCAGATTAAAATTGTCATCTCCCTGCTGCGTGGCGACCCTCAGGATTGGACATTTTCCCTGGAATCTGGGAATCCGGCCTTGCTTAATGTAGATGCCTTTTTTCAGGCTCTAGGATTATTATATGATGAACCAAATTCTGTGGATCAAGCGGAGAAGACCTTGTTGTCCCTGTCTCAGGGTCAAGAAGCGGCAGAATTGTATTGTCAGAAATTTAGAAAATGGTCTGTGCTGACTAAATGGAATGAGGATGCTTTGGCGGCAATTTTCAGAAAGGGTCTTTCTGAATCTGTTAAAGATGTTATGGTGGGGTTTCCTACGCCTGTTGGTCTGAGTGATTCTATGTCTCTGGCCATTCAGATCGATCGGCACTTGCGGGGGCGCAGAACTGTGCGCGCTGTGGCGTTGTCCTCAGAGCAGATGCCTGAGCCTATGCAGTGTGATAGGATTCTGTCTAGAACGGAACAACAAGGATTCAGACGTCAGAATAGGTTGTGTTTTTATTGTGGCGATGCTTCTCATGTCATTTCAGTCTGCCCAAAGCGTACAAAGAGAATCGCTAGTTCAGTTACCATCGGAACTGTTCAACCTAAATTTCTGTTATCTGTGACCTTGATCTGCTCATTGTCGTCATTTTCTGTCATGGCGTTTGTGGATTCAGGCGCCGCTTTGAACTTAATGGACTTTGGATTTGCCAGGCGTTGTGGTTTCTTCTTGCAGTCTTTGCAGAACCCTATTCCTTTAAGGGGCATTGATGCTACACCTTTGGCTAAAAATAAACCCCAGTTTTGGACACAGGTGACCATGTGCATGGCGCCAGCCCATCAGGAATATTGTTGTTTTCTGGTGTTGCATAATTTGCATGATGCTATTGTGCTGGGGTTTCCATGGTTGCAGATACATAATCCTGTGGTGGATTGGAAGTCTATGTCTGTGACTAGTTTGGGTTGTCAGGGGGTTCATAATGACGTTCCTTTGATGTCAATCTCCTCTTCCTCCTCTTCTGAAGGTCCAGAGTTTTTGTCTGATTTTCAAGATGTATTCGATGAGCCCAAGTCCAGTTCCCTTCCACCGCATAGGGACTGTGATTGTGCTTTTGACTTGATTCCAGGCTGTAAGTTTCCTAAGGGCCGACTTTTCAACCTGTCTGTGCCGGAACATACTGCCATGCGGAGTTATGTTCAGGAGTCTTTGGAGAAAGGGCATATTCGGGCATCTTCTTCACCGTTGGGAGCGGGATTTTTTTTTGTTGCTAAGAAGGATGGCTCCTTGAGACCCTGTATTGATTATCGCCTCTTGAATAAGATCACGGTCAAGTTCCAATACCCTTTACCTTTGCTTTCCGATTTGTTTGCCAGGATTAAGGGGGCTAGTTGGTTTACTAAAATTGACCTTTGGGGGGCATTTAATCTTGTTCGTATTAAGCAGGGTGACAAATGGAAAACTGCGTTTAATACGCCCGAAGGCCATTTTGAATACCTTGTGATGCCATTCGGGCTCTTTAATGCTCCATCTGTTTTTCAGTCATTCATGCATGATATCTTCTGGAATTATCTTGATAAGTTCATGATTGTATATTTGGATGACATCTTAATTTTTTCCGATGATTGGGAGTCTCATGTGAAACAGGTCAGGATGGTATTTCAGATCCTTCGTGACAATGCTTTGTCTGTGAAGGGGTCTAAATGTCTCTTTGGAGTGCAGAAGGTTTCTTTTTTGGGCTTCATTTTTTCTCCCTCATCTATAGAGATGGATCCGGTTAAGGATCAGGCCATTCATGATTGGATTCAGCCCACATCCATGAAGAGCCTTCAGAAATTTTTGGGCTTTGCTAATTTTTATCGCCGTTTCATTGCTAACTTCTCCAGGGTGGTTAAACTCCTGACCGATTTTACAAAGAAAGGTGCTGATGTAACGAATTGGTCCTCTGTGGCTGTCTCTGCCTTTCAGGAGCTTAAACACCGATTTTCTTCTGCCCCGGTGTTGCGTCAGCCAGATGTTTCTCTTCCATTTCAGGTTGAGGTTGATGCTTCTGATATTGGGGCAGGGGCCGTTTTGTCTCAGAGGAATTCTGATGGTTCCTTGATGAAACCATGTGCCTTCTTTTCCCGTAAGTTTTCGCCTGCTGAACGCAATTATGATGTCGGCAATCGGGAGTTGTTGGCTATGAAGTGGGCATTTGAGGAATGGCGACATTGGCTTGAGGGAGCCAAGCACCGTATTCTGGTCTTGACGGATCATAAAAATCTGATTTACCTCGAATCTGCCAAACGGCTGAATCCTAGACAGGCCCGATGGTCTCTGTTTTTCTCCTGTTTTGATTTTGTGGTTTCGTATCTTCCGGGTTCTAAGAATATTAAGGCTGATGCCCTCTCTAGGAGTTTTTTGCCTGATTCTGCTGAGATACTTGAGCCGGTCGGCATTCTGAAGGAAGGGGTGGTCCTTTCTGCCATTTCCCCTGATTTGCAACGGGTTCTGCAGGAATTTCAGGTTGACAAACCTGACCGCTGTCCAGTGGGGAAACTGTTTGTTCCTGATAGATGGACTAGTAGAGTGATTTCTGAGGTTCATTGTTCTGTGTTGGCTGGCCATCCTGGTATTTTTGGTACCAGAGATTTGGTTGGGAGGTCCTTTTGGACCTAATCGGGCTAGTTCGGCTACCTTGGTTTCGCCCTTCTTTTGTAATTTTGGTTTTCATCCTCGTTTTTCTTCGGGGCAAGTTGAGCCTTCTGATTGTCATGGTGTGGATTCTGTGGTTGACAGGTTGCAGCAGATTTGGGCTCGGGAGCATGTGGTGGACAATTTGGTGTTGTCTCAGGAGGAGGCTCAGCGTTTTGCTAAACGTCGTCGGTGTGTTGGTTCCCGGCTTCGGGTTGGGGATTTAGTCTGGTTGTCTTCCCGTCATGTTCCTATGAAGGTTTCTTCCCCTAAGTTTAAGCCTCGGTTTATTGGTCCTTATAGGATTTCTGAGATTATTAATCCGGTGTCTTTTCATTTGGCCCTTCCGGCCTCTTTTGCCATCCATAATGTTTTCCATAGATCTTTATTGCGGAAATATGTGGTGCCCGTTGTTCCCTCTGTTGATACTCCTGCTCCTGTGTTGGTTGATGGGGAGTTGGAGTATGTGGTTGAGAAGATTTTGGATTCTCGCTTTTCGAGGCGGAGGCTTCAGTACCTTGTCAAATGGAAGGGTTATGGCCAGGAGGATAATTCTTGGGTTTTTGCCTCTGATGTCCATGCTGCTGATTTGGTCCGTGCCTTTCATCTGGCTCGTCCTGATCGGCCTGGGGGCTCTGGTGAGGGTTCGGTGACCCCTCTTCAAGGGGGGGTACTGTTGTGAATTCTGCTCTTGGGCTCCCTCCGGTGGTTGTTGGTGGTAGTGCAGTTGTTATGGGGTTGTAATCCGGGCAGGTGTTTCTGCTGATTGCAGCTCTATTAGGTATTTAGGTGTGCAGGATCCATGAGTCTGTGCCAGTTGTCCATTGTACTTGGAGGGATTGCATCTCTCTCTGGCTTCTCATGCCCTGCTGCAAATTCAGCTAAAGATAAGTGTCTGTTTTTTTGTCTCTGTGCACACATGCAGTGTGCTTTGCAATTCAGTGCAATTTATTGTGTTTTTGTCCAGCTTAGACTTTGTTTGGATTTTTCAGTCATGCTGGATTCTTAGGAGATGCAGATATACTTTCTATGTCTTTAGTTAGATGTGGAATATTTGTATTATCTGCTGTGGATGTTTTTAGGATTTTAATACTGACCGCTGAGAATTCTGTCCTATCCTTTTCTATTTAGCTAGAAGTGCCTCTTTTGCTAAATCTTGTTTTTCTGCCTGCGTGTGTCTTTCCTCTTATACTCACAGTCAATATTTGTGGGGGGCTGACTATCCTTTGGGGTTCTGCTCTGAGGCAAGATAGAATTCCCATTTCCATCTAGAGGGGTATTTAGTCCTCCGGCTGTGTTGAGATGTCTAGGACGTGTTAGGTACATCCCACGGCTACTTCTAGTTGCGGTGTTAGATTAGGGTTTGCGGTCAGTACAGGTACCACCTACTCCTGAGAAAGTCTCTCATGTGGCTCCAAAGTCACCAGATCATAACACACAGCCTCATATGTTGCAGACACTACACATGCCAGCCCTCCTCTGACTAGTTCTCGTGGGTGTCCTGCATCGCTGTATCACAGTCTCTTTACAGACTCTTTACTCACACAGATGTACACAGTTCAGGATATCCTCATAGCAGCCGGGCACCATATCCACCTGTTTGCAATCGTTGCACATGCTAGTCCTCTTTCGGGCACAGGACATCCACCTCCGGGCACAGGACTGTCCACATCCAAGACCGGTACCATGGACGACTTGCATATCTGTGTACGCTGTGGGTGCCAAGCTATTCAGCTGCCCTGGGTGCTGGCTCTGCTGGCCTGTGCCTCCATGCACTCTGCAGACCAGTACACACTGACACTGATGTGCACCTTGCACACCTGACATGACCTGACACACCCATACCCCTTACTGCAAGGTTTTTAAACACACACAAACCTGTGGCCTTCAGCCACCTGGAAAACCCGGACCGGAAATCCGTGACTCTCATGCACACATATGAACTTCATCAGTCTGCAAGCACATTCTGGGGAGAACAAACAGCGCCCCCTAGCTGTATCAGAGGCCACAGCCTCACAATTGGATAGTATATAATGCTTCCAGCATGATGTCCAGTCTCACCAGTCTTAAGATTGGATCATTTAAACCTCACCCTGATACTCCTTCCATCCCCCGTGTTGGGATTAGCAGGGGCCTGACCACTAAGAGCCTAACCACCACCAGCATGATCAGGCACATGTCATCTAAGCACCCAACTTGGTGGGCCAAATGCCGGGATCCATTAATGGTGGCAGTAGGTTACACCACTGCCTCTTCCCCTGTACTAGCTGCTTGTCAATCTCCTGTCTATGACACTGGCACAGATGCCTCCAAACCTGCACCTGTCCTTGCACATTCTGAGGCACCATCACCAGTCACTAACAAAAACTTGTCCCAGCACAGCATTCAGCTGTTCTTTTCCAGGCCGCAGAATGGAAAACAAAGTTCCCAGCCACCCACCCACAGGCCCAATCACTAAATGGGCACATTTCCAGGCTGCTTGCCATAGAAGTGTTGCTGCTTAGGCTTGTAGAAATGGAGGATTTCCACTGACTTATGGTGGCAGCTGTCCCTCAGTACTTGGTCCTCAGTCACCACTTTTCTTCGGTGTGGCATACCCACTTTTTACTAGCATGTGTTCATGAACATCACCCATGCTCTTGCCAACTCAGTTACTGGGATTGTACACTTAGCGACCAACAAGTTGCCATTAATGCTTCATTTCCACTGACACCACACTTTACGCAAGTTGGCTACAGCTGTCACCACTCTGGTAGTGCTGCAGCAGTGCATGCAAGTCCCAGCTCACCGACTGGTGTGCAATGTTTCCACATGCTGAAACTTCACACTACAAATGCTGGCAAGGCATTGTGAGCAGAAGAGGCCAGTTGTCGAATACAAACTCTAACTCACCCGTCGGTATTCAGTGCAGACTCCGCACATAATTAAAGAGTGATCATGGATGTCTCACATTTGTGTGGTTCTCCAAGACTTTAAGGACTCCCCAAAGATGGTGAGCAGCACTAACACCATAGTCAGCAGAACGATCCCACTTCTGTGCCAACTTAAAAAATCGATGATCGCAATCAAAGCTGAAGCTTTGCATGGGTAACAGATGTAGATGGGGGAAGACATAAGACATAAAGATACTACCCAGCCCAGCCTTATCTCATCTGCTCATTGAGGACTGGGTAGCAATGAGGAGGTTTAGGCTGAGAAGGAGGAGGAGGAACAGGAGTTGGTTGCTTGCACAACAGAGACTAGTACCCACACAAGCTTTTTCCCATCTCTCCTATGTGGATGGGCTAATGAGGTGAAAGAGGAGGAAGAGGTTGAAGAGGAGGAGATGTAGAGTAGTTATCATGGTGGAGTAAGGGAAGTCTTGGCTGTATGTAGCTTTGTACATATGGCTGACTTTATGTACCACTGCATTTCTTGTGACCCTCATGTTACATTCTTACAGGAGAAAAAAATAATACTGGTTGTTTACCCTCCTAACCTCACTTTAATTGGAGAACCTTGCATTTCTACTTCCTGAGAAAGAGAGGTCTACTAAAATGTGCTATACCAGAAGGCCATTGTGGAAAATATGTTGAAAAACCACCCATTAGACCATGGTAGCAACAGTGGGCAATCTTCCTTGTCCAACCAAGGAGAAGAGGCAATGTAGACACACACCAGGTACAGCAGAGGCGGTGGTACACTGTCAAAGGCCTGGGCCATTTTCATGACACCCTCCCTGCATCCAGGTCCTGATGATTGGGTATTTTTGACAAGGAGGGAATGTTTTTAAAGATGGTGAAGCAATACCTGGCCAAAATAACCATCATAGTCCCTAATTCCTCTGCAACCTTCAACTATTGGGTCTTAAAGCTTGACACTTGGCATGAGCTGTCCCTCTATGACTTGAAGTTGTTGTGCTGCCATGCTGCTAGCAACTTGTGTGAGAAGGTTTTTAGTGCCGCCAAGAGGGTCATAAAAGATAGAAGTACAACAAGTACACTTTGTAAATTTTTTTTATGAGGCACCCCACTTGATGTCTTCAAGGGTATAAGGATGATCCTTCTTGTCATTATTTGGCAGACTTTGAACTGTATGCAGAGTATTTAGAAGTGTATGAGTACAACAACTGCAATTTGTTCACAATATGTGAATGAGGCACTACAGTTGGTGCCTTCAAGGGTGTATGGATTACCCTGCTTGTAAATTTTGGCTGGTTTTGCACTTATTGCATAGGCTTTATGAGTCTAGGAGTACTAATGCATGACAATTTGAACAGAATGTGTATGAGGTCCTCCTTTATGTCTAATGCAGGGTACATCTGAGTCCCGGTTCAATCTAACTTTTGTCAGTTCTTTCTTCATAAATTACAATAACGCTTATTTTTTTTATAAAAATTTATTAAAATTGATAAAAATATATATTTTGGTTTAAACTATTATTTTTTATGCAATAAAGAGTAAAGTATCAGCTCACCTTCTCAAAATGGATATCACTCAAGGAAACCTGCAGTGCCGCAGTTAGGAGACCACTGGCTTACTCACTTTCTATCCTGTGACATCCCTGCCCTCATCATGGGAGACTTTAACATTCCCATCAATGATCCCCTCTCCCAATCTGCCTCTCATCTTCTTTCTCTAACTTCTTCATTCGGCCTCTCAAAGTTTGCTAATTCTCCTACGCATGAGGACGGGAATACTCTGGACCTGTTTTTTTCCTGTCCCGGCTCGCTGCACGACTTTACTAACTCGCCTCTCCCACTCTCGGACCACAACCTTCTTTCCTTCTCTGTCAAGAATTATCTCCTCACCCGGGACACCCCCACTTACCACACTTATCGGAATACACGTACCATTAATAACCAGCAGCTTATGGACAATCTCCACACATCTTTAGCCCCCATCTCCTCCCTCTCCTGTCCAGACTTAGCATTGTCACACTTCAATAATATACTGAAGAATGCACTAGTTGAAGCAGCACTTTCTACATGCAGAAAGACCCGACACACACAATGGCAGCCCTGGCACACTATGCAAACATGCTTTCTTCAGCTTTGCTCAAGGTGTGCAGAGCGGCAGTGGAGAAAATCTCTCTTAGCAGAAGACTTCATCCACTCTAAGTTGATGCTCAAAACCTATAACTCTGCCATTCATCTGGCCAAACAATCCTACTTCACCACCTTCATCACCTCACTATCCAACAACCCAAAACGTCTTTTTGAAACCTTAAACTCCCTCCTGAAACCTAAAGTACAGGCCCCATCACCTACCTCAGCGTTGAGGATCTGGCCACTTATTTCCTAGAAAAAATCAACCACATCCATCAGGATATCTCAGCCCAATCTCCTTACTGCCTGGATCCCCTTCCCTGCCGCACCTCAAGCTCACTAGACATCTTTGAGCCTGTTTCAGAAGAAGAAGTTTCAAAGCTCCTCGGTTATGCTCGGCCTACAACCTGCAACTGTGACTCCATTCCTTCACATCTCCTGCAGTCTCTCTCACCAGTGGTTACCACTCACCTGACTAAAATATTTAACCTCTCTCTTTCTTCAGGTATCTTTCCCTCCTCATTTAAACATGCAGTCATAACCCCTTTACTTAAAAAGCCATCCCTGGACCAGAACTGCACTGCTAACTACAGACCAGTCTCTAACCTTTCCTTCTTCTCTAAACTCCTGGAACGCTTGGTCCACTCCTGCCTAATCCGCTATCTCTCAGATAACTCTCTTCGTGACCCCTTACAATATGGTTTCTGCTTTTTACACTCCACTGAAACTGCCCTCACTAAAGTCTCTAATGATCTAAATGAGGTAAATCCAAAGGTCATTGCTCCCTGCTGATTATCCTGGATCTCTCTGCCGCATTTGACACTGTGGATCACCAGCTCCTTCTCACTATGCTCCGGTCTATAGGCATCAAGGACACTGCCCTCTCCTGGTTCTCCTCCTACCTCTCTGACCCGCTCCTTCACTGTATCTTTTGCCGGCTCCTCTTCCTCTCCTCGTTCCCTTACTATCGGGGTTCCGCAGGGCTCAGTCCTAGGCCCCCTCCTCTTCTCTCTATACACTGCCCCTATTGGACAAACAATCAGCAGATTTGGGTTCCAGTATCATCTCTATGCTGACGACACCCAATTATACACTTCTTCCCCTGACATCACCCCTACTCTAATTCAAAATACCAAGGATTGTCTGCTGTCTCTAACATCATGTCCACCCTCTATCTGAAACTAAATCTCTCCAAAATGGAACTTCTTGTGTTTCTCCCTTCTACTAACCTCACTCTACCCAACATCGTAATTACCCTGGAGGGTTCAACTATAACTCCCAAGCAGCATGCCTGCTGTCTTGGGGTCATATTCAACACCGAACTTCCCTTTACTCCCTATATCTGATCACTCACTCGCTCTTGTCTCCTGCATCTTAAAAACATCTCCAGAATCTGACCTTTTCTCATCTTTGAAACTGCTAAGACTCTTACTGTCGCTCTTATTTATTCCTGTCTGGACTACTGCAACTCTCTTCTGATCGATCTCCCTCTTACCAAACTTCTCCTCTCCAATCCATCTTGAATGCGGCAGCCAGGGTCATATTTCTGTCCACCCGCTTCACCGATGCCTCCATCTTGTGCCAGTCATTACACTGGCTACCCATTCGCTACAGGGTCCAGTATAAACTCATCTCTCTCACCCACAAAGCTCTCCACAGTTCTGCACCGCCTTATATCTCCTCTCTCATCTCCGTCTATCGCCCTACACGTGCCCTCCATTCTACAAATGACCTAAGACTAACATCCCCGTAATCCAAACCTCGCACCTCCATCTCCAAGACTTCTCTCGTGCTGCACCCGCTCTCTGGAATGCGCTTTCCCAGATGATCAGACTGATACCTAGCCCCGAACTATTCAAGCGTGCTTTGAAAACCCAACTCTTCAAACAAGCCTACCACATCAACTACTCAGTAAACTAACTTTGCCCTGTTCCATCCTTCCAAATATTATTCTGAATCTGCACCCTACTATTCATCTGTCTCCACACCCTCCATGCACATGATAACTGCACTTGATACTTGACTATTGCACTTAAACACACGGGCTGATGACTGGATCATGCAGCTTTATATGAAAATCCCTATATATTATAATTGCCAGACCTGAAATAACAAGCACTTTTTACCTATTGTGTCCCCCCCATTTCCTTGTAGATTGTAACCTTGCAAGCAGGGACCTCACTCCTAATGTCACTGTTTAAATTATCTTAACTTGTATTTAATTTATTGTCTGTACATGTCCCGGCTCAATTGTAAAGTGCCGCGGAATATGTTGGCGCTATATAAATAAAAATTATTATTATTATTATTATTAATTATTATTGGTAGGAATAGAAAAAATCAAGCATGTTGGATAAAAAGCAAAAGTCTTTATTGTAGATTTTAAAAAGTTGCATCAGTGTTTATGGGCATGCCTATGCATACTGGTGTGACTTTAATTAAATCTACAATAAAGACTTTTGCATTTTATCCAACACGCTGGATTTTTTTTATTTCTATTATTTTTTCTATCCTTTTTAAATTTTGCCTTACATAAAGGTCCTTATTTAGGAAAGAATCTTTCTTAACATTTGTTTTCCTTTAAACTCTAATCTCTCGTCACTTTTTAATGTTTTATTGTCAGTTCTTATAGTGGAGTAAAAGTGTGAGACCACTGTTCTCCAGCAGCAATCTTGGAGTCAAAGATGCTTCCACATGCTGTTCTCCTTCCATTCAGCACTTTTGCCATCCATTTGAACGTTTTGACTGCAGCCCAGACCTATTTGTAGGGTCTGCTGGATAAATGCTTGGATTTCCCATTGACTCCAATTATAGTCGTTACTCAAAATGAGCATCTGAGCGTTAGAAATTGTTCGAGTTACGACCGTCCGAGTATTTTAGTGCTCGCTCATCCTTAGTTTATGTGTCCTCCCATTTATATTTTTTGTTGTGATAATGTTTTACACATTTATCATAAAAAATTGGAGCCTTTACATTAGAAACCAGCAAACAGCATATTAACCCCTTTCTGTCATCGGACGTACTATTCCGTCCATGTGGGGTGGGCCCTACTTCCCAAGGACGGAATAGTACGTCCAGCACGATCGGCCGTGCTCACGGGGGAAGCGCAGCCGATCGCGGCCGGGTGTCAGCTGACATCCGGCACTATGTGCCAGGAGCGGTCACGGACCACCCCCGGCACATTAACCCCCGGCACACTGCGATCAAACATGATCGCAGTGTTCCGGCGGTACAGGGAAGCATCTCGCAGGGAGGGGGCTCCCTGCGGGCTTCCCTGAGACAATCAGTACAAGGCGATGTGCTCACCTTGTACCGAGCGCCTCCTCCCTGCAAGCCCCGGATCCAAAATGGCCGCGGGGCTGCATCCAGATCTTGTAGGGAGGTGACGTCACAGTACCTGCTCAGAGCAGGCGCTGGGAAGTCACCCTTCTGTGCACGTCAGATCAACGATCTGACACAGTGCACAGCAAAGTGTCAGATCGGCGATCTGTCACTTTACTGTGATGTCCCCCTGGGGCAAAGTAAAAATGTAAAAAAAAAAAAAAATTTGTAAATAAATAATAATAAAAAAATATATATATTGTTCCAATAAATATTTTCCTTTAGCTATATAAAAAAAACAATAAAAGTACACATATTTAGTATTGCCGCGTCCGTAATGACCCGACCTATAAAACTGTCTCACTAGTTAACCCCTTCAGTGAACACGGTAAAAAAAAAAACCAAGGCAAAAAACAACGCTTTAATATCATACCGCCGAACAAAGTGGAATAGCACGCGTTCAAACAGAGGGAAATAAATAACCACGGTACCGCTGAAAACGTCATCTTGTCCCACAAAAAACGAGCCACCATACAGCATCATCAGCTAAAAAATAAAAAAGTTATAGTCCTCAGAATAAAGTGATGCAAAAATTATTTTTTTTTCTATAAAAGAGTTTTTATCGTATAAAAGCGCCAAAAAAAGATATAAATGAGGTATCGCTGTAATCGTACTGACCCGAAGAATAAAACTGCTTTATCCGTGTTACCAAACGCAGAACGGTATAAACGCCCCCCCCCAAAAGAAATTAATGAATAGCTGGTTTTTGGCCATTCTGCCTCACAAAAATTGGAATAAAAAGCGATCAAAAAATGTCACGTGCCCAAAAATGTTACCAATAAAAACGTCAACTCGTCCCGCAGAAAACAAGACCTCACATGACTCTGTGGACCAAAATATGGAAAAATTATAGCACTTAAAATGTGGTATCGCAAAAAACATTTGTTGCAATAAAAAGCGTCTTTTAGTGTGTGACAGCTGCCAATCAAAAATCTGCTAGAAAACGCGCTACAAATAGTAAATCAAACTTCAAGCTTCATCACCCCCTTAGTTACGAAAAATTAAAAAATTAAAAAAATGTATTTATTTCCATTTTCCCATTAGGGTTAGGGTTAGGGCTAGGGTTAGGGCTAGGGTTAGGGTTAGGGCTAGGGTTAGGGTTAGGGCTAGGGTTAGGGCTAGGGTTAGGGTTAGGGTTAGGGATAGGGCTAGGGCTAGGGTTAGGGTTGGGTCTAGGGTTAGGGTTGGGGCTAAAGTTAGGGTTGGGGCTAGTTAGGGCTTGGATTACATTTACAGTTGGGAACAGGATTGGGATTAGGGTTAGGGGTGTGTCAGGGTTAGGGGTGTAGTTAGGGTTACAGTTGAGATTAGGGTTAGGGGTGTGTTTGGATTAGGGTTTTAGTTATAATTGGGGGGTTTCCACTGTTTAGGCACATCAGGGGCTCTCCAAATACGACATTGCGTCCGATCTCAATTCCAGCCAATTCTGCGTTGAAAAAGTAAAACAGTGCTCCTTCCCTTCCAAGCTCTCCAGTGTATCGAAACAGGGGTTTACCCCCACATATTGGGTATCAGCGTACTCAGGACAAATTGGACAACACCTTTTGGGGTTCAATTTACACTGTTTCCCTTGGAAAAATACAAAACTGGGGGCTAAAAAATAGTTTTTGTGGAAAAAAAGGATTTTGTTTTCACGGCTCTGCGTTATAAACTGTAGTGAAACACTTGGGGGTTCAAAGTTCTCACAACACATCTAGATAAGTTCCTTTGGGGGTCTAGTATCCAATATGGGGTCACTTATGGGGGGCTTCTACTGTTTAGTTACATTAGGGACTCTGCAAATGCAACATGACGCCTGCAGACCAATCCATCTAAGTCTGCATTCCAAACGGCGTTCCTTCCTTTCCGAGCTCTGCCATGCACCCAAACGGTGGTTCCCCCCCACATATTGGGTATCATCGTACTCAGGACAAATTGAACAACAACTTTTGTGGTTCAATTTACACTGTTTCCCTTGGAAAAATACAAAACTGGGGACTAAAAAATAGTTTTTGTGGAAAAAAAAGGATTTTTTATTTTCACGGCTCTGTGTTATAAACTGTAGTGAAACACTTGGGGGTTCAAAGTTCTCACAACACATCTAGATAAGTTCCTTGGGGGGTCTAGTTTCCAATATGGGGTCACTTGTGGGGGTTTTCTACGATTTAGGTACATTAGGGGCTCTGCAAATCCAACGTGACGCCTGCAGACCATTCCATCTAAGTCTGCATTCCAAATGGCGCTCCTTCCCTTCCGAGCTCTCCCATGCGCCCAAACGGTGGTTCCCTTAAACGTATATATATGGAAAATTGGGATGACTAAATACAGTAATCATATAAAACCCAAAATGTTTAATTATAAATAGCTAAAATGCCACCAACCTGTGGCTGCACCAAAAAGAAAAACCAAAACACACGGTGAAAAAACTAGTGTTGGGGGACGGGAATAACCCTGTAAATATGACTGCACTGATGGCTACCTGTCAGTGGGGGTTGGCGCCCTAGGGGAAACGTTGCGGCGCCCCCACTCCTCGTAGGCTTGCCCTATGATCCTGTTAGGCCCTAACGGTGGCCCTGGGTCCCCTACCCACACAGTGTAAATATCTAAAGGTGCCCCTGTACAGCTAGACAAAGATAAGCCTACAAATAGGGAATCCTAAACCCCAACACTGTGCAATATAAAAACAATGGAGTACATTTAGTGGACTTATGATGGCTAAATGTACAGTAATTTCCCAAAGAGGCTATTATTTGCCTGGGAACATATGTACAGCACCTATTTATGTACACACAGCCTGCAGCATATATATGGGACCATTGAAATCCGTCCCATGTGGGGCCAGCTGCCCGAAAACCATGCAGTGCCAAAAAAGCACAACAGTGCTGTAACAAGAGAGCGATCAGTTTATACAGCACACACTCCTCCAATATGCAACGTTGTTATATCTGTAATAGAGCAATTAAAGTGCCATAGTGCATTTTTAGCTATAGTCCGATAAGCACATATGGAATGCCAGTTTCCCAACAAGACCAATGTTTGCCTGGGATGATAATGGCAGCACTTATCTATATACTTGCAGCCCACAAGGTATCTTAGAGACCACAATATCACAGTAGTCAAAACAATACTGTAGCAGGAGAGCGGTCAATTTATTTAGCACACACTCCCCCAATAGTGCCACATTGTTATAGCTGAAGCTGATCATTTAAAGTGCCATCGTACGTGTTATTGCTGTGTCCCGATGCTCAAAAGTGGAGTATAATGTGTGCACAAATCTGTATGGCTGATACTCATCGTGTTCTAGGTGCCGAGCCGTCTGCTACCTAACATAATTCGCCTCAGAGGCGAATTATGTTAGGTGGCAGACGGCGCGGCACCTAGAACACGATGAGTATCAGCCATACAGATTTGTGCACACATTATACTCCACTTTTGAGCATCGGGACACAGCAATAACACGCACGATGGCACTTTAAATGATCAGCTTCAGCTATAACAATGTGGCACTATTGGGGGAGTGTGTGCTAAATAAATTGACCGCTCTCCTGCTACAGTATTGTTTTGACTACTGTGACATTGTGGTCTCTAAGATACCTTGTGGGCTGCAAGTATATAGATAAGTGCTGCCATTATCATCCCAGGCAAACATTGGTCTTGTTGGGAAACTGGCATTCCATATGTGCTTATCGGACTATAGCTAAAAATGCACTATGGCACTTTAATTGCTCTATTACAGATATAACAACGTTGCATATTGGAGGAGTGTGTGCTGTATAAACTGATCGCTCTCTTGTTACAGCACTGTTGTGCTTTTTTGGCACTGCATGGTTTTCGGGCAGCTGGCCCCACATGGGACGGATTTCAATGGTCCTATATATATGCTGCAGGCTGTGTGTACATAAATAGGTGCTGTACATATGTTCCCAGGCAAATAATAGCCTCTTTGGGAAATTACTGTACATTTAGCCATCATAAGTCCACTACATGTACTCCATTGTTTTTATATTGCACAGTGTTGGGGTTTAGGATTCCCTATTTGTAGGCTTATCTTTGTCTAGCTGTACAGGGGCACCTTTAGATATTTACACTGTGTGGGTAGGGGACCCAGGGCCACCGTTAGGGCCTAACAGGATCATAGGGCAAGCCTACGAGGAGTGGGGGCGCCGCAACGTTTCCCCTAGGGCGCCAACCCCCACTGACAGGTAGCCATCAGTGCAGTCATATTTACAGGGTTATTCCCGTCCCCCAACACTAGTTTTTTCACTGTGTGTTTTGGTTTTTCTTTTTGGTGCAGCCACAGGTTGGTGGCATTTTAGCTATTTATAATTAAACATTTTGGGTTTTATATGATTACTGCAAACGGTGGTTCCCCCCACATATGGGGTATCAGCGTACTCAGGACAAATTGCACAACAACTTCTGGGGTGCAATTTCTCCTGTTACCTTTGGGAAAATACAAAACTGGGGGCTAAAAAATAATTTTTGTGGGGAAAAAATTTTTTTTTCACGGCTCTGCGTTATAAACTGTAGTGAAACACTTGGGGGTTCAAAGCTCTCACAACACATCTAGATGAGTTCCTTAGGGGGTCTACTTGTGGGGGGTTTTAATGTTTAGGCACATCAGGGGCTCTCCAAACGCGACATGGTGTCCCATCTCAATTCCAGTCAATTTTGCATTGAAAAGTCAAACAGCGCTCCTTCCCTTCCGAGCTCTGCCATGCGCTCAAACAGTAGTTTACCCCCACATATGAGGTATCAGCGTACTCTGGACAAATAGGACAACAACTTTTGGAGTCCAATTTCTTCTCTTACCCTTGGGAAAATAAAAAATTGGGGGCAAAAAAAATCATTTTTGTGAAAAAATATGATTTTTTATTTTTATGGCTCTGCATTATAAACTTCTGTGAAGCACTTGGTGGGTCAAAGTGCTCACCACTCATCTAGATAAGTTCTTTAGGGGGTCTACTTTCCAAAATGGTGTCACTTGTGGGGGGTTTCAATGTTTAGGCACATCAGGGGCTCTCCAAACACAACATGGCATCCCATCTGAATTCCAGTCAATTTTGAATTGAAAAGTCAAACGGCGCTTCTTCCCTTCCAAGCTCTCCCTTGCGCCCAAACAGTGGTATACCCCCACATATCGGGTATCAGCATACTCAGGACAAATTGTTCAACAACTTTTGGAGTCCAATTTCTTCTCTTACCCTTGGGAGAATAAAAAATTGGGGCCGAAAAAATCATTTTTGTGAAAAAGTTAGATGGTTTTTTTTTTACGGCTCTACATTATAAACTTCTGTGAATCACTTAATAGGTCAAAATGCTCACCACACATCTAGATAAGTTCCTTAGGGGGTCTACTTTCAAAAATGGTGTCACTTGTGTGGGGTTTCAATGTTTAGGCACATCAGGGGCTCTCCGTAAATCCACTAAAATGTGAGACCTAAAAAAATCAACTGGGTTGAAATTCTCTCATCTGTCATTTTGCAAGGTCTGTGCTGTAGAGGAGGAAGTGTCTGTTTTATTTGCTCTTTGCATATTATTTTATCTGATTGCTATCTTATAATGATATGCAGTTAACAGTAGAAGCTGAGTTACATTTAATCAAGTCTACTGATGTTCCTGTTTTATTTCCCTGCAGTGTCCCGATTCTGCATGCAAACAAGATCTGCTCGCCTACCTTCAGCGGATCGCGCTCTACTGCCACCAGCTTAATATCTGTAGCAAGGTGAAAGCTGAAGTGCAAAACCTGGGAGGTGAACTCATCGTTTCAGGGGTGAGTTACTGCCAATCTCCACTTTTCTATACTGTAAAAATCATTTTTATCCTGTTTTATGGAACCTGCATTAAAATATCATCTAAACGTTACAGAGATTTCTAAAAAATAGTATTCACTTCATCACATACAGAATTTACTGTACAATATTGAAGTATTGATCAATGAAATAAATGACTCCTACATATTGATAAGCAACATGCCTCATAACAGCACACCATGTGGTTAATAGTGGTATTGCAAGTGATGCAAATATTAATAAGCTTCCATGCAAAGTATTTGCAAACTTATTAGGGAATCTCAAATATTTTTAAACCAACATTTAAGCCATTCTATATCTATACAAGTTTATTTGTACAAAACTGCTCAAAACAAAATTGAGCATACCACGTAGATGTATTTGGATTTTATCTGCCATGTCACACCTGTGTCTGGTATTACATCTAAGCCCCATTCACTTTAATGGAGTAGAGCTGCAATGACAAGCACATCACATGGACTAGTTTGGTCCCGATTATGAAAAAAAGCCACTTATATCTAGCTCTGGAAACCCTCTTAAGGGTACAATCATACCGCCGTATTGCTCGCCTTAGGATCGCATCGCCATTCTCGGACTGGCTGTTGATTCTCCTTACCTGAGCGTGACAGCTGCATAGAAATACCTGCTGTCACATTCAGGTCAAGAGAGCCAATGGCCAGTCCGAAGATTGCGATGCGTTCCTTGACATGTGCAATACAGCCATCTGACTGCACCCTTAGAGTGAATATCCATATTTTTAAATCAAAGTATTTTTTAGGCTCAACATTCTGTTTTGATTTCTTATAATATCCTTATAACAGTGGGGGTTCACTTTTGTGCTACAATGAGACCCAATTTTATGCATAGGCACAAGTTTATAATACAATCTCTGTTTTTAAACACCATTAGATCTTTACATTTTTTGTAATATGCAAATAGCTTCTTCGGAGAGGAAGAGGAAAGGAACTCCAGTTCCACCAATTGGAAGTAGCAATCCTAAGTCAATATCAACCTATTAATGGAACTTGCAACATCACTTACGACTAGAGATGAACGAGAGTACTCGTTGCTTGGGTTTTCCTGAGCACGCTCGGGTGATCTCCGAGTATTTATGACTGCTCGGAGATTTAGTTTTCCTTGCCGCAGCTTGATGATTTGCAACTACTAGACAGCTTGATTACATGTGGGGATTCCTTAGACACCAGGCAACCCAGCCTGGCTAGTAGCTGTAAATCAGTCATAAATACTCAGAGACCACCCTAGCGTGCTCGGGAAAACCTGAGCAATGAGTATACTCACTCATCACTACTTAGGACGTGTTCCGGGATGCTTTCCCCTCATCGGAGCACATCAGGAAAACTAATTGGCTGAGTATAAGATTTCTGACAGCAGGTGTAAAGTTTTCTTATTGTAATCAACAATGCAGATTAGTGAAAATTATAGGCTATGCGATGCTCTCTCGGGAATTTAAATTTGCAAATCGTCTCTTCAGAGAATAAGAGAAAACTCTAATGCCAAGTATACCAATCCTCAAAGTCAATATCGACCTTTTAACCCCTTTGCGACATATGATCTACAGTTACGTCATATGTCTCATATGTCAGGTTCTTGATTTTGAAGCCTGCTCACAGGCCAAGCCCGCATCTTTCCCAGCAGGTGATGGCTGGATTATTAAGCCATCATCTACCTCAATCGCTCGTGGTTGCTAACCTGTTAAGTGCTGCTGCCAATCTTTGACAAAAATAAAATAAAAAATACAGAAGTTAAAATCACCTCCTTTTGGATCCATTAAAAATAAAGCCATAATTTTTTTTAAAAAATGCACATATTTGGTATTGCTGAATTTGGAAAAGCCCAATCTATAAAAGTGCAAAATCAATCAATCCCATTGGAAAAAAGCGTATCGAGAGAAGAAATTGAAACACCAGAATTACGGGTTTTTTACAGCTGCAAAATTTCAAACGATGCAATAAGAGGTGATCAAAGCATTGTATCTACCCCAGTATAATATTAGTAGAAACATTGGCTCGGGGTGCAAAAAATAAGCCAGCCCCGGTTCCCAAAAATTTAAAATGTTACCGGTCTCAGAAAATAGTGACAAAAAAAAGTTGTTTTTTTTTTTTTACAAACCTCCAATTTTTGTAACTCTTAAAAATAAAATATACCGTAAACATCATTGGCATCTGCATACATCATATAGACCTGGAGAAACATACTGCCAGCTCAGCTTTACCATATAATCATCATGGTAAATGAAAACCCCCCAAAAAACAATTGTGGAATTTCACTTTTTCATGATTTCAATGCAATTGGAATTTTCTTCCTGCTTACCAGTGCATTACATGATAAAATGAATGACGTAATTCAAAAATACAACTTCTGCGAAAAACACTCAGCTAGACTGCCATACAAACATAGGGATAGATTTGCGGAAATGCTTCCATGAGTACGTTTTCTCTGTTTACTCTGAAGTGTTGTTTGCAATGAGGAAGCCTTAGGAGGAATAGGTACTCAGTCGTATCCTTTTCTAAATAATCTAAAAAGAAATAGAACCTTTTTTTTAAGGTGCAAACATAAAGCCTGTTATAAGGATATATTAAAGGATTGTTCCCTTTAATTAAAAGTTGATCCCTTGCTGCAAGCTGATATAAAGAAATAATCCACGCTGTACTCATCTTCCTTGGGTCCATCAGCGATGCTTCACTCTGCTCCCGGTGCCTGGCTTTGGTTGTGATGCTTGCCAGTGAACCGGGAGAAGTGATTTGCTTCTTTATAATAGTCCGTAGTTGGGGGATTAGTATTTAATTAAAGAGAACAACCCCTTCAAGAAAAATAATCAGCACAGAATTTTGGAACCATCTACGTAAAAAAAGGGAGTACAGAGGCATGCACATTCACTACATGGATCTACAAAAGTAAAGATTCAAAGAAATTCCTCAACCGGGTCATTCATGATGACTCTAAAGCTAAAGGTAATTTATACACCATGTCGGAAATTCTCGGGTGCACGATATTTGTGCAGTAGTTTGAGACTTTTCCTTTTTTTGCGCCACTCATGTCACTTACCTGATTATTAGAGGATTCATGGCTGCCCATAGGCCAGCAAATTTACTACAATTTATGCAAGAAATTGATGTAAATTTTAGCCCAGCACTACACTACCTATGATCTGTTTATCTGACATGGGCTGCCACAGACGCACCTACTCTGACAGGAGACATGCACTTATTAATAAATTAGGCGCATGTTATCGACTTTTTATTAAGACTACCGTAAAAATTGCTGGTCTCCAAAAATTTGTTCGAAGCTGTAAAAATTTCAATTGAAAGCATGAACTTTGATAATTTGTTTTACCATGTTCTCACTGGAATACTTTAACCACAAATTCCCATTCAACATTTCACGTTTTAAAGATTGATGAAAGAGAGACTGTAGGCAAAAAATGACTGTTCAAACCAAACACTGGCGCATGATGCACCCTTGCCGTGGCAAACAGTTCACTACTTTTTCCCACCTACTAGCGTAGTTATCCATCAATACCTGCCCCCGTCTTCTTTGATCAACAGTGCTGACTTTACCAAAGCAGGGTTGGGATAGATAAAAAAAAAGTGGCTGGGTAAAAGGCATTAAACTGCTTGTCTGCGCCAAGTGTGCACCGCTTTTCGTTATGCAGTCATTTTGTGTGAAAAGACTTCCTTTAAGAAATCCAACTTTTATACACAACTCATTCTTGGAATTAATAATATGTGTGTATAAAGCCATTATCTTCCATCATCATATTCTATATATGAAATGTGTTTTATATAAGTAACTATTTCATAATAAATACTGAATGTTTTTTTTACAGAATAATAAAAAAGAGCAAATATGGTTAAAAAGTTGGGTACTGACAATACTAAGCAGTTAGATATTAGACAGTTTGAGTAAAACGTTAACTAACGGCTTTTTTTCCCGCTGACACTAAGACTAATTACAGTATTTTGTCGTCCTACCATATCACTTCCTCTAGTAGAATATAATATACATTGACAATAGTTTTAAAATTTCTGTTTATACTTTTTTTTAATAATTATTCTTAATTTTGGCCATATTGTTTTCTTCTAACCTTCTTTGCTGGTTAACGTTAGGGCAGGATTTAGTCGAGCTCCAACCTTAACGTTCTATTTCTGAAAACTGTGGCTGAATATTCCTCGTGTGATTCATTCTTCATCTTTGCTATTTCTTTTATCTTTACACTCATGTTCCAAAAAAATGTCATCAATGTTGATTCTTTGGGCTTTTTCGAATGGTAGCCACTATTGTTACCATTCATGAAATGGTTCTTCACCATGTCCCTTACCACTTCCATTTCATTTGGCCACAATACCATTTCAAAAGCCCGAAAACAATTCTTCTTAACTCTTTTTTTTAGTTTCTGTGTCTGGAAATGTTGTTATTCTTGTTTTCCACCTGTTTAGACAAACATTCATTAGTTTTTTTTCGATTCAATAAATGTTCCTACCGGCCTGTTTCATCTCTTGTCGTCTTCAATTTTTCAGTAAAGGAAGAAGTGCACATTTCAAGATATAATAATCACTGTTATAAATATGCAATGACTTCAATCTGCTCTGAACAACTTTATTATTATAAGTTTTCGAAAATGAGCTCTGTTCATAGATCAAAGCTTTTCTTACTTAAGCAGGTCAGACCTTACGTTACAGATTCAGTGAATCACTGCTTTTCTAGAAGTAGGGAGAATCCACAAAATCATGTTCATTGTAATGCTTAGATCTATCTTCAAAGGGGTTTACTTATTCCAAAAATAGATCCATATGATATGTTCTATGCCTGTTATTTTCAATATTGTATGTTTTAAAAAAAATCAGGTATGGCACTACATGAGCCAGAAAATGTATAAATGATAACCACCAATGCTGAGAAAAATGAGCCATAAGTTAGTATGCATGCAACATGAAGAAGCATGTTCAATTTGGCTATTAAACCAAAAAACCTAAGATGAAAACTGAATGAGCAGATACCCTGCTGTAAGTAAAACGTTGTCACGCCCTACAAATGGGTCTATCGGGTGGACCCTCTGGACCGCAAATACAGCGGTTGCTGATACCAGGAAGGGAGAGCCAGACCAAGAAAGCAGGTTCAAACGCTTTATTGTAAAGTAATACAAATACTAGGGGAGACACCCCAAAGGAGGGCCACAGGAACACAACACCAGGGTGCCACTAAGGAGACCAAGGCTTGGAGTGACCCCTATACAGGGATTTCCCCTTGACCACCAATAGAGGGTCCGATGAAGCAGACACCTGTGTTAAACCGACCTAGGAGGCTGGGAAGAAATTAACTGAAAAAACAGGGCAGAACGTGGAACTAGGAAGCAGGCTGAAGACTGCAGGGAACCGTACAGGATCCAGGACTCAGGATGCCGAGGCCAGACACGATCCTAGGGAAAAAGGAACACAGAGTAAGGCAGGCAAACTGGATTGGTAAGCATAGCAGGACCAGACCTGGAGCAGCAACTTCAGGATAATAGAAGTTGCCCAGGCGGAGTCCAGGAGTGACTGAGATCCTTTTATCCCTCCAGCCTGCAGGTGATAGGCCGGGAGGAGGGGCAGTGAGTAGGAACGGGCTGGCCCTTTAAGAAGCCAGAGAGCTGGCCTGCCCGCCCCCTATACACTCCCTAGGAGAGGGAGAGGAATGAGGAAGTGCAGCAGACATGGGAGCAAGGACCCGGGCAGCATGTCTGCAGGGATGGACCCCGGAGCGCTGGCGGACGACCGGAGCGCGACCCTGCTGGCTCAGGACAGGACCGGAGGAGGTAAGAACAGGCGGGGAAGAGATAGTAGGTGCCCCGGGCCGCGAGGTGGTGACAGTACCCCCCCCTCCAGGCCCCCCCGGGCGGCGACTGGCAAGGAACCGACGTAGGAGACGAGGAGCATGGATGTTGCCCTCCGGTTCCCAGGACCTCTCTTCAGGACCAAACCCCTTCCAGTCGACCAGGTACCATGTGGCATGCCCTCTCTTCTTCACGTCCAGAATGGCACTGACCTCATACTCGTCATTGGCCGAGATAGGAGGAGGTCGCTCTCCCGGATCCTGGGAGAAGCGGTTGAGGATCACAGGCTTGAGGAGGGAACGGTGGAAAGAATTATGTATTCGCAGAGAAGGAGGCAGTCGTAGCCGATAGCACACATCGTTGAGTCTCCGGGACACCTCGAACGGTCCGATGTACCGAGGTCCGAGCTTGAAAGAGGGCACCTTAAGGCGGACGTACTTGGCTGATAACCATACCTTGTCACCCGGTTGAAACATCTGGGCATCAAGTCTTCTTTTGTCGGCATGGTCCTTCATACGCTGGGATGCTTTCTCAAGAGCTACACGAGTCTTGTTCCAGATGTCGGCGAAGTCGCGAGCCACGGCCTCTGCTGCAGGATTGGTAGTTGCGATGTCCAAGGGTGTCGGGATCCTCGGGTGCTGCCCATATACAATAAAAAATGGAGTGTTACGTGAAGACTCACCAACATGATTATTGTACGAGAACTCCGCCCAAGGCAGTAGGGACGTCCAGTTGTCGTGGTGTGCGTTGACAAAATGCCGTAGATAACCTGCCAACACCTGGTTTACCCGTTCCACCTGTCCGTTAGTCTGTGGATGATAAGCCGAAGAGAAGTCCAAGGTAATATCGAGTTTCCTGCAGAGAGACCGCCAGAATCGGGACACAAATTGAACTCCCCTATCGGAAACAATGTTGGAGGGTAACCCATGCAACCGGAGGATATGTAGAACAAACAACTCGGCCAGCTTGGGTGCCGAAGGAAGACCAGGCAGAGAAACGAAGTGACCCATCTTGGAAAATCTGTCCACCACGACCCAGATGACAGTATTCCCGGAGGATGCAGGAAGATCCGTGATGAAGTCCATCGCAATGTGTTGCCATGGTTTTGATGGTATAGGCAAGGGCAAGAGTTGACCGGCGGGAAGCCGTTTGGGGATCTTGTTGCGGGCACAGGAAGAACAGGCAGAGACGTAGTCTGTCACCTCTTGACGCATCCCAGGCCACCAGTAGTACCGGACGATCAACTGTAGGGTCCTAGTCAGACCCGCGTGCCCGGCTAGTAAGGAGGAATGTCCCCAGCGAAGGATGCGTTCTTGATTAGGTTCAGGCACCAGCGTCTTCCCTGGGGGTACCTGCGACAGTCGGAGCGGTGCAACCATGATCACCTTGGATGGATCGATGATGGGACGAGGTTCCTCCTCATGATCGTCGGTAAGAAAAGACCGGGAGAGGGCGTCAGCCTTGACATTCTTATCTGCGGGATGAAAATGAAGACGGTAGTCAAACCGAGCAAAGAATAAAGACCAACGGGCCTGGCGAGGATTGAGCCTCTGGGCAGAGTGGAGATAGGCCAAGTTCTTGTGGTCGGTGTATATCACCACCGGGTGCACCGCTCCCTCTAGGAGGTAACGCCACTCTTCCAAGGCCATTTTGATGGCAAGCAACTCACGGTCACCAATGGAGTAATTCCGCTCACAGGGGGAAAAGGCCTTCGAAAAGAAGCCGCAAGAGACCTTACGTCCGGAGGCGGCTCTCTGCGTGAGGACGGCCCCGGCACCTGTGGAGGATGCGTCCACCTCCAGAAAGAACTGCTTCTCAGCGACGGGCCTGTGCAGGGCTTGTGCGGAGGAGAAGGCCCGTTTGAGTGCCTGGAAGGAGCACTCGGCCTCTGGGGCCCATCCATTAGCAGGTGTTCCCTTGCGTGTGAGTGCAGTGAGGGGCTTGACCAGATCCGAGAAGTGCGGGATAAACTGCCGGTAGTAGTTGGCGAATCCCAAGAAGCGCTGGATGGCTTTGATCCCGACCGGCCGAGGCCAGTTCATGATGGCCGACACTTTATCAGGATCCAACTCCAGCCCAGAGTCAGAGACGATGTATCCAAGGAACGGCAGAGAAGACCGCTCGAAGAGGCATTTCTCATACTTGGCGTACAAGCGGTTCTCCCGTAATCGAAGGAGAACTCGTCGGACGTCTCTTCTGTGTGTGGGTAGGTCTGGGGAGAAAACCAAGATGTCATCTAGGTATACCACAACACATACGTACAGCAAGTCATGGAAGACGTCGTTCACGAACTCCTGGAAAACGGCTGGTGCATTGCACAGTCCGAAGGGCATCACCCGGTATTCGAAGTGACCATCACGGGTGTTGAAGGCGGTCTTCCACTCGTCACCGGCCCGGATGCAGACAAGGTTGTAAGCCCCTTGCAGGTCCAGCTTGGTGAACATCCGGGCTCCCCGGAGCCGATCGAAGAGTTCTGGAATATGAGGCAGAGGGTACTTATTCTTTACCGTGATGGCGTTTAATCCACGGTAGTCAATGCAAGGACGCAAAGACCCGTCCTTCTTTTTCACGTAGAAGAACCCGGCTCCAACAGGGGATGTGGACCTCTGGATGAATCCCCGGGCCAAGCTGTCTGTGACGTATTCTGACATCGCCTGAGTCTCAGCAGGGGACAGTGGGTAGATTCGTCCTGTAGGAAAAGAAGCACCTGGAACCAAATCGATGGGACAATCATAAGGCCTGTGCGGGGGCAAGACCTCTGCTTCTCGTTTATCGAAGACGTCCGCATATGCCCAGTAGGCCTCCGGAAGTCCAGGCAAGGACGTAGGTGAGGGAGGCAAACGGATAGGCCGGACGGACAGCAGGCAATGGCTATGGCAGGCCGAACCCCAACGCTGTATCTCCCCACTTCGCCAGTCTAGGACTGGCTCATGCATACGCAGCCATGGCAGACCGAGCAAGAAAGGTGGGGAGAGAGTGGGTAGCACGTAAAAGGCAATCCTCTCAGTATGGAGAGCTCCGATCTGAATCTCCACCTCACTGGAAATGCCCTCAACGGAGTCTTGTAGGGGTCTCTCGTCAATGGAGGTGATGGTGCGGGGATGCTGCAGGGGGTGTATAGGGATGCCGAGGCGGAGAGCCCTGTCTCGCTGAAGTTACCTGCAGATCCCGAGTCCAAATACGCCAACTCTGAGAACCGCCTGTCACCGATTTTCACCTGTATGGAAACAGTTAACGATAGAGAGGTATCACTCTCACCTAGGATGGCCTCTCTTACCTGTCCTAGGTGGAGGAGTTTTCCGGTCTTCTGGAACATTGCCGGCGGAAGTGGTTGGAGCCACCACAATAGAGACACAACCTCCGGGCGACTCTCTCCTCACGCTCCTGGGGACTCAGCCGGAGACGATCCACCTCCATGGGTTCGGGTGCTTCGGCAGACGAGGCGTTACCTGGTAACAGGGGCCTCTGAAAAGAGTGCGCCAATCGAGGTGGTCTTCTCTCCTGGGTTCTCTCCTTGGTGCGTTCTTGTACCCGGCGGTCCATCCGGATGGCAAGGGAGATGTATTCGTCCAGGGTACCGGGAAGGTCTCGTACGGCAAGCTCGTCCTTCAGGCGACTGGATAACCCTCTCCGGAAGACACCGATCAGGGGCTCGTCAGACCAGTGAAGCTCCGAAGCCAAAGTGCGAAACTGTATGGCGTATTGGCCAACCGACAGAGTACCTTGCTGTAAGCTGAACAACTCCTCCGTTGCCGAAGCCACTCGACCTGGCTCATCAAAGATCTTCTGGAAGGTGTCCAAGAAGGACCGCAGATCGGATACAATGGGGTCCTCTCTCTCCAGTAGTGGGTTGAACCAGGCCAAGGCCTCGCCCTCCAGGTGTGATGCCAGAAAGGCCACTTTCGCCACATCCGTAGGGTATTGATGAGGGAGAAGCCTGAAATGCAGCTGGCATTGGTTGATGAAACCCCTGCACATTTTTGGATCCCCAGAGTACCTGGTGGGTTTGCAGAGACGAGGGGAAGAGAAGAAGCCTCCTACGGCACCGGGATCCAACACGGGTGCAGCAACCGGGGCAGGAGACCGCTGCAGATTCGAGAGCCGCTCGTCCACAGACGTCATGTACTCCAGCATCTGGGTCTGTATCCGTCCTTGTTGATCCAGCTCTTGATGTAGATCTGCAAGATGAGAGGAGTAAGATGCATCCACCCCCTGAGGGGAACCTAGACGGGCCTCAAGGGTCCGCATGAACGCAACAACCTGTTCCTGGCTCTGGCGGAGACTAGCAAGCTCCCTCTGAGCATCGAACCTGGCATCAGCGGGGTCCATGGCCTGGGCAAAATCTGTCACGCCCTACAAATGGGTCTATCGGGTGGACCCTCTGGACCGCAAATACAGCGGTTGCTGATACCAGGAAGGGAGAGCCAGACCAAGAAAGCAGGTTCAAACGCTTTATTGTAAAGTAATACAAATACTAGGGGAGACACCCCAAAGGAGGGCCACAGGACCACAACACCAGGGTGCCTCTAAGGAGACCAAGGCTTGGAGTGACCCCTATACAGGGATTTCCCCTTGACCACCAATAGAGGGTCCGATGAAGCAGACACCTGTGTTAAACCGACCTAGGAGGCTGGGAAGAAATTAACTGAAAAAACAGGGCAGAACGTGGAACTAGGAAGCAGGCTGAAGACTGCAGGGAACCGTACAGGATCCAGGACTCAGGATGCCGAGGCCAGACATGATCCTAGGGAAAAAGGAACACAGAGTAAGGCAGGCAAACTGGATTGGTAAGCATAGCAGGACCAGACCTGGAGCAGCAACTTCAGGATAATAGAAGTTGCCCAGGCGGAGTCCAGGAGTGACTGAGATCCTTTTATCCCTCCAGCCTGCAGGTGATAGGCCGGGAGGAGGGGCAGTGAGTAGGAACGGGCTGGCCCTTTAAGAAGCCAGAGAGCTGGCCTGCCCGCCCCCTATGCACTCCCTAGGAGAGGGAGAGGAACGAGGAAGTGCAGCAGACATGGGAGCAAGGACCCGGGCAGCATGTCTGCAGGGATGGACCCCGGAGCGCCGGCGGACGACCGGAGCACGACCCTGCTGGCTCAGGACAGGACCGGAGGAGGTAAGAACAGGCGGGGAAGAGATAGTAGGTGCCCCGGGCCGCGAGGTGGTGACAAACGTAATAGTTCATATAAATAACGCAGTGTACTTTATAAACAGTTTTTGATTAAAAAATGTCTCAACTAGGTCATTTCTGACACATGGTAAAGTTGTAATATGAGAGACAGTATAGGACCTGTTGTGAATTAGACTTTTTGGCTCCCTCTTGTGGTTACTAGTGATATGACTCTGGGATTTTCTTCCCTCAGTTTGCACCCACCTGGGTCGTTAGTCCAGGGGTGTTGCTATATAAACTCCCTGGATCCTTAGTCCAGTGCCTGGCATCGTTGTAATCAGATCCTTTCTGTTTGCTCCTATCTGCTGGTCCTGGTTCGTGCAAAATTAAGCTAAGTCGTGCTTCTTTGTTTTTTGGGTTATTTGCTTGCTCTCATTTTTGTCCAGCTTGTACTAATTGTGATTCCTGACCTTGCTGGAAGCTCTAGGGGGCTGGTGTTCTCCCCCCGGGCCGTTAGACGGTTCGGGGGTTCTTGAATTTCCAGCGTGGATATTTTTGATAGGGTTTTTGCTGACCATATAAGTTATCTTACTATATTCTGCTATTAGCTAGTGGGCCTCTCTTTGCTAAATACCTAGCTCATTCTTACTTTTGTCTTTTCCTCTTACCTCACCGTTATTATTTGTTGGGGGCTTGTATCCAACTTTTGGGGTCTTTTCTCTGGAGGCAAGAAAGGTCTTTCTTTTCCCTTCTAGGGTTAGTTAGTTCTCCGGCTGGCGCGAGACGTCTAGAATCAACGTGGGCACGTTCCCTGGCTGCTGTTATTTGTGGTGCTAGGATTAGATATATGGTCAGCCCAGTTACCACTGCCCTATGAGCTGGTTTTTGTGTTTGCAGACTTAGTAGTTATTTCTGAGACCCTCTGCCATTGGGGTTATAACAGTATGCCAGGCCAACATTGAATGTTTAATGCATTGCAGAAGTGGGATAATAAGAAAGGAAATTCAGAGTTTTTTTTTTTCCTCTCTTTCTCCCCTTTACCTTTGAGTGGCTTGTGCTTGCTGCAGACATGAATGTCCAGACCTTGATTACAAGTGTAGACCAGCTGGCTGCTCGTGTGCAGGGCATACAAGATTTTGTTACCAGTAGTCCTATGTCTGAACCTAAAATACCTATTCCTGAACTGTTTTCTGGACACCGATTTAGGTTTAGGAATTTCAAGAATAATTGTAAATTGTTTCTTTCTCTGAGACCCCGTTCATCTGGAGATTCAGCTCAGCAAGTTAAAATTGTTATTTCTTTTTTACGGGGCGACCCTCATGATTGGGCTTTCTCGCTAGCGCCAGGAGATCCGGCATTGGCAAATATTGATGCGTTTTTTCTGGCGCTCGGATTGCTTTACGAGGAACCCAATCTTGAAGTTCAGGCAGAAAAAGCCTTGCTGGCTATTTCTCAGGGCCAGGATGAAGCTGAAGTGTATTGCCAAAAATTTCGGAAATGGTCCGTGCTTACTCAGTGGAATGAGTGTGCTCTGGCCGCAAATTTCAGAAATGGCCTTTCTGAAGCCATTAAGAATGTGATGGTGGGTTTCCCCATTCCTACAAGTCTTAATGATTCCATGGCGCTGGCTATTCAAATTGACCGGCGTTTGCGGGAACGCAAAACCGCTAATCCTCTGGTGGTGTTGTCTGAACAAACACCTGATTTAATGCAATGTGATAGAATTCAGACTAGAAATGAGCGGAAAAATCATAGACGTCAGAATGGATTGTGTTTTTACTGTGGTGATTCTACACATGTTATATCAGCATGCTCTAAACGCCTAACAAGGGTTGTTAGTCCTGTCGCCATTGGTAATTTGCAACCTAAATTTATTTTGTCTGTGACTTTAATTTGCTCATTGTCTTCTTACCCTGTTATGGCCTTTGTGGATTCAGGTGCTGCCCTGAGTCTTATGGATCTGTCATTTGCCAAGCGCTGTGGTTTTGTTCTTGAGCCGTTGGTAAATCCTATTCCTCTTAGAGGTATTGATGCTACGCCATTGGCGGAAAATAAACCGCAGTTTTGGACGCAGGTGACCATGTGCATGACTCCTGAACATCGGGAGGTGATTCGTTTTCTTGTTCTGCATAAAATGCATGATTTGGTCGTTTTGGGTCTGCCATGGTTACAGACCCACAATCCAGTCTTGGATTGGAAGGCAATGTCTGTGTCAAGTTGGGGCTGTCAGGGAATTCATGCTGATTCCCCGCCGGTGTCTATTGCTTCCTCTACTCCTTCAGAAGTTCCTGAGTATTTGTCTGATTATCAGGATGTGTTCAGCGAGTCCAGATCCAGTGCTCTGCCTCCTCATAGGGACTGTGACTGCGCCATAGATTTGATTCCAGGTAGTAAATTTCCTAAGGGAAGATTATTTAATCTGTCTGTACCTGAGCATGCCGCAATGCGTTCGTATATCAAGGAGTCTCTGGAGAAGGGGCATATCCGTCCATCCTCTTCCCCTCTTGGTGCGGGATTCTTTTTTGTGGCCAAGAAGGACGGATCTTTGAGACCTTGTATTGACTATCGGCTTCTGAATAAAATCACTGTTAAATTTCAGTATCCTTTGCCTCTGTTGTCGGACTTGTTTGCCCGGATTAAAGGTGCCAAGTGGTTCACCAAGATAGATCTTCGTGGTGCGTACAACCTTGTGCGCATTAAGCAAGGAGATGAATGGAAGACTGCATTTAATACGCCCAAAGGTCATTTTGAGTACTTGGTGATGCCTTTTGGGCTCTCTAATGCTCCCTCAGTGTTTCAGTCCTTTATGCATGATATTTTCCGGAAGTATCTGGATAAATTTATGATTGTTTATCTGGATGATATTCTGGTTTTCTCTGAAGATTGGGGCTCACATGTGGAGCAGGTCAGGATGGTGTTTCAGGTTTTGCGTGAGAATGCTTTGTTTGTTAAGGGCTCAAAGTGTCTCTTTGGAGTACAGAAGGTTCCCTTTTTGGGGTTTATTTTTTCCCCTTCTGCTGTGGAGATGGACCCAGTCAAGGTCCGAGCTATTCATGAGTGGACTCAACCCACGTCAGTTAAGAGTCTTCAGAAGTTCTTGGGTTTTGCTAACTTCTACCATCGTTTTATCGCTAATTTTTCTAGCGTTGTTAAACCTTTGACGGATATGACCAAGAAAGGTTCTGATGTTGCTAACTGGGCTCCTGCAGCCATGGAGGCGTTCCAGGAGTTGAAACGCCGGTTTACTTCGGCGCCTGTTTTGTGCCAGCCTGATGTCTCACTTCCCTTTCAGGTCGAAGTGGATGCTTCTGAGATTGGGGCAGGGGCCGTTTTGTCACAGAGAGGCCCTGGTTGTTCGGTAATGAGACCATGTGCTTTCTTCTCTAGGAAGTTTTCGCCTGCTGAGCGGAATTATGATGTTGGCAATCGGGAGTTGCTGGCCATGAAGTGGGCATTTGAGGAGTGGCGTCATTGGCTCGAGGGAGCTAACCATCGTGTGGTGGTCTTGACTGATCCCAAGAACCTGATGTATCTCGAGTCTGCTAAACGCCTGAATCCTAGACAGGCCCGCTGGTCATTGTTTTTCTCCCATTTTGACTTTGTGGTCTCGTATTTACCAGGTTCAAAGAATGTGAAGGCTGATGCTCTTTCAAGGACCTTTGTGCCTGACTCTCCTGGAGTCGCAGAGCCAGTTGGTATTCTTAAAGAGGGAGTTATCTTGTCAGCCATTTCTCCTGATTTGCGACGCGTGTTGCAGAGATTTCAGGCTGGTAGACCTGACTCTTGTCCACCTGACAGACTGTTTGTTCCTGATAAGTGGACCAGCAGAGTCATTTCCGAGGTTCATTCCTCGGTGTTGGCAGGTCATCCGGGAATTTTTGGCACCAGAGATCTGGTGGCTAGGTCCTTTTGGTGGCCTTCCTTGTCACGGGATGTGCGGTCATTTGTGCAGTCCTGTGGGACTTGTGCTCGAGCTAAGCCTTGCTGTTCTCGTGCCAGCGGGTTGCTCTTGCCCTTGCCTGTCCCGAAGATGCCTTGGACACACATTTCCATGGATTTCATTTCTGATCTCCCGGTGTCTCAGGGTATGTCTGTCATCTGGGTGGTATGTGATCGCTTCTCGAAAATGGTCCATTTGGTGCCTTTGCCTAAGCTGCCTTCCTCTTCCGATCTGGTTCCTGTGTTCTTTCAGAATGTGGTTCGTTTGCACGGCATTCCTGAGAATATTGTGTCTGACAGAGGATCCCAGTTTGTTTCCAGGTTCTGGCGATCCTTTTGTGCTAGGATGGGCATTGATTTGTCGTTCTCGTCTGCCTTTCATCCTCAGACTAATGGACAAACGGAGCGAACTAATCAGACTCTGGAGGCTTATTTGAGGTGTTTTGTTTCGGCAGATCAGGATGATTGGGTGACCTTCTTGCCGTTGGCTGAGTTTGCCCTTAATAATCGGGCTAGTTCCGCTACTTTGGTTTCACCATTTTTCTGCAACTCTGGTTTCCATCCTCGTTTTTCCTCGGGACATGTGGAGCCTTCTGACTGTCCTGGGGTAGATTCTGTGGTGGATAGGTTGCAGCAGATCTGGAATCATGTGGTGGACAACTTAAAATTGTCACAGGAGAAGGCTCAGCGTTTTGCCAACCGCCGCCGCGGTGTGGGTCCCCGACTTCGTGTTGGGGATTTGGTGTGGCTGTCTTCTCGATTTGTTCCTATGAAGGTCTCCTCTCCTAAATTTAAGCCTCGCTTCATCGGTCCTTACAAGATATTGGAAATCCTTAATCCAGTGTCCTTTCGCTTGGATCTTCCGGTGTCGTTTGCCATTCACAACGTGTTCCATAGGTCTTTGTTGCGACGCTACGTTGTGCCTGTGGTTCCTTCTGCTGAGCCTCCTGCTCCGGTGTTGGTTGAGGGCGAGTTGGAGTATGTGGTGGAGAAGATCTTGGATTCTCGTCTCTCCAGACGGAGGCTTCAGTATCTGGTCAAGTGGAAGGGCTATGGTCAGGAGGATAATTCCTGGGTGGTTGCCTCTGATGTGCATGCGGCCGATTTAGTTCGTGCCTTTCACGCTGCTCATCCTGATCGCCCTGGTGGTCTTGGTGAGGGTTTGGTGACCCCTCCTTAAGGGGGGGGTACTGTTGTGAATTAGACTTTTTGGCTCCCTCTTGTGGTTACTAGTGATATGACTCTGGGATTTTCTTCCCTCAGTTTGCACCCACCTGGGTCGTTAGTCCAGGGGTGTTGCTATATAAACTCCCTGGATACTTAGTCCAGTGCCTGGCATCGTTGTAATCAGATCCTTTCTGTTTGCTCCTATCTGCTGGTCCTGGTTCGTGCAAAATTAAGCTAAGTCGTGCTTCTTTGTTTTTTGGGTTATTTGCTTGCTCTCATTTTTGTCCAGCTTGTACTAATTGTGATTCCTGACCTTGCTGGAAGCTCTAGGGGGCTGGTGTTCTCCCCCCGGGCCGTTAGACGGTTCGGGGGTTCTTGAATTTCCAGCGTGGATATTTTTGATAGGGTTTTTGCTGACCATATAAGTTATCTTACTATATTCTGCTATTAGCTAGTGGGCCTCTCTTTGCTAAATACCTAGCTCATTCTTACGTTTGTCTTTTCCTCTTACCTCACCGTTATTATTTGTTGGGGGCTTGTATCCAACTTTTGGGGTCTTTTCTCTGGAGGCAAGAAAGGTCTTTCTTTTCCCTTCTAGGGTTAGTTAGTTCTCCGGCTGGCGCGAGACGTCTAGAATCAACGTAGGCACGTTCCCTGGCTGCTGTTATTTGTGGTGCTAGGATTAGATATATGGTCAGCCCAGTTACCACTGCCCTATGAGCTGGTTTTTGTGTTTGCAGACTTAGTAGTTATTTCTGAGACCCTCTGCCATTGGGGTCATAACAAGGACCATCCCAATTTGGGTACACCTTGATGCGGTTGGCTGGCTTTCACACTTTTTTAAAATCAAAAATAGTGTTCACTATGTACCCTATGTTATTAATATGCACTATTACATTTTACTTACAAAATGGTATTTGTTCTTTTAGTTACCATCTTATGTTTTGGCCATCATGATGCACCAAAATGAGTAAGAAGCTCTCCTTCAAGACTAGTGCTTTTCTGGCCTTGATGATTAGATCCAATTTGAAGCATTGGAAAAATGCATCATGAAGAGCTCTTTTTTAGTTTTGTTTTATTTTGGTTCACAGATTATAAAATTTTTTTTTCATTTGTCACATAGGTCTTAGTCAGAATCAAGAATAATTAACCTTATTTTTATATTCTTTTCAGACCAAGTTGGTACAATCTCTAACATTTAAATAAAACTACTGTAAATTTCCAAATTTTCCTCTGCATACTGGTGCCAAATATGTATATTTTGACTTACATTTAAAAAAAAATGGACATGATTGCTTTTTTAGTTTTTATAACATTAACTTATTCCGTAGTGCATTGCAGACACTGACAATCTAAATTCCCTGTCACCTTGACATTGAAGTGAGGAAGTAAGGCCAGGGTCACAATTGCGACTGCAAAGCGAGAAACTCGCATCAATACCCCGCACTGCAACCAGCACTCGGAACTGGAGTGTCCAGCTGCATGTATTTCTGTGCAGCTGAATGCTCCATTCCTGAGTGCCGGCGGCAGTGCCGGGTATTGAGGAGAGAGACTCGTGTGAGTTTCTCACATTGCACTCACAAGTGTGACCCCAGCCTAAAGCAGATTTCCTGAAGGAAATAATTTTCCATTCCTCGGTTGAACTTGACAGACATACAAATGTTTTTCAATCATATAAACTATGTAACAACAGAAGGTACCGTATTTTTTGGACTATAAGATGCACCAGACTATAAGACGCACCCAGGTTTTAGAGGTGGAAAATAGGGAAAAAAATATTTGAAGCAAAAAAATGTGGTAAAATATTTAGTAACATAAATACATACTATTATATGTGGTGTTATTATATATAATAGTATGTTATTATGATGGAAGCTGCGGGTAGAAGATGGTGCTGCGGGACCAGTGCGGTGTCTGTAAAGTACTATATGAAGACGCTGGAGGGTGAGTATAAGAATGGGGGCACAGGGCTTATATTTAAAGCACCACTCCAGCACTGAAAAAAATAACACTGGAGTGCTGCTTTAAGATCCCAAGGGAGAACTATAACTCCCAGAATGTACTGCAGATGCTATGGCATGCTGGGTGTTATAGTTCACCACAGGAGTGGCAGAGTGCTTTATTGTATGTTGTAAAGACTAAACTTTTAATTGTGGCAGCCAGCCACGCTGTGGTGAGGTAAAAAGCTGGAGCATCCCATGACTGCACACACAGAGCCCTCCCTCCCTCTTGTTGCCTCTCCACAGCACAGGTCATAGGAGGAAGCCAGTAGATTCTAGTGTGGTGTCTAAAGGACCTGTGATGACATCAAGAAGAGGGAGGGCTCTGTGATGTCATGTGATGCTCCAGCCCACCCACTTCATGACATCACACAGGTCCTTATGCCTCAGCATCCAGCACAGCCAAGGCAGGTACGCAGCAATCTTGTCTCCCCTGGCCCCTGCTCCTGCTCCCTCCTCCACTGGACACAGATCTCCCCAGCCGCTGCAGGAATCCAGCCCTGGGGAAACCATGTGTGTCCCTGTTTAAGTGAAGGAGTATTCATTTGCTGCTCCCTGCTCACTGCTTGGTGCTGACAGGTGGGTGGGGAATCGGCTAATGAATATTCACTGCACTTTAATCATCGGGACCATGTGGTTTCTCCAGCGCTGGATTTGGGCAGCCGGGACATTTTTTTGCCTCCTGCAAGTGGGATAACAGTGGATCCCACTGCTGCTGCCCCCCTCCCCACGTTACATCCCTACCATAAGACACACCCACACTTTCCTCCCAAATTTGGAGGAAAAAAGTGCGTCTTATGGTCGGAAAAATATGGTAACTATGTAAGCTCCATATAGTCCTCACTAGAATGTCAACACACAGGGTTACAATGAAACTGTGCTAAAAACTGAGTTATTGTGCTGTCCAGTAAATAAAATTCTATAGTGTTTTTATTAGTATAATAGTATAGAGTTATTAGCATTTCAATATAGAGTTATTATTGGATATGAGAAAATCAGATTTGTGCCAAATGTAATGAAATTTGCAGTAGAGATGAGCTAACCTTTTGATGTTCAGTTCGCTGACTTGTTTGCCGAACGTAGCTTAGCATCAAAAGCCACGCTTCCCTTCCCCTAACACACCTTTTCAGGCACATGACAGCTGATCTGATCAATTGTCATGTGCTCCTAACAGGCGTGGATGGAATCGCGATCCACCGGTGGCTGTTAACATGTTAAGATGAGCACCGCCAGTCTGAGCACTGCGGTTCCAATGCTGTCAGACGACAGTGTGAGCCCGCATTGTAAGCAGAGGTAAAAAGTTTGCCTCCTGTCACAGAAGTCAGCTAAATATTCATCAGTCAGCGCCCATGCTATAAATTAATACATTTTTTTAAAAATAACGTGGGTTTCCCTCTATTTTTGCTAACCAGCTAGACAACTCTCAGCTGTCAGGGCTACATTGGCTGGTTATCAAGAAAAAAAAGGTACTACACCTTTTAAAAAAAATGTAAACAAATAATTAAAATAAATGTCATGGGGTTGATGTCACCTTTGTATTGTCAGTTGACATGAAGCCCAGGAGTTAGTATTGGTGAGGCATCTATAAGACACCCCCATTACTAACCCCATAGTCAAATTGTAAATAAAAAAACACCCACAATAAAGACCTTTATTGAAAATAAACATATACACAGTTTTACTTTTTTAGTTAAAAAATAACAAACACAGTTATACACATTTTACGCCTATTCCACTGTAGCTCTGGTTTACTGAAAAAAAAAAAAATAAACAACAAAAAGACTCACCTAATGCCCATTCCAATGAAGCCATGGTCTCCTGTAAGAAAACCAAAATAAAAAACAACCATATCCCTCACCTGTCCATCGTTCTGTCCAATGCTGCAATCCATGTCTGGGGTAAATTGGTGCCAAGACGTGACCATTCAGGCTGAAAACCATGGGAGAATGAGCCACTGATTGCGCAGCCTCAGTGACTAGCGGTGACGTCTTCAAGGTTACCGCAGGTCACTGAGGATATGTTCCCTGTCAGGCAAAGGAACTGCAGTGACCTCACTGAGATCACTGCTAGCAACTTGACAAAACGTGAAATGATGCAGCACTGAGCTCAGTGAGTTCACTGCAGTTCAGCCGGTGATCTCACTGAGGTGGACTCACTGAGCTTAGTGCTGCACCGTGACACTTGTTTATTATTTTATTTTTATTTTTTCAGGAGACCATGGCTTCAATGGAATGGGCGCAAAGTGAGTATAACTTTGTTTGTTATTTTTAAATAAAAAAGTAAAACTGTGAGTCTTTTTATTTATAATATATAATATAATTATTTCCAGTAATGGCAGCATCATAAAGATGCCTCTACTTTACTAACCTATGGGCTTGATATCACTTAACAATACAAAGGTGACATTAACCCCACAACCATTACCCCATTTGCTGTCACCTCATGGCAAGTAGGAAGAGCCTGGCAAAATGCCAGAATTTACACATCTGATAGATATGCCTTTCCTGCGGTGACTGCGGGCTACTATTTTTACACTGGGATGCAATATTTATGGCCCCTTTCAAGCCTGAAAATACCAGCCCAGAGCTGTCTGCTTTAGCTTGGCCAGTTGTCAAAAATGGAGGGACCCCATGCCTTTTTCAAATGATTTATTTCAATAATTAAAAAAACAGAGTGGGATCCATCTATTCTTGATAACAAGCCAAGATAATGCTGACAGTTCACCGAATGCAGCCAACAGCTGGCAGTTTTGCCTGGCTGGTTATTAAAAATAAAGGGGAACCCACATAATTTCTTTAAATAGATTTATTTATAGCGCAGATGACGACTGATGAACATTCTCATTAGCCACGGCTGCTCTAGCTGTTATCAGTGGCAGCAGGCATACACAGATGGGAGCAGTAGTCCCATCAGCTGTTGCCTGTTACTTGAGGTAAACTTTTTAATTTCCATCACAGCTGCTTGCTCACACTGTTGTCTAACAGCAGGGGAACTGCAGCGCTCTGACCGGTGGTAGCAATCTTACCGCCGTCAGAACTGCTGGTGTCTCTTGGGCTATCACGCAGATTACAGTGTTGAAAACATCACACCATGCAAATTTACCGAACTGTGTCCAAATATTGTTGATTTGAATTGAAAATGCTTGGGAATCCGAACACGAATCCAAATCTGCAAGGTTCGTGCCAAATTTGAGATTGGCGAATGCTTTTCCACAGAAGTTCACTCAATTTGCTGAACCTGGGGAAATACAAATAAATCTAAAAAGAAAACAAAAATAAAAGTTTAAATTTTTCCAATTTTCCCCTTTAAAAATAAAGCAATGAAAAAATAAAAAAATAAACATATTTGGTGTCATGTCTAAAAAAGTCTGATCTATCAAAATTTTAAATTATTTATTCTGTACATTGTGTTTCAAAAAGTTTATTGTGATTTTGAGTTCCTTTTTCATTTTGTATGGCCATGTTACCTCTCCATAATTATCTGCAGACATAATGTCTGGTAGATTATCACACCTTGTGCAGTGGTGATCAGAACTTGAGCCATCACAAATCAACTGATCCCAGTGGAGCATTGTTTGAGTCATTTTCCATCTCCAAAATCACTGGATACGTCTCTATCTCCTGTAAATTGCAAGCTCTTATGGTTAGTAGGGTCCTCTCTCTCCTGAAAAGTGTAAGCCTTATAATCAATGGGGTCCTTTCTCTCTCTTGTGTAGAGTGTAAGCTCTTATAGTCAGCGGGGTCCTCTCTCTCCTCTAGAGTGTAAGATCTTATGATCAGTGGGGTCCTCTCTCACCTGTAGAGTGTAAGCTTTTATGGTCAGTGGGGTCCTCAATCTCTCTGGTAGAGTGTAAGTTCTTACTGTCAGCGGAGTCCTGACTCTCCTGTATAGTGTAAACTCTTTTGGTCAGTGGGGTCCTCTCTCGCTCTCCTGAAGAGTGTAAGCTCTTATGGTAAGCGGGGTCCTCTCTGTCTCTCTACTGTAGAATGTAAGCTCCTATGGTCAGTGGGGTACTCTCTCTCTCCTGTAGAGTGTACGTTATTATGGTTACAAGGGTTATCTCTCCTGTAGAGTATAAGCTCTTATGGTCAGTGGGGTACTCTATCTCTCATGTATAGCTTTAAACTCTTATGAGCAGCAGGGTCCTCTCTCTCTCTCTGTAGACTGTAAGCTTTTATGGTCAGTGGGGTTCTCTCTCTCGGAGGGTGTAAGCTCTTATGATCAGCGGGGTCCTCTCTCTCTCTCCTGCAGAGTATAAGCTCTTATGGTTAGTGAGGTTCTCTCTTTCTCTGTAGAGTGTAAGCTCTTATGGCCAGCGGGGTCCTCTCCTGCAGAGTGTAAGCTCTTATGGTCAGTGGGGTCCTCTCTCTCTCCTGTAGAGTGTAAGCTCTTATAGTCAGCGGGTTCCTCTCTCTCTCCTGTAGAGTGTAAGCTCTTATGACCACCGGGGTCCTCTCTCTCTCTGTAGAGTGTAAGCTCTTATGGCCAGCGGGGTCCTCTGTCCTGCAGAGTGTAAGCTCTTATGGTAAGCGGGTTCCTCTCTCTCTCCTGTAGAGTGTAAGCTCTTATGATCAGCGGGGTCCTCTCTCTTTCTCCTGTAGAGTGTAAGCTCTTATGGTCAGTTGGGTCCTCTCTGTTCTACAGAGTGTAAGCTCTTATAGTCAGTGGGGTCCTCTCTCTCTCTCCTGTAGAGTGTAAGCTCTTATGGTCAGTAAGGTCCTCTCTCTCTCTCCTGTAGAGTGTAAGCTCTTATGGTCAGTGGGGTCCTCTCTCTTCTGTAGAGTGTAAGCTTTTATGGTCAGTAAAGTCCTCTCTCTCTCTGTAGAGTGTAAGCTCTTATGGTCAGTGGGGTCCTCTCTCTCTCCTGTAGAGTGTAAGCTCTTATAGTCAGCGGGTTCCTCTCTCTCTCCTGTAGAGTGTAAGCTCTTATGATCAGCAGGTTCCTCTCTCTCTCTCTCTCTATAGAGTGTAAGCTCTTATGGTCAGCGGGGTCCTCTCTCTCTCTCCTGTAGAGTGTAAGCTCTTATGATCAGCGGGGTCCTCTCTCTCTCTCTGTAGAGTGTAAGCTCTTATGGTCAGCGGGGTCCTCTCTCTCTCTGTAGAGTGTAAGCTCTTATGGCCAGCGGGGTCCTCTCTCCTGCAGAGTGTAAGCTTTTATGGTCAGTGGGGTCCTCTTTCTCTCCTGTAGAGTGTAAGCTCTTATGGTCAGCGGGTTCCTCTCTCTCTCCTGTAGAGTGTAAGCTCTTATGGTCAGTTGGGTCCTCTCTGTCCTACAGAGTGTAAGCTCTTATGATCAGCGGGGTCCTCTCTCTTTCTCCTGTAGAGTGTAAGCTCTTATGGTCAGTTGGGTCCTCTCTGTTCTACAGAGTGTAAGCTCTTATAGTCAGTGGGGTCCTCTCTCTCTCTCCTGTAGAGTGTAAGCTCTTATGGTCAGTGGGGTCCTCTCTCTTCTGTAGAGTGTAAGCTTTTATGGTCAGTAAAGTCCTCTCTCTCTCTGCAGAGTGTAAGCTCTTATGGTCAGTGGGGTCCTCTCTCTCTCATGTAGAGTGTAAGCTATTATAGTCAGCAGGTTCCTCTCTCTCTCCTGTAGAGTGTAAGCTCTTATGATCAGCGGGTTCCTCTCTCTCTCTATAGAGTGTAAGCTCTTATGGTCAGCGGGGTCCTCTCTCTCTCTCCTGTAGAGTGTAAGCTCTTATGATCAGCGGGGTCCTCTCTCTCTCTCTCTGTAGAGTGTAAGCTCTTATGGTCAGCGGGGTCCTCTCTCTCTCTGTAGAGTGTAAGCTCTTATGGCCAGCGGGGTCCTCTCTCCTGCAGAGTGTAAGCTTTTATGGTCAGTGGGGTCCTCTTTCTCTCCTGTAGAGTGTAAGCTCTTATGGTCAGCGGGTTCCTCTCTCCTGTAGAGTGTAAGCTCTTATGGTCAGTTGGGTCCTCTCTGTCCTACAGAGTGTAAGCTCTTATGGTCAGTGGGGTCCTCTCTCTCTCCTGTAGAGTGTAAGCTCTTATGGTCAGTGGGGTCCTCTCTCTCTCTCCTGCAGAGTGTAAGCTCTTATGGTCAGTGGGGTCCTCTCTCTCTCCTGTAGAGTGTGGGCTCTTATAGTCAGCGGGTTCCTCTCTCTCTCCTGTAGAGTGTAAGCTCTTATGATCAGCGGGGTCCTCTCTCTCTCTGTAGAGAGTAAGCTCTTATGGTCAACAGGGTCTTCTCTCTCTCTTGTAGAGTGTAAGCTCTTATGGCCAGCGGGGTCCTCTCTCCTGCAGAGTGTAAGCTCTTATGGTCAGTGGAGTCCTCTTTCTCTCCTGTAGAGTGTAAGCTCTTATGGTCAGCGGGTTCCTCTCTCTCTCCTGTAGAGTGTAAGCTCTTATGATCAGCGGGGTCCTCTCTCTTTCTCCTGTAGAGTGTTAACTCTTATGGTCAGTTGGGTCCTCTCTGTCCTACAGAGTGTAAGCTCTTATGGTCAGTGGGGTCCTCTCTCTCTCTCCTGTAGAGTGTAAGCTCTTATGGTCAGTGGGGTCCTCTCTCTCCTGTAGAGTGTAAGCTCTTATGGTCAGTGGGGTCCTCTCTCTCCTGTAGAGTGTAAACTTTTATGGTCAGTAGGGTCCTCTCTCTCTGCAGAGTGCAAGCTCTTATGGTGAGTGGGGTTCTCTCTCTCTCTCTCCTGTAGAGTGTAAGCTCTTATGATCAGCAGGGTCCTCTCTCTCTCTCTGTAGAGTGTAAGCTCTTATGGCCAGCGGGGTCCTCTCTTCTGCAGAGTGTAAGCTCTTATGGTCAGTGGAGTCCTCTTTCTCTCCTGTAGAGTGTAAGCTCTTATGGTCAGCGGGTTCCTCTCTCTCTCCTGTAGAGAGTAAGCTCTTATGATCAGCGGGGTCCTCTCTCTTTCTCCTGTAGAGTGTAAGCTCTTATGGTCAGTTGGGTCCTCTCTGTCCTACAGAGTGTAAGCTCTTATGGTCAGTGGGGTCCTCTCTCTCTCTCCTGTAGAGTGTAAGCTCTTATGGTCAGTGGGGTCCTCTCTCTCTCTCCTGTAGAGTGTAAGCTCTTATGGTCAGTGGGGACCTCTCTATCCTGTAGAGTGTAAGCTTTTATGGTCAGTAGGGTCCTCTCTCTCTCGGCAGAGTGTAAGCTCTTATGGTCAGTGGGGTCCTCTCTCTCTCCTGTAGAGTGTAAGCTCTTATGATCAGCGGGGTCCTCTCTCTCTCTGTAGAGTGTAAGCTCTTATGGTCAGCGGTGTCCTTTCTCTGCTGTACAGTGTAAGCTGTTATGATCAGCGGGGTCCTCTCTCTCTCTCTGTAGAGTGTAAGCTCTTATGGTCAGCGGGGTCCTCTCTCTCTCTCTGTAGAGTGTAAGCTCTTATGGTCAGCGGGGTCCTCTCTCTCTCTGTAGAGTGTAAGCTCTTATGGCCAGCGGGGTCCTCTCTCCTGCAGAGTGTAAGCTCTTATGGTCAGTGGTCCTCTTTCTCTCCTGTAGAGTGTAAGCTCTTATGGTCAGTGGGGTCCTCTCTCTCTCCTGTAGAGTGTAAGCTTTTATGATCAGCGGGGTCCTCTCTCTTTCTCCTGTAGAGTGTAAGCTCTTATGGTCAGTTGGGTCCTCTCTGTCCTACAGAGTGTAAGCTTTTATGGTCAGTGGAGTCCTCTCTCTCCTGTAGAGTGTAAGCTCTTATCGTCAGTGGGGTCCTCTCTCTCTCTCCTGTAGAGTGTAAGCTCTTATGGTCAGTGGGGTCCTCTCTCTCCTGTAGAGTGTAAGCTTTTGTGGTCAGTAGGGTCCTCTCTCTCTCAGCAGAGTGTAAGCACTTATGATCAGCGGGGTCCTCTCTCTCTCTCTCTGTAGAGTGTAAGCTCTTATGGTCAGCGGGGTCCTCTCTCTGCTGTATAGTGTTTTAGCTCTTATGATCAGCGGGGTCCTCTCTCTCTCTGTAGAGTGTAAGCTCTTATGGCCAGCTGGGTCCTCTCTCCTGCAGAGTGTAAGCTCTTATGGTCAGTGGGGCCTCTTTCTCTCCTGTAGAGTGTAAGCTCTTATGGTCAGCGGGTTCCTCTCTCTCTCCTGTAGAGTGTAAGCTCTTATGATCAGCGGGGTCCTCTCTCTTTCTCCTGTAGATTGTAAGCTCTTATGGTCAGTTGGGTCCTCTCTGTCCTACAGAGTGTAAGCTCTTATGGTCAGTGGGGTCCCCTCTCTCTCTCCTGTAGAGTGTAAGCTCTTATGGTCAGTGGGGTCATCTCTCTCTCCTGGAGAGTGTAAGCTCTTATGGTCATTGAGGTCCTCTCTCTCCTGTAGAGTGTAAGCTTTTATGGTCAGTAGGTCCTCTCTCTCTCTGCAGAGTGTAGCTCTTATAGTCAACGGGGTCCTCACTCTTTATCTCCCTTACATGTATTTTCTGAGCAATTGCAAGTTTTCCAGTATTGAAATTTGAACAAATCTATTTGCCACAAATCAAATTTATTTTTTAGGAAAATTTGCAAAAGTCAGCGAATTTGAATTTAAGATATTCGATCATCTCTTGCTGGCACACTTCTCCAAAAAGTGCAATAAAAAGCAATCAAAAAGTTATATGTACATCAAAATTAGATTAATAAAATATCAGCTTAGTGCAAAAACAAATCTCTCAGCTCCATCGATTGAAAGAAATAGTTACGGGTCACAGAAAATATCAAAGCATACAAATATTTTTTTTTATATTTTTAGTTTTTTTTATCACTTAAATAATGAAAAACTTGGCAAGGTTAATATTGCCATAATTGTTCTGACCTGGATTATTACTGACATAATTTGTATTGCTTATTGAATGCTCCAAAAGTAACCACCTAAAATAATGGCAAAATGAATTTCACCTCAATTGGAATTTTGTTTACTGTACTCCAGTACATTGTATGGTAAAATCAATGGTTTCATTCAAAACAACATGTTCAGCAAAAAAAATAATCATCAGCTTTGTCGGCAAAGCAATAAAAAAATGGCATTTCAAACAAGCGCAGGAAGAAACTAAAAAGCGCAAAAAAAGTGAAAACTTTCCTCAACATGGAGAGGTTACAGGGTTTGGCCCATGATGGTTAGAAAGGGAAAAAAACATACACTTACCTACAGGACCTCTGAAGTTCCCAGTGTGGCAACCAATGTCCCCCAGAGGTGTCCTCACTTCCTCTTGCACATCTTGTGACTGGGCAGTCAACCTATGGCCACATCAATTACAAAATTATCACCAATGTGACCACTAATTGATAGCAAACCCAGTTGTGGTCTTCCTCTTCAGCTCTGGAACTGCAAGTCCAAGCAGTCACTAGTAACTGTATGCCTTCAGGACTTGCTAGAAGATGCTATTATGAAGAAGTTATGGTTTAGTTACAGCAGCTGTGCTTGCACCATCACTTCCTGGTGCATCCTCTTATAGTGACTCTTTAACCCCTCAGATTCCACGGTCAATATCTGTCGCGCACCTCAGCGTAATATAGAAATTATGTGTATGCACGCGGAATATTTTTACCATCATCCCATTTCTGTCCAAAAAGTAATTTCTATAAGTAATTTTATACACGATATGAACCCAAAAAATGGTACTAACATATTATTGCATCAAGGTGATAGCACCCACACTGCCATTATGTTCACTAAATAAAGGCAGGAGTAAGATGGTTGAAATAAACAGATGTTCTCCTAGTGCAACTACCCAGATCAGAGAAAATTTTGACCCAGGAAGACCATCTTGTAAAAGTAATCATCATCCACAGCAAAATCACAGGGAATGGTGTCACTCTACAGGTAACATGAGGCCAAATAAAGGGCTCTGGTCTGTTATTTGACAAAGCCTTTTAGGGCAAACCAGTGGTACTATATGACATATATAAATATGTCATATATCTGGATCTCAAAAACATTTCTAGAATTCGCTGTTTTCTTACTTTCGACTCTGCAAAAACTCTTACTATTTCACTTATTCATTCTCGTCTGGACTATTGTAACTCTCTACTAATCGGACTCCCTCTTAACAAACTCTCCCCACTCCAATCTGTCCTGAATGCTGCTGCCAGGATCATATTCCTCACCAACCATTACACCGATGACTCTACCTTGTGCCAGTCATTACACTGGCTACCCATCCACTCCAGAATCCAGTGCAAAACTACTACCCTCATCCACAAAGCACTCCATGGCTCAGCACCACCCTACATCTCCTCTCTGGTCTCAGTCTACCACCCTACCCGTGCCCTCCACTCCGCTAATGACCTCAGGTTAGCATCCTCAATAATCAGAACCTCCCACTTCCGTCTCCAAGACTTTACACGTGCTGTGCCGATTCTTTGGAATGCACTACCTAGGTTAATACGATGAATCCCCAATCCCCACAGTTTTAAGAGTGCCCTAAAAACTCATTTGTTCAGATTGGCCTACAGCCTCAACGCATTAACCTAACTATCCCTGTGTGGCCTAATAAAAAAAACAAAAACACAAACAAAAAAAAAAATCAGGTTCCTTGCATCATGTTCTCATACACTTTATGCAGTTAATAGCCCTCTGTGTCTGTACTGCTGCATACTTAGGCTGTTAACTGGTTCATGCAGCTTTACATGAACACCCGAGCCTTACACTATGGCTGGTCCGAATAACTAAAGCAATTGTTACCATGCACCTCTTGTGTCTCCCCTTTTCCTCATAGTTTGTAAGCTTGCGAGCAGGGCCCTCATTCCTCCTGGTATCTATTTTGAACTGTGATTTCTGTTATGCTGTAATGTCTATTGTCTGTACAAGTCCCCTCTATAATTTGTAAAGCGCTGCGGAATATGTTGGCGCTATATAAATAAAATTATTATTATTATTATTATAAATAATTAGGTTTGTTGGATAAAAAAAAAAAAACAAGATAAAAAGAACCTGTCAGTTGATTCATGCTGCCCGAATAACAGATAGCAGGAATCAGAGACCAGCACCACTATTACAGATATTTGTGTTGTATTGTGAAATGTTGCAGTCTTTCTGATAAAATGAGAGACTTAGCTGACTAGTCACAGAAGCCCCATGGACCTCTCCCCGCCTGACTATTTTGGCCCCGAATCATCACAACATTTTCGCCAGAATTCTAATGTTTGACTTTTTGAAATGTTTAATATATTTTGCGTCTTTGGCGTTATTAATCACCTATAGAAAATTCTGTCAACTTTTTAAAAAGAGGGTTGTGAAGATCTAAGGTTGTTGGTTGTAAATATCAGCTAGGGAGGTTAACGATGCAGCTATTTTTCATTCCTTACATTGATGGTTTTACAACAAATCTGGGAAGATAGCCACAATGCAATGACTCTAGTCCACAAGATCCCAAACCAAGGCCAGTAGTACCCCTGTACAAGGCGATACCAACTGTCTCTCATCTTATAATTGGCCCACATCTTTTATGTTTCCATCTGGCACAGTCTGAAATAAGTTTATACTCCTCCAGACTATGGATATCATGACCACAATGCATGTATCAAGCTCCAGCTGACAACGGTTCTTAGGATAGTCCCTCAAATGCAGATGAAACATACCATGACCGTAGCACATGTAACCAGCTCCAGTCAGCAACAACAGTCTTTAGGATAGTTTGTCAAATCCAGACAAGAGATACCATGACCGTAATGTGTGTATTCAGCTCCAGACAGCAACAACATATTGTATAGTCTTAGCAAGTACACAAGATGGTGCCAATGTTAAAGTCTCATCCTTACGCTGGTTTGCTGAGGTTTAGAACATCTATATCTTTTTGGGGCATACAGGGCCAACTATTCCAACCAGTGATATCCCGCTGTTGGTGGGCACCAACAGAGAGAAGGTAGCGGCAAGCATAGGATGCTGAATGAGCGCATAAGGTATATTGCCAGGTTACCTGATTGTCCCAACATGGGCTCTCCAACTGTCTATGTGGGCCCAGTGATGGACTTTGGAGCATATCTGTATTCCACCAAGTGGGGCCATGGTTCCCTTGGGCTGTTCCTGAAGAGTCTCTCTGCAGAGGGAGCCAGAGACTTTATACCCACAGCTAACATTTAGGACATTCTTCTACCGGAGTGGGGTGAGGTGGGGGAGATAATCCATTGTTTGATTGCTTAGTTAGTCTACATATTTGTCCTAAGTTGTGTAAATTAGTAACGGTGTAACCGGGAGCCTCCGTTCCTAAGAATGCAGTGAGTGTAGGACCTGCGATGACGTCGCGGCTTGTGATTGGTCGCGTGAGCGGTCACATGAGTGGTCACGCGTCCAATCACAAGCCGCGACGTCATCGAAGGTCCTTCACTCTGCATTCTTAGGAACGGAGGCTGCCGGTTACATCGCTAAGGTCCAGGGTCCGTCCGAGGGTGAGTATATCCATACTTTTTATTTTTATTCTTTATTTTTTACATGAATATGGATCCCAGGGCCTAAAGGAGAGTTTCCTCTCCTTCAGACCCTGGGAACCATCCAGGATACCTTCCGATATTTGTGTCCCATTGACTTGTATTGGTATCGGGTATCGGTATCGGCGAGATCCGATATTTTGCCGGTATCGGCCGACCCAATCCGATACCGATACTTTCGAATATCGGAAGGTATCGCTCAACACTAGTGTTAACTAAGTGCCCTATGTTATTTACATGTACAATTACTATTTTCTTGATTACTTACTGCAAGGTTTAGGCTCAACTTGATTTTACTAATATTATTAGTATGTTACGATGTTATTATTAGTATGTAAATATGGTGTTATTAGTTCATTCATATAGAGGTATTATTAGTATGTTCTAATAATGTTATTTTTATGATATTAGCATTGTGGTAGTATTTGTATATTATTAATATATTAGAATAGTGTAATTATTTTTATATTAGTTTAGTGGTATTATATTTTTTATTATTATATTATTAGTATAGAGTTATTATTACATTTATATAGTTTTATTAGTATAGTTGTATTAATATTGTATCAGTATAATTGTATTATTAGTATAGACTTAATAATAGTGTATTAGTATAGTATTGAGCAGTTTGAGCTCTGGTAGACTCAGATTCATTTATTTAGGACATAAATCCTTTTGGTATAAAGCAGATTTGGGTTTATTTCAAGCAGAACATGTGGATGAATTTTTTCTACAAGTCTAACATTCACATTAGATTCTTGCTCACAATGGTTATTACCGTCGATCATGTCTGTGAAGCCGGGTACATCACATTTAGATAGCACAGTGATAAATAAAACATTTGTGCATTTATCTGCTCTCTGGCATTTTTGCTGTCTCAATGTTGTATCTGAGCTTTGACTCAGGTGCACACACGGAATGACAGGAGCTGTTAATTGTACGTGCATTCCGGTGCCGGGCTTAACAATTGGGTTTATGTCTGGGGTTTATTATCACAAACAAATCATTAACAAAAGCTGAGATAAAGAAAGCCTGGAAAATAGGTGAGGCATGTGGTATGAGAAGAAATGCATAAAAATGTGGAGAAAACAAAAGCCTTATACTAGTTGGCTCCATATCAGTCCAATTTATTCACAACCTATGGAATCCAAGTACTATTAAATCATGATGTCAGATTGTTTTACCCATTTGTTCTATTGTTATATACAAACATCTCTTTACTCAAGAGATTTTTTACAAATAAGCTCCTCCTACTATGGGTGGAGCTTTCAGTGGGTAACCACCCCTGCTTAAAATTGAAGTGTAATTATGAAGAAATTATGGGTTTCAGTTCTCTTTGTGAATTTGCACAGAAAAAAAATCTAAGTTAAAACAAAATGGCAATATTCCCCAGTAAATAAAAAAAATAACAGTAGTAGTGCATAAAAATAATATAGGGTACTTGGTTAATTTTGATCAAAAATGTAAAAGCCATCCCACCACATCACGGTGACCTTATTCGGGACAGTCCTAACATCTAGTGTTAAAAACGTACCGTATGTGATGTTACGTAAATGTGAATAAGGGCCCGACTAATGGACAACTAGCAGTGGAAAGCTACAGCTGCTTCTCACAAAATTAGAATATCATCAAACAGTTCATTTATTGCTGTTCTTCAATATAAAAGTGAAACTCATATATTATATAGAGTCATTACAGAGTGATCTATTTTAAGTGTTTATTTCTGTTAATGTTCATGATTATGGCTTACAGCCAAGGAAAACCCACAAGTTATTATCTCAGTAAATTTGAATAATTAACAAAAAACACCTGCAAAGGCTTCCTAAGCATTTATAAAGGTCCCTTAGTCTGTTTCAGTAGGCTTCACAATCATGGGGAAGACAGATGTCCAAAAGACAGTCATTGACACACTCCACAAGGAGGGCAAGCCACAAAAGATAATTGGTAAAGAAGCTGGCTGTTCACAGAGTGCTGTATCCATGCATATTAATGGAAAGTTGAGTGGAAGGAAAAAGTGTGGTAGAAAAAGGTGCACAAGCAACCGGGATAACCGCAGCATTGAAAGGATTGATCAGAAAAGGCCATTCAAAAATTTGGAGGAGATTTACAAGGAGTGGACTGCTGCTGGAGTCATTGCTTCAAGAGCCACCACACACAGACGTATCCAGGAGATGGGCTACAAGTGTCACATTCCATATATATATAGACACTCATGACCAATAGACAATGCCAGAAGGATCTTATCTGGGCCAAGGAGAAAAAGAACTGGACTGTTGCTCAGTGGTCCAAGGTGTTGTTTTCAGATTAAAATAAATTTTGCATTTCATTTGGAAATCGAGGTCCCAGAGTCTGAAGGAAGAGTGGAGAGGCCACAATCCAAGCTGCTTGAGGTCTAGTGTGAAGCATCCACAATCAGTGATGGTTTGGGGAGCCATGTCATCTGCTGGTGTAGGTCCATTGTATTTTATCAAGACCAAAATCAGCGCAGCCATCTACCAGGAAATTTTAGAGCACTTAATGCTTCCCTCTGTCAACAAGCTTTTTGGAGATGGAAATTTCATTCTCCAGGAGGACTTGGCCCCTGTCCACACTGCCAAAAGTATCAATACCTGGTGTGAAAACAACGGTATCACTGTGTTTGGTTGGCAGCAAACTCTCCTGACCTCAACCCCATAGAGAATCTATGGAGTATTGTCAAGAGGAAGATGAGACACCAGACCCAACAATGCAGATGAGCTGAAGGCTGCTATCAAAGCAACATGGGCTTCCATAACCCCTCAGCAACACCACAGGCTGATTGCCTCCATGCCACGCTGCACTGATGCAGTAATTGATAAAAAAGGAGCCCGACCAAGTATTGAGTGCATTTACTGAACATACATTTCAGTAGGCCAACATTTCAAATTTTAAAATCATTTTTCATTCTGGTGTTATAAAGCATTCTAATTTACTGAGATAATGACTTTTGGGTTTTCATTGGCTGTAAGCCATAATTATCAACATTAACAGAAATAAACATTTAATTTAATTCACTCGGTTTGTAATGACTCTATAAAATATATGAGTTTAACTTTTTGTATTGAAGAACTGAAGTAAATTAACTTTTTGATGATATTCTAATTTTGTGAGAATCACCTGTATATAAATGTAATATCATACCAAAAGAGCTGGACATTACATCAGAGTAAATGTACAAATCCAAATTTTTCTTTACTAAAGATATTTTAAAAAACAAGCTCCTCCTTCTGTGGGTGGGGCATTCAGTGGATAACCACTCCTGCTTAAATTTGAACTGTAAATAGAAGAAATAGAAGAAATTATGGGTTTGAGTTCTACTGTGGATCTCTTCATGAGTGATATCTATTGTGAGTGATTACATGTTTTGAAAGTGGTCTCCAAATGACTAGATAAGATAAAAAAACATCTACAGCTAGTACTCACCCTCGTTAGATCCAGCTCTGTGCTCCTCAGGCTATTTTAGACTCTGTGTTTTGGCTGCTGTGTTTATGTTACATTCACAGTACACGTAACAGTTGCGGTAAGCTTAGTCGCTCTGCTGATGTAGATGTGCACAGTAGGGATTTGAAATTGCCAATGCAATTGTAATGGTACCTGTGCTGCGCCGGGTCCGGAACCATCGAGGCTGAGTCTCGGGTTGCCCGTGGAAAGGGATAGTGAGTGACACAGACCAGGTGACCTGGAGACAGGGGGTGCAGCCAAAGAAAAGCATGCACAGCAGCAGACAGTTTTGGTGGGATAAGCAACATGCAGCAGGGTGAGCAGTGTGCTCTGTCCCTTGAGCATCGGCGCTGCAAAGTATTATGCCCTCTGACTCCCGCCGCTACCAGCGGGACCATGAGAGGGCGAGGTGTCATGTGCCCAGTTACTGCCAGAGGATGAGGTGCCATGTGGCCAGTGACTGCCAGAGAGCGAGGTGCCATGTGCCCAGCGACTGCCAGAGAGTGAGGTGCCATGTGCCCAGTGACTGCCAGAGAGCGAGGTGCCATGTGCCCAGTGACTGCCAGAGAGCGAGGTGCCATGTGCCCAGCGACTGCCAGAGAGTGAGGTGCCATGTGCCCAGTGACTGCCAGAGAGCGAGGTGCCATGTGCCCAGCGACTGCCAGAGAGTGAGGTGCTGTGCGCTACATGACTGTGAGTACAGCTCACATGCCGAGTAAAGAAGGCTGAGTACCGGACATATACCTGCGGCCTTTCTTTCCAGTTAATATTGATCAACGTTAGACTTGGAGAGTGATGCGGCCTTGTTTGCTTCGGTCGTCTCAGTTCATGGACTAGGGGCTCAGTGGAAGGTAACGGAGACCGACCGCTGCCGCCAGAAGATGGACCATCGCTTCAAGGACCCAATCTGAGGACATCTTCCCGGATGCTGCAGGTGCTACAACTCCCTGTGAGATCTCCTGCTGAGGAGGAGCATAATGGACATGATAAGTTCCTTAACTGGACTGCTATTGTTTTACTACCATTTGTCTTATTTTCCATTCTTTAACCATTTACCTCCCAGCGAAGAGTGAATACCCTGTTCTATTAAAGTGCTACATTTGGTTAACCCTTGCTCTGCCTTCTGTCTGAAACTGCATCCCGCACCATGCTTACACAACCATAACACAGAGACTGGAGCCGCAGTAAAGAGCCAGCGCTGAAAACTAAGACAGTGAGCACTATCCATTTTAGGCTTTTTTACTAGTATTTTGGAGAACACTTTTCTAACAATGGAAAATCCCTTTAAGGCTATGTTCACATTACAGTTCTCATTACCACTTCTGTTGTTATTGCAGGCATGTCAGTGACAGTGTGTCAGATCGTGGAACATCCTGCTGAATCTGAACATTTAAGTGTTTGAGCTACAGTCAGACATATTATTATTATCGGTCAATATTTCCTGTGCGATGTGGACACACATTTTTCTAACATAGATTTCCAAATTCCCATCTCGTGCATTCCTCATTTATAACATTAATTATAGATTTCCTTAGCTGTTACCTATTTTTGGCTAGAGATATCGCAAAATGTGTGGGGAAAAATAATCCTTTGGAAGATATTTGTGCTATATGTGTCTCCATGTAACAAACATGTCAAATGAATGTAATATACTTAAATAACTAAAATGTGGAATATTTAAATTTGTGGCTTGGTATAGGTGGTTACATCTGAATAACAGGCTGAAAATCATCAAAATTCAGAGCTTTTGATGACTAAAAATATATTTTCGGGGAAAAGAAAATGCTTTTTGGTTTCCTTGAAGAAGCATTGTGGTATGGACATTTTTGTTATATACCACCCGTGATAACCTCATTATAGGATTTCTTCAACAATCCACTGTAAACTTTGTGTCCTGGAAGAAAGGGTCTATTTACATGAACTGACCGGCGGTATGATACGACTGCCAATCGGTATACCTTTACCAATGAACTGTTGTTAAAAGGCCTGTTAACACAGGCAGACCAACGCATACTAGATCACTAAGGGTTGCATATACTGCCATAGTTCCAAGAAATTAGTATGATGCACCGCCAAGAACAATGATTTTTTACACTTCCCCAAATATCATTTCACTCGATGATCGAGCGTTTTGCAAATCCATCCATTGGGTGATCACTAATTGCTAATTGGAAGTATCTGCTAATATTATTATTATTGCACCTACTACGTATTGGGATAGGATCTTGGAGTTAGAACTCCTCCCTTAACTTTTTACATCCTGCCACCGGTGGTGATAACAACATCTGATCAGTAGGGGTGCTATTTGTTGGACTTCCAATGATAAGATAACGATCACCTATCCAAAGGGTAGATCAATATTATAAGCCCATACAACCCATTTAATCACAGTTGTTTGTGCCATAAAGATATGTGTACTTTTATATTATACCATTACGATGGCATATCACTATATATAAGATAATCTGTCAGTAAGCTCAACCCACCCAAACTACAGGTGTTTGCAATATAAATCCATCGTTACTTTTACATCTTCAATCTGCTGCTGCTTTCCCGAGAAATAACCATTTTAATTCACATGGAAATTAAGTGCTCTTTGTGTGACAGAGCACTTCCTGAGCATCTTGGTTGTTTCTCCATTGTAGTATGGCTAATGGTCGCGTAGTTGATGGGAGGTATGTGTCACAGAAATGGCTTGTCTCTGTGATGTAACCCGGAGTTTTTACTCTAGTGCATGAAAGCACTAAGATGTTTGTTTGTTGCACCTGGGACCGCGTTATGGGTAGCTGTGAGAGATGGGCGGGCCTAGCTAACCACATACCTCACCTCTGGGTGTGGTCACAGCCTATATAATGGAGGCTGTTGTTTGGCGCATGGTCAGTGTGGTGGGAGGGAGAAGACCTCCTGTTTGTGTTTGGCTCCAGACCAAGCCTGAATTCTGGACACCACTCCAGCCTGGGTCCACACAGGCCTGGCGGAGCAGAGTCCTGCTTTGAACCTTTGTATTTTTGTTTGCCTGATCTAAAGGCTGTTTGTTTTCTGTTTTTGCTTCTGGGTTTATGAATAAACCCATTTACTTTTAAAGGGAACAAGCCTCCTGTCTTCCTCCCGTCGCACCCGAGTGAGTACAATCCCTACACCATCTAGCACCAGCATCTTAAGCTCACGGTCTTATTTTCTTGCCTGATATCAAACAGTGGACTATCAATCAAGCTAAAGATGCTGGTGTTCGACAGCGAAAGAACAAAGAGTGACAGATGCTCGGGAAGTGCTCTATCACACCAAGAGCACTTAATGGTTGATTTGCATATGAATTTGAAATCTGATTTCTCGTGAATGCAGTAACAGATAGAAGTTATAGAAGTATTTGCAGTTTGCTACTCTTACCGATAGATTACCTTAAGTAATATTTGCAGTATAGAAGCTGCATTCATGTTCAGATCATCATGATGGTATAATAGAAAAGTACGTGTTCCTAGAAAACATTAAGGTGTCGTTGGATTTAACTTTGAAAAATCTGCATGTCTATTAATGCGGTTTGGGATGTGGATATCAATGACACATTCCCTTTACGTTTTCTATTTCTAACATGCAAAAAATAAATTAAAATTTAAGCTCATCTGTAGATTAATTTCTGAAATTACAAGTCTGAGCTGACTGCGGAGCACCTTGACACACTGCTGTGGTTTTCTACATCCTCTGGATCCAGCTTTAATGCCTTTTTAATTGCGAGTGATACAGTTTGGGAGCCAGTTATCCTTCCCACTTACTGGGCATCATTAATATGCATGGAGACCTCTGCCATTAGCCAACCTATTTGATAGGGAGCCAGAGAGATGCGACGTTGAGAGAAAGTTTAGCTGATTATTTGGGAAGTGACAACGGCATTTTCCTAACTTAGAGACACCGATGTCTGACCTGTTACGGTTTCTTGTAAGACCTATCCCGGTCAGTCTGCCTTGATTTTCTTCCTTTCTTAAGTTGGGAATCTTTGCATGGTAAATTATTATACAGATATTTTGTCATGGCGAAAGTAGAGTTCAAAAAGTAACACTCAAGTAAAGAAGTAAAATTCATTTCTTAGTATGATAACGATTTAAACTTTCCCATATTGGGATCTCTATTAATTGTAGATGATGGAATGTTCATATCTATAGTTTTTTTTTTTCATACTTTTGGCTTTTTATCTACTCTTTAATTTGCAACCAATAATCTAAAATAATAAATAAACCTTTACCAGTGAAAAGGAAAGAACCTGAAATAATATTCTATAAAAAGGGTTCTGGACAAAAAAAGACATCAAGCACAAGCCTACTGCAACAATTTTTTTTTATTAAAGAATCACTCCAATCAACATATTCATCCTCTTATTACATTGTAGTCATCATATTAAATAACACTGTGTACTTACAATTGCTCCTTTTGCTTTTCTAACCAGATAATTGTATGACATCACATGATTAAAATCAGATGAGCTGAATCCTTCTAAGCTCTATGAAGAAACAGGAAGTATCTCTTCCCTACATGAGTCATCACTGGAAAAAGTCCCTGGCAGTAGGAGGTCAGGTCAGGCAGCTGGGTCAGGGTTTGAAAAGGGGAATAATTCATGCAGGGAAAAGAGACTTTCTGTTTCTACATACAGCAGAGAAAAGGGAAGAATTTACTGGGTAGAAAGGCAAAAGGAGCAATTGTAATTTTCAATACTATATAATATGATGACTGCAATATAGTAGTAGAACAAATAATTTGATGGGAGGGGAAGTGCTTACTTTAACAAGGGCACTAAACAATAATATAAATACCCAACCAATTAGAGGTATTTTGGACCTATGAAAAAATCATCTGAAAATATAGGGAGGATGGTGGGTCATCCCTACCAAAAGGCTAGGTTATCCCTACCCAGCCCTAAATTATCCCTACCTAACCATGGAGGTTGGCACAGTATTGAAAACAATGTGGCGCACCCGCTCAACAAAGGATGTCCCTGGGTCACCTTGACAAGTAAGTCTTCTGGTCAAGGAAATTGGTGATAAAAAGCCTAAAGGAGTGAAAAAAAAATCTTTAGGTAGGGATAATCTAGGGCTGAATTGGGATAAAGGGATAAAACCTCCCCCTCTAACTTCCTCCTTTTCGGTAATGTTTAGAGATTTTTTTTTCATAGGTCTACGATACCTCTTTTTGGCCCTATCTTTATATTAGTTTTTGAGTACCCTTATTTTTAAAGTATACTTACTAAAAATATCGTTTTAAAGGGTTTTACTTGTGAAGAGGAACCTGCTAGGTGATTCAAGTTGCCCAAAATGCGAGCAACGTGAATTTCCGTCTGGCTGCATGGTTGTAGTTAGGGATGTTGTTCTGCAAAACACTCCAGCATTTTAGAGAAGGTATACTCTGAAGATGAGGACCATAGCTGGACACTAGTCAGGCACCAACTCCAGCCAATTCTTTTTTGCCTCACCACAGATGATTAACGGGTATCTCACTCTCGTGTGCATTGGGACTGACCGGCAGCAGGGAAGGGAAGAACCGGACTGGTCTCAGTCGAATCCTCAAACTATATTCTCTCTGAAGTATGTTGGTGCAGTCAGGCTCTGAAACAAGTTGCCTGTGGTTTGGGCAGGAATAAAAATCACATTTTTTGGAAATACCGCAAAGGTTTGTTGCTTTTATGTGAAAGCCATTTGGATTCTATTTTTTTTTAGCTTTTAGTTGACCATTAAAAAAATGTCAGATGAGAAAATGTCAACTTCTTCCATCTGAGCTGTTTTGAAGTCAATCCCATCAGGAGACAGACGTCAAACTTGCAATATACTCTACCACGGAGAAGCCGATAGAAGCGCCTTAATGTATCTTCAACTTCTAAGTGTGAGATTGATAGCCTGTGGTATTACATTTTAAATGTCAAAATAAAATTTGGTGACAGCACAGAATAGACAGTAGATACAAAAATACCAACTCTAAAATAATAATAATAGTAATAATAACAATAATAATAATAATACAAATATATCAAGCTATTTTTAATGCTTAAACTCTGAAAAGGAATGGTACAAGTAATGTTGCTCTCTGCAGAATTTCGTGATGCCTGTGAGTCTGCAATCTGTATATATGAATTTAATGGCGGATTCCACTTAATAACAGGTTGTCATCACTCAGAACAGGCTTCTAAAATAACTAATGTGATAAGGAAATTAAGTAATTATGTCTTTGTCACTAAGGCAGCAAAACCAGTAGCCAATTAAAACGCTTTGCTTTTGAAGTCAGGTGTAAACATATTTCTTTCCTTGAAAAAAAAGAATATAAATCCCAAAAGAATATGCACAAAGCGATAGGGCCGGATATGTTACTTTCTTGCTACCTCCACTCTTATTGAAAATGTTGAGGCTAACAATTTTTAATCAAATCCTTGGGAATAAGAAGGAGCCCCGACGTACAGTGGAGGATTATGCCTGTTTGAACATAACGTTAAAGCAAGAGTTAACACAATAAAAATATGTGTATATTTTAAATTAAACTTGATGGGTCCTCAATCACTATTAAACAGCAGATATGGGGTTAATCTTCAGGTAATAACATTTAAAAGCAACACTGAATGCCTGGCTACCAGGAGGAAATTAACTTCATTCATCCTAGGAGCCGCCATCATATTGGCAAGTTTAGACCAGCTACAGTCACTATTCAGTATACAGTGAACATTGGCTGTAGCCTTGCCCTAGAACATTGACGGACAGCTGCTTCGGCAGCACATCAGTGATGAGATGGCAGTTAGTCAATGTATCATTGTGTGCTTACAGCCATCACTCACTGTATACTGACCAGTGACTTTCTCGGTTCTGGGCACGTCTTTATGCCAGAGGCTCCAGGGATGAATGACGTTCTTTTCCTCCCGGTAGCTGGGTTTTCAGTGTGGCAGCCTCACAACTTTGGGACACAATTAACCTGCATATTAACCCTATTGCTCTAGATTACTAGCATTTTAGGACATGACAGGTTGCCTTTAATATAACCATGCTACAAACATACGCAAGTATATGGTTATATAGTATTCCCATGACAGTAATAAACAAAGATTTTTTTATAGTGAGTGGAAAATAGTGTATACAATTATTGGTGAAATTTATTATTTAGAATCCTCACTAGAGATGAGAGAACCCGAAGTTAAACATTTGAGGTTCGTACCGGACAATTAGTGTCTGGTGCTCAACGCCAAACACAGACTTCTCCCACAAGCCTGCTGTAAAGTTTGGAGTTCCGGGGGAAGTCTATTGCAAAGTTCAAAGTTTCGGAGGAACTCCGTTGCAAAGTTTGAAGTTCCGGGGGCAGTCCATTGCAGAGAGAGCGAAAGAGAGAGAAACAGAGAAAAAGAGAGTTTGGGTTCCCATTTTGTTTTCAATGGGGTTCGGGTTCTGATGCAAATTTGAGTGCAGTTCTAGAGCGAGAACCAAACTTTGGAATAAAGTTTGGGTAGGATACCAGAGCCAGGATTTCCACAGGTCCCCTAATCTCTAATCTTCACTCCAGAATAAAAACAAAAATCTAAACTTTGATAAAACTTATGTCAAAGAGATGGAACACAAACCCTGAGCTTATAATTCTATATTAAAAAATGATAAAAAATAAACTATGCTCTAAGTACATATAAAAAAGTTACTGTTTCAACAAACATTGCAAGAATATAAAGCAGAAGAGAATAGAAGAAATATTTTAGTATAGCAGAGAAATCTGCTTTTTACTACTCTTACGCCTTACAAACAACTTTGTTTCTTCCCCGAACACTGAACTCTTGATTTTTACTGAAAAATTGCTGAAGTCCTTTATGGTCAAAACAAGGACTGCCAGTTCACTGAAACATTTCACTGAAAACTTTCTAGTAAGTGTTTTATCTCATTCCAGTGCTGGATTCACAGCTATACTACTTAGTACTGCTGACAAATGTTCTACATGCTACTGTTGCTTCAGAACATTTCCTACATAGTGGCAAAAGAATGAAAACGCAAAGCACTATGGAGTACAACAAACACCAAACGGTAGAATAAAAACCAAGAATCATTTATTAAATCAAAATTACATACAGATAATACTGGCCATGTAATTTAGGCAAGAAAGAGGGGAATGAGTACAGAGACATGCTGGCACAGAAGGCTTACCTAAAAGTAAAAGTGATGAAAACGTAATTGTTGGATATTTATTAGTGTTCTTGGCCACAAGGCAGTTTTTTGAAATATATTGTGCTTCCTCACATATCTAACCTTTGATGAATTCTTTTAGGTCTTATAGATTTATATAATAATAATCGGACTTCATGAACACTGATTCTGCACTTTACTTTAGTATAATTCTGATCAAATTGATGAAAAACCACTTTGGTAGACATGTGTGACCAAGTTCCTAGTCTGCACTTTATGTGAGTGATATTGGTTTGTCTCGCTATACTTTTACTATGTTAACCCCCTGATGTCCTGCGTTTGGTAGTACTACTCTGTTCATATGATTTTATTTAATTGTATAAATAAACTTTCTTTTAATGGTTAAAAATATTGTTTAATCCTATCTTGCTTTAATTATGCTAGGTTAGGTTGGTGTGTCTGTGATATTTTGAGTTTGAACCTATTATTTAAAGTTTGATACCTGATTTTGGAAAACCCTTATCTAACCAAATGTATTCATGTAACTTTTGCCTATTTTTTTTCATATACTATCTCATAATTTCTTCTATTGATCCATAAAATTCCTCAAATTACTTATAGTAAAATTCAGGCTGAAAGAAATTGAAAGCACACAGCTATGTCTGATCTAACAAATTTATCTAAAAAATTTGTTATGTTCTTCTTAACCCCTTAATCCCGTATGACGTACTATCCCGTCAAGGTGACCTGGGACTTAATTCCCGGTGACGGGATAGTACGTCATACGCGATCGGCCGCGCTCACGGGGGGAGCGAGGCCGATCGCGGCCGGGTGTCGGCTGCATATCGCAGCTGACATCCGGCACTATGTGCCAGGAGCGGTCACGGACCGCCCCCGGCACATTAACCCCCGGCACACCGCGATCAAACATGATCGCGGTGTACCGGCGGTACAGGGAAGCATCGCGCAGGGAGGGGGCTCCCTGCGGGCTTCCCTGAGACGATCGGTACAAGGTGATGTACTCACCTCGTACCGAACGTCTTCTCCCTGCAGGCCCCGGATCCAAAATGGCCGAGGGGCTGTATCCGGGTCCTGCAGGGAGCACTTCCGGGTCGGAGCAGGCTGCAGATGAAAGCTGCAGCCTGCTCCGATGAAAGTATGATCGCGGATCTGATAGAGTGCTGTGCACACTATCACATCTGCGATCTGTGATGTCCCCCCCTGGGACAAAGTAAAAAAGTAAAAAAAAAAATTTCCACATGTGTAAAAAAAAAAAAAAAAAATTCCTAAATAAATAATAATAAAAAAAAAAATATTATTCCCATAAATACATTTCTTTATCTAAAAAAAACAAACAAAAACAATAAAAGTACACATATTTAGTATCGCCGCGTCCGTAACGACCCAACCTATAAAACTGGCCCACTAGTTAACCCCTTCAGTAAACACCGTAAGAAAAAAAAAAAAAAAACGAGGCAAAAAACAACGCTTTATTACCATACCGCCGGACAAAAAGTGGAATAACACGCGATCAAAAAGACGGATATACATAACCATGTTACCGCTGAAAACGTCATCTTGTCCCGCAAAAAACGAGCCGCCATACAGCATCATCAGCAAAAAAATAAAAAAGTTATAGTCCTCAGAATAAAGCGATGCCAAAATAATTATTTTTTCTATAAAATAGTTTTTATCGTATAAAAGCGTCAAAACATAAAAAAATGATATAAATGAGGTATCGCTGTAATCGTACTGACCCGACGAATAAAACTGCTTTATCAATTTTACCAAGCGCAGAACGGTATAAACGCCTCCCCCAAAAGAAATTCATGAATAGCTGGTTTTTGGTTATTCTGCCTCACAAAAATCGGAATAAAAAGTGATAAAAAATGGTCACGTGTCCGAAAATGTTACCAATAAAAACGTCAACTCGTCCCGCAAAAAACAAGACCTCACATGACTCTGTGGACCAAAATGTGGAAAAATTATAGGTCTCAAAATGTGGAGACGCAAAAACTTTTTTGCTATAAAAAGCGTCTTTTAGTCTGGTTTCACACTTGCGTTTTTATCTGCATGCGTTTTGTAAAAAAAACGCATGTGTGAAAAAATGCATGTAAACGCGATAAAACGCATGCGTTTTTATAGAAAAATACAAGAAAACAAGAAAAAAACAAAAAACCCTAACCCTACCCCTAACCCTACCCCTAACCTGAAATACGTGGCACTGAAATACGTGGCACTGAAATATACGTTTATATACGTATATAAGTGCCACGATATTTCAGTGGCCACGTATATAAGTGCCACGTATTTAAGTGCCACGTATTTAAGTGCCACGTATTTAAGTGCCACGTATTTAAGTGCCACGTATTTAAGTGCCACGTATTTAAGTGCCACGTATTTAAGTGCCACGTATTTACCAGTGCCTGAAATACGTGGCACTGAAATACGTGGCACTGAAATATCGTGGCACTGAAATATCGTGGCACTGAAGTATTTACGTGCCACGTATTTTTCAGTGCCTGAAATACGTGGCACTGAAATACGTGGCACTGAAATACGTGGCACTGAAATATCGTGGCACTGAAATATCGTGGCACTGAAATATCGTGGCACTGAAATATCGTGGCTCTTAAATACGTGGCTCTTAAATACGTGGCTCTTAAATACGTGGCACTTATATACGTGGCACTTATATACGTGGCACTTATATACGTGGCACTTATGACTGTCAGAAAATGTTCAGTAAACGGTTAGGGGTGAGGTTAGGGGTAGGGTTTCAGGTAGAATTGGGGAGTTTCCACTGTTCAGGCACATCAGGGGCTCTCCAAACGCGACATGGCGTCCAATCTCAATTCCAGCCAATTCTGCGTTGAAAAAGTAAAACAGTGCTCCTTCCCTTCCGAGCTCTCCCGTGCGTCCAAAAAGGGGTTTACCCCAACATATGGGGTATCAGCGTACTAGGGACAAATTGAACAACAACTTCTGGGGTCCAAGTTCTCTTGTTATCCTTGGGAAAATAAAAATTTGGGGGGCTAAAAATCATTTTTGTGGGAAAAAAAAATATGTTTTATTTTCACGGCTCTGCGTTGTAAACTGTAGTGAAACACTTGGGGGTTCAAAGTTCTCACAACACATCTAGATAAGTTCATTGGGAGGTCTAGTTTCCAATATGGGGTCACTTGTGGGGGGTTTGTACTATTTGGGTACATCAGGGGCTCTGCAAATGCAACGTGACGCCTGCAGACCAATCCATTTAAGTCTGCATTCCAAATGGCGCTCCTTCCCTTCCGAGCTCTGTCATGCGCCCAAACAGTGGTTCCCCCCCACATAGGGGGTATCAGCGTACTCAGGACAAATTGGACAACAACTTTTAGGGTCCAATTTATCCTGATACCCTTGTGAAAATACAAAACTGGGGGCTAAAAAATCATTTTTGTGAAAAAGAAAAATAATTTTTATTTTCACGGCTCTGCGTTATAAACTGTAGTGAAACACTTGGGGGTTCAAAGTTCTCACAACACATCTAGATAAGTTCCTTGGGGGGTCTAGTTTCCAATGTGGGGTCACTTGTGGGGGGTTTGTACTGTTTGGGTACATCAGGGGCTCTGCAAATGCAACGTGATGCCTGCAGACCAATCCATTTAAGTCTGCATTCCAAATGGCGCTCCTTCCCTTCCGAGCTCTGTCATGCGCCCAAACAGTGGTTCCCCCCCACATATGGGGTATCAGCGTACTCAGGACAAATTGGACAACAACTTTTAGGGTCCAATTTATCCTGATACCCTTGTGAAAATACAAAACTGGGGGCTAAATTTCATTTTTGTGAAAAAAAAATAATAATTATTTTCACGGCTCTGCGTTATAAACTGTAGTGAAACACTTGGGGGTTCAAAGTTCTCACAACACATCTAGATAAGTTCCTTGGGGGGTCTAGTTTCCAATATGGGGTCACTTGTGGGGGGTTTGTACTGTTTGGGTACATCAGGGGCTCTGCAAATGCAACGTGATGCCTGCAGACCAATCCATTTAAGTCTGCATTCCAAATGGCGCTCCTTCCCTTCCGAGCTCTGTCATGCGCCCAAACAGTGGTCCCTCCCCACAAATGGGGTATCAGCGTACTCCAGACAAATTGGACAACAACTTTTGGGGTCCAATTTATCCTGATACCCTTGTGAAAATACAAAACTGGGGGCTAAAAAATCATTTTTGTGAAAAAAAATAATAATTTTTATTTTCACGGCTCTGCGTTATAAACTGTAGTGAAACACTTGGGGGTTCAAAGCTCTCAAAACACATCTAGATAAGTTCCTTAGGGGGTCTACTTTCCAAAATGGTGTCACTTGTGGGGTTTTTTAATGTTTAGGCACATCAGGGGCTCTCCAAATGCAACATGGCATCCCATCTTAATTCCAGTCAATTTTGCATTGAAAAGTCAAATAGCGCTCCTTCCCTTCCGAGCTCTGCTATGCACCCAAACAGTGGTTTACCCCCACATATGGGGTATCGTCGTACTCAGGACAAATTGCACAACAACTTTTGTGGTCTAATTTCTTCTCTTACCCTTGGGGAAATAAAAAAATGGGGGTGAAAAGATCATTTTTGTGAAAAAATATGATTTTTTATTTTTACGGCTCTGCATTATAAACTTCTGTGAAGCACTTGTTGGGTCAAAGTGCTCAACACACATCTAGATAAGTTCCTTAAGGGGTCTACTTTCCAAAATGGTGTCACTCGTGGGGGGTTTCAATGTTTAGGCACATTAGGGGCTCTCCAAACGCAACATGGCGTCCCATCTCAATTCCAGTCAATTTTGCATTGAAAAGTCAAATGGCGCTCCTTCCCTTCTGAGCTCTGCCCTGCGCCCAAACAATGGTTTACACCCACATATGGGGTATCAGTGTACTCAGAACAAACTGCACAACAATTTTTGGGGTCCAATTTCTTCTCTTACCCTTGGGAAAATAAAAAATTGGGGGTGAAAAGATCATTTTTGTGAAAAAATATGATTTTTTATTTTTACGGCTCTGCATTATAAACTTCTGTAAAGCACTTGTTGGGTCAAAGTGCTCACCACACATCTAGATAAGTTCCTTAGGGGGTCTACTTTCCAAAATGGTGTCACTTGTTAGGGGTTTCAATGTTTAGGCACATCAAGGGCTCTCTAAATGCAACATGGCGTCCCATCTCAATTCCAGTCAATTTTGCATTGAAAAGTCAAATGGCGCTCCTTCCCTTCCGAGCTCTGCCCTGCGCCCAAACAATGGTTTACACCCACATATGGGGTATCAGCGTACTCAGGACAAATTGCACAACAATTTTGGGGTCCAATTTCTTCTCTCACCCTTGGGAAAATAAAAAATTGGGGGTGAAAAGATAATTTTTGTGAAAAAATATGATTTTTTATTTTTACGGCTCTGCATTATAAACTTCTGTAAAGCACTTGTTGGGTCAAAGTGCTCACCACACATCTAGATAAGTTCCTTAGGGGGTCTACTTTCCAAAATGGTGTCACTTGTTAGGGGTTTCAATGTTTAGGCACATCAGGGGCTCTCCAAATGCAACATGGCATCCCATCTCAATTCCAGTCAATTTTGCATTGAAAAGTCAAATGGCGCTCCTTTGCTTCCAAGCTCTGCCATGCGCCCAAACTGTGGTTTACCCCCACATATGGGGTATCAGCGTACTCAGGACAAATTGTACAACAACTTTTGGGGTCTATTTTCTCCTGTTACCCTTGGTAAAATAAAACAAATTGGAGCTGAAATAAATTTTGTGTGAAAAAAAGTTAAATGTTCATTTTTATTTAAACATTCCAAAAATTCCTGTGAAACACCTGAAGGGTTAATAAACTTCTTGAAAGTGGTTTTGAGTACCTTGAGGGGTGCAGTTTTTAGAATGGTGTCACACTTGGGTATTTTCTATCATATAGACCCGTCAAAATGACTTCAAATGAGATGTGGTCCCTAAAAAAAAATGTTGTTGTAAAAATGAGAAATTGCTGGTCAACTTTTAACCCTTATAACTCCGTCACAAAAAAAAATTTTGGTTCCAAAATTGTGCTGATGTAAAGTAGACATGTGGGAAATGTTATTTATTAAGCATTTTGTGTGACATATGTCTGTGATTTAAGGGCATAAAAATTCAAATTTGGAAAATTGCGAAATTTTCAAAATTTTCGCCAAATATTCGTTTTTTTCACAAATAAACGCAAGTTATATCGAAGAAATTTTACCACTAACATGAAGTACAATATGGCACAAGAAAACAATGTCAGAATCGCCAAGATCCGTTGAAGCGTTCCAGAGTTATAACCTCATAAAGGGACAGTGGTCAGAATTGTAAAAATTGGCCCGGTCATTAACGTGCAAACCACCCTCGGGGCTTAAGGGGTTAAACTAGCGGAGGTATTATTTAACACTAATGGATTTTCTTGCCTTCTTTAAAGGGAACCTGTCACCCCCAAAATCGAGGGTGAGCTAAGCCCACCGGCATCAGGGGCTTCTCTACAGCATTCTGTAATGTAATAAATTATACGTTTTAAATTTTATATTTTATAAAAAATGTCATCATTAAATTAAAAAAACCTCAAAACATACTGTAGTTATTCATATCTTTAGAAGAGTCCCTAAATAAGCATCTAAATTCGACTTTTCAACCTTTGTCCATGCACCCTATTTATCTTTAGGGACTCTCTTCCTTGAAATCATTTCATCTTTTGGTACCTATAGAGATTAGAAGTCTTAAAAATTTTCCAACTAAGGCAGATTTTAATCGCTTCACTTTGTTTTCCCCCCCTTTCTTCTAAGATAAAATATAAAAAAAAAGTCAGCTCACCCATCAATCAGTTCCGGTATCCAAGCACGGAAACTGCAGTGTAGCAGGGAAAAAAGTAAATCATGAAGGTATAATCCAGCTCAGGAAGGTCCGAAAAATAACTTTGTTCTTTATTAGAAAAATGTCTACTACATAATTGTCTTAGGGTCACTTCTGTCTGTCTGTCCTTCTGTCTGTCTTTCTTTCTGTCACGGATATTCATTGGTCGCGGCCTCTGTCTGTCATGGAATCCAAGTCGCTGATTGGTCGTGGCAAAATGCCCACGAACATTGCCACGACCAATAAGCGACGCGCACAGTCCAGAAGAAAATGGCTGCTCCTTACTCCCCCACTCACTGCCCGGCACCTGCATACGCTGTCCGGTCACCACTCACACAGGGTTAATGCTGGCGGTAATGGACCGCGTTATGCCGCGGGTAACGCACTCCATAACCGCTGCTATTAACCCTGTGTGTCCCCAATTTTTTACTATTGATGCAGCCTATGCGGCATCAATAGTAAAAAAATGTAATGTTAAAAATAATAATAAAAAAAAACCTGCTATACTCACCCACCGTAGTTCGCCGAGCCGCTGGTGCCGGTTCGCCATCTTCCGTTCCCGGGGATGTATTGCGAAATTACCCAGAAGACTTAGCGGTCTCGCTTAGGGAACTTGTGGTAAGGACCAGAAGCTATGAGTCATTGTAGAGGTGTGTGGGGAGGTAAATATAAGGATTTTTCTTTTTTATTACCGTATATACTCGAGTATAAGCCGAGATTTTCAGCCCAAATTTTTGGGCTGAAAGTGCCCCCTCGGCTTATACTCAAGTCACGGTCGGCGGGTGAGGGGGAGAGGGCGCTGAGGCATACTTACCTAGTCCCGGCGATCCTGACGCTCCCCCTGCCCGTCCCACGGTCTCCGGGTGCAGCAGCTCTTCCCCTGTTCAGCGGTCACGTGGGACCGCTCATTAGAGAAATGAATAGGCTGCTCCACCTCCCATAGGGGCGGAGCCGCATAATTCATTTCTCTAATCAGCGGTGCCGGTGACTGCTGACAGAGGAAGAGGCTGCGGCACCGAAGACCAGCTGTCCGGGGGAAGGAGCGGGACGCCGGGAGCAGGTAAGTATCGCATATTCACCTGTCCTCGTTCCACCCGCCGGGCGCTGTCTCCATCTTCCCGGCGTCTCTCCGCACTGACTGTGCAGGTCAGAGGGCACGATGACGCATATAGTGTGCGCGCCGCCCTCTGCCTGATCAGTCAGTGCGGAGAGACGCCGGGAAGATGGCGCCGAGGAGCTGCAAGCAAGAGAGGTGAGTATGTGTTTTATTATTTTTATTGCAGCAGCACAGCTATGGGGCAATAATGGACGGTGCAGAGTACTATATGGCACAGCTATGGGGCAATAATGGACGGTGCAGAGCACTATATGGCACAGCTATGGGGCAATAATGGACGGTGCAGAGCACTATATGGCACAGCTATGGGGCAATGGTGCAGAGCACTGTATGGCACAGCTATGGGGCAATGGTGCAGAGCACTGTATGGCACAGCTATGGGGCAATGGTGCAGAGCACTATATGGCACAGCTATGGGGCAATGGTGCAGAGCACTGTATGGCACAGCTATGGGGCAATAATGGTGCAGAGCACTATATGGCACAGCTATGGGGCAATAATGGTGCAGAGCACTATATGGCACAGCTATGGGGCAATAATGGACAGTGCAGAGCACTGTATGGCACAGCTATGGGGCAATGGTGCAGAGCACTATATGGCACAGCTATGGGGCAATGGTGCAGAGCACTGTATGGCACAGCTATGGGGCAATAATGGTGCAGAGCACTATATGGCACAGCTATGGGGCAATAATGGTGCAGAGCACTATATGGCACAGCTATGGGGCAATAATGGACGGTGCAGAGCACTGTATGGCACAGCTATGGGGCAATAATGGGCAATGCAGAGCACTATATGGCACAGCTATGGGGCAATAATGGTGCAGAGCACTGTATGGCACAGCTATGGGGCAATAATGGTGCAGAGCACTATATGGCACAGCTATGGGGCAATGGTGCAGAGCACTGTATGGCACAGCTATGGGGCAATAATGGTGCAGAGCACTGTATGGCACAGCTATGGGGCAATAATGGTGCAGAGCACTATGGCACAGCTATGGGGCAATAACGGTGCAGAGCACTATATGGCACAGCTATGGGGCAATAACGGTGCAGAGCACTGTATGGCACAGCTATGGGGCAATAATGGTGCAGAGCACTGTATGGCACAGCTATGGGGCAATAACGGTGCAGAGCACTGTATGGCACAGCTATGGGGCAATAACGGTGCAGAGCACTGTATGGCACAGCTATGGGGCAATAACGGTGCAGAGCACTGTATGGCACAGCTATGGGGCAATAACGGTGCAGAGCACTGTATGGCACAGCTATGGGGCAATAATGGTGCAGAGCACTGTATGGCACAGCTATGGGGCAATAATGGTGCAGAGCACTGTATGGCACAGCTATGGGGCAATAATGGTGCAGAGCACTATGGCACAGCTATGGGGCAATAATGGTGCAGAGCACTGTATGGCACAGCTATGGGGCAATAATGGTGCAGAGCACTGTATGGCACAGCTATGGGGCAATAATGGACGGTGCAGAGCACTATATGGCACAGCTATGGGGCAATAATGGTGCAGAGCACTGTATGGCACAGCTATGGGGCAATAATGGACGGTGCGGAGCACTATATGGCACAGCTATGGGGCAATAATGGTGCAGAGCACTGTATGGCACAGCTATGGGGCAATAATGGACGGTGCGGAGCACTATATGGCACAGCTATGGGGCAATAATGGTGCAGAGCACTATATGGCACAGCTATGGGGCAATAATGAACAGTGCAGAGCACTATATGGCACAGCTATGGGGCAATAATGGTGCAGAGCACTATATGGCACAGCTATGGGGCTATAATGAACGGTATGAAGCATCTATTTTTATTTTTGAAATTCACCGGTAGCTGCTGCATTTTCCACCCTAGGCTTATACTCGAGTCAATAAGTTTTCCCAGTTTTTTGTGGCAAAATTAGGGGGGTCGGCTTATACTCGGGTCGGCTTATACTCGAGTATATACGGTACTTTACGGTTATTATGTTCTGGGGTCTGGGGAGACCCCAGAACATAATAATTGACATTAAAGTCATGTATAATAGCTTCTCTTCTAATTGAATTTCCAGGGAAAAAATATGTTCACAGCTGAATTTGCATTTTGCCTGATCTACTAATCTCTAGTTGTGACCGATCAGTATACAATACACACATGCAGTATATTATTTTGCTCTTGAGTATAATTTTATATGATTATGGCCTTTTTATACAATTCTAATAGAGGCAGTATTCACAATTTCAATGATCATGCGATTATTTCACTAGAAATCAGTGAATTGATTCTGAACAAATCAAATTTTCTATGAATTTTCCCCCAAATTTGAATTCTATTGAATCCAATTTTAAGGGGAATTGATTTTTGAATATTCTGAATTTTAGGAATAAGTTAAAAAATGCAATAAATTCTTATGAAAAACTATGGAGTGGGGCAAAAGCTCACACAATAGGGCAGAACACTTTAAAAAGAACACAACTTAGAGTGTGGTAAAGGTACCTCACACTAAACGACTTTGCAGCGATAACGACAGCGATCCGTGACGTTGCAGCGTCCTGGATAGCGATATCGTGTTTGACACGCAGCAGCGATCAGGATCCTGCTGTGATATCGCTGGTCGTTGCTGAAAGTTCAGAACTTTATTTGGTCATCAGATCGCTGTGTATCATTGTGTTTGACAGCAAAAGCAACGATGTCAGCAATGTGTTACAATGGTAACCAGGGTAAATATCGGGTTACTAAGCGCAGGGCCGCGCTTAATAACCTGATATTTACCCTGGTTACCATTGTAAAAGTAAAAAAAAACCCACTACATACTCACCTTCTGATGTCTGTCACGTCCCCTGGCGTCCGCGCTGCTGCTCAGAGCTTCCTGCACTGAATGTGTCAGTGCCAGCCGGAAAGCAAAGCACAGCGGTGACGTCACCGCTGTGCTTAGGGCCGGCGCTTACACAGTGCAGGGAAGCTGAAGGCGAGGGACGCGACAGACACGGCAATGTAAGTATGTAGTGTTTGTTTTTTTACATTTACACTGGTAACCAGGGTAAACATCGGGTTACTAAACGCGGCCCTGCGCTTAGCAACCCGATGTTTACCCTGGTTACCTGGGGACTTCGGCATCGTTGGTCGCTGGAGAGCTGTCTGTGTGACAGCTCTCCAGCGACCACACAGCGACGCTGCAGCGATCGGCATCGTTGTCGATATCGCTGCAGCGTCGCTTAGTGTGAAGGTACCTTTAGGGGGTGATTGGGCTCACCTGGTGAAAGCACAAACATCTGATTAAGCATGAATACCCACTGATGCTACAATGTGGCTTGAGGAGATATCTTTCAGATCTACATTTAAGGGAATGGAGAGGATGACCTGTGGGAAAAATCTTTCTCACTGGTCCGGCACTAAAATGTGTTGTAACTAATAAAAACCTTATCTGAAGCTCCAAGGCCCCTTATTTCCTCCAGAACAGTCAGCTTAACATGATCCTATCTATTCTGGTAAATAAATCCATATGCACACTTCTTGTTAGGGCTAGCGGAACGCACCGACTAAATATAAATGTTTTATTGAGATAGATGCGTTCGCAGCCAGGGGTCCACCGTGCAGGAGAACCTGCTGCTAGCAAATGGCGGCACTAAATGGTGGTATGAACTAGCCGTGAAAGCAAAGCTCTGTGCCCTGTTATACTTCACAGAGGCACAGGCTAACTACCCAAATGAGAGCAGTCAGTGGTCATGCATGCACACAAAACTCCTCGCCGGAGGTGCCAGCATTCTAGGGGCTTATTTCAGCCAGGTCCCTGAATACATACAAACACAATCTCCTCGCCGGAGGTGCCAGCATTCTAGGGGCTTATTTCAGCCAGGTCCCTGAATACATACAAACACAATCTCCTCGCCGGAGGTGCCAGCATTCTAGGGGCTTATTTCAGCCGGGTCCCTGAACACAAACTCACATGACCACACTGGCGCAAAGCACATAACTTAGAAAGATACTAGCGCATGGCCGTGCAGACATGCGAGCCTTAAATAGTTGCAGCACATACAGGACCTTCCTAGAAGGACCAATGAGAGGCTGCCACAGAGACTGTGCACCTACAGGACCTTCCTAGAAGGACCAACAGATTTGACTGCAGTATCTGAACATGTGACCCTCGATCTCCACTGAGAGATTTTACTCTGGGCGTGCTCAGAATGAGAAAAGCAGGACTTAGTCCCAGAAGCATCTGCTCGCCGCTGCCCAACACTGGCTTTAATGGCAGAAGCTGTAAAAGCAGCAGTAACTCTTTGTACAGAGTCAGCCTGAGCGAGATGCTGGGACTGACGTCTCCGCTGAGCAGGCTCCATTGTGGCTGGAGAAGGATGGGAGACCACAGCGGAGATGGCCCGAGATTCCCCCTGTGCAGAGGTGGGAACTCGAACACTGTCATTACCCCTCCTAGGGCCCCCCTCCTTGGACCTCGCTACGCTCGAAGGCAGCAATGAGCTGCGGAGTCCGAATGTGCTCAGCAGGCTCCCAGGACCTGTCCTCAGGGCCATAATCCTTCCAGTCCACAAAATAAAATTTTTTGCCACGTACCACCTTGCACCCCAAAATAGAGTTGACCTCGTAATCGTCCGTAGACGAACCCGATGTCCCGGCAGATGACTCGGAAAACCGGGACATGTATACGGTTTCAAGAGGGACACAAGAAAGGTGTCGGTGATACCCAGGCATGGCGGAAGGGCTAAACGATAGACCACAGGGTTAACCTGCTCGAGGACCTTGAAAGGACCCAAGTAGTGAGGTGCAAACTTAGTGGACTCAACTCGCAGCCTGATGTTACGGGTGGAGAGCCACACCAAGTCGCCAGGAGCAAAGGTTGGAGCAGGGCACCGATGTGCATCGGCGGAGGACCTCATTCTCTCCTTGGAAGCCTGAATGGCTCTCCTTGGAAGCCCGAATGGTCCCAAATATCCTGTGCCTCCACAGCCCAGTCTGCCACCCTGGAGTCGGCGGAAGACACGGGCATAGGCACAGGTACCCGCGGATGCTGACCATAGTTGAGGAGGAATGGGGTTTGTCCAGTGGAGTCGGCTACGGCATTGTTCAGTGCAAACTCCGCCCACGATAGCAAGGATGCCCAGTCATCCTGCCTGTCTGAGACAAAATGTCGCATATATGTGACCAAGGTCTGGTTAGCCCTCTCTACCAACCCATTCGTCTCGGGATGATATGAGGAGGAGAGATTTAACTCAATGCTGAGAAGATGACAAAGCTCTCTCCAGAACCGAGACACAAACTGGGGACCCCGGTCACTGACAATTTTGTCCGGCATACCGTGTAGGCGGAAGATGTGTTTTATGAACAACACTGCCAAGGCCCGTGCAGAAGGTAACCGTGGTAGCGGCACCAAATGCACCATTTTTGAGAAATGATCGGTGATGACCCAAATGATGGTACAGCCGCGAGTCTTGGGCAAACCCACTACAAAGTCCATCCCGACAATCTCCCAGGACCTGTCTGCCACCGGCAAGGGATAGAGTAACCCAGCTGGCCGCTGTCGAGGAGACTTATTTTTGGCCCAGGAGACACATGCCTGAATATAATCTCTGACATCTTGGACCATATGTGGCCACCAGTACATCCTTGCCAGCAGCTCAGATGTCCTCTTTGTCCCAAAGTGTCCACCCACCCTGGATGAATGAGCCCAAGAGAGAACCTCCAGTCGCAAATTAATGGGCACAAAAGTCTTGCCCGGAGGCACAGACTCTAGCAAAACCGGAGCTATGGTTCTCAGGCTCTCCTAAGGGACAATAAGCTGAGGCTCTCCTTCCTCCTCCTCAGATGACACAACAGAGTGAGAGAGGGCGTCAGCACAAATGTTCTTCTCCCCAGCGAGATAATGGAGGGTGAATTGGAACCGGGAGAAGAACAAGGACCATCTGGCCTGGTGAGAATTTAGCCGCTGGGCTGTTTGCAAATATAACAAGTTTTTGTGGTCCGTGAAGACTTGAAAGGGAAAACGAGCCCCCTGCAAGAGATGTCTCCACTCCGAGAAAGCCAACTTCATCGCCAGCAGCTCCCTGTCCCCGATTGAATAATTCCTCTCCGCTGGTGTGAAGGTCTTGGAGATGAAGAAGCACGGATGCTTCCAACCTTGAGCATCCTTTTGGAAGAGGACTGCTCCTGCACCAACGGAAGAGGCATCCACCTCCATTATGAACGGCTTATCAACATCGGGACGATGTAGGATGGGAGCTGTTGTGAATTTGCTTTTTGCTCCCTCTAGTGGTTACTAGTTTTTTGACTCTGGTTTTTCTGTCATTCCTTTTATCCGCACCTGGGTCGTTAGTTAGGGGTGTTGCTATATAAGCTCCCTGGACCTTCAGTTCTATGCCTGGCAACGTAGTTATCAGAGCTAGTCTGCTGTGCTCTTGTCTACTGATCCTGGTTCCAGTTATATCAGCTAAGTCTGCCTTTTGCTTTTTGCTATTTGTTTTGGTTTTGTATTTTTGTCCAGCTTGTTCCAAATCTATATCCTGACCTTTGCTGGAAGCTCTAGGGGGCTGGTGTTCTCCCCCCGGACCGTTAGACGGTTCGGGGGTTCTTGAATTTCCAGTGTGGATTTTGATAGGGTTTTTGTTGACCATATAAGTTACCTTTCTTTATTCTGCTATCAGTAAGCGGGCCTCTCTGTGCTAAACCTGGTTCATTTCTGTGTTTGTCATTTCCTCTTACCTCACCGTCATTATTTGTGAGGGGGCTTCTATCCAGCTTTGGGGTTCCCTTCTCTGGAGGCAAGAAAGGTCTTTGTTTTCCTCTACTAGGGGTAGCTAGATTCTCCGGCTGGCGCGTGTCATCTAGAATCAACGTAGGAATGATTCCCGGCTACTTCTAGTGTTGGCGTTAGGAGTAGATATATGGTCAACCCAGTTACCACTGCCCTATGAGCTGGATTTTTGTATTCTGCAGACTTCCACGTTCCTCTGAGACCCTCGCCATTGGGGTCATAACAGTTTGCCAGGCCAGTATTAAATGTTTAATGCATTGCAGAAGAGGGATTATAAGAAAGAAGATTCTGAGTTTTTTTTTTTTTTTTCTTTTTCCCCTTTACCTCAGAGTGGCTATGCTTGCTGCAGACATGAATGTCCAGACCTTGATTACAAGTGTGGACCAGCTGGCTACTCGTGTGCAGGGCATACAAGACTATGTTATCAGAAATCCTAGGTCAGAACCTAAAATACCGATTCCTGAACTGTTTTCCGGAGACAGGTTTAAGTTTAGGAATTTCGTGAATAATTGTAAATTGTTTTTGTCCCTGAGACCCTGTTCATCTGGAGATTCTGCTCAGCAAGTAAAAATTGTTATTTCGTTCTTACGGGGCGACCCTCAGGATTGGGCTTTTTCGCTGGCGCCAGGAGATCCGGCATTGGCTGATCTTGATGCGTTTTTTCTGGCGCTCGGTTTACTTTATGAGGAACCCAATCTTGAGATTCAGGCAGAAAAGGCCTTGCTGGCTATGTCTCAGGGGCAGGACGAGGCTGAAGTGTATTGCCAAAAATTTCGGAAATGGTCCGTGCTGACACATTGGAACGAGTGTGCACTGGCCGCTAATTTTAGAAATGGCCTTTCTGAAGCCATTAAGAATGTTATGGTGGGTTTTCCCATTCCCACAGGTCTGAATGATACTATGGCATTGGCTATTCAAATTGACCGGCGGTTGCGGGAGCGCAAAACCGCAAATTCCCTCATGGTGTTGTCTGAACAGACACCTGATTTAATGCAATGTGATAGAATCCTGACTAGAAATGAGCGGAAAATTCATAGACGCCAGAATGGCTTGTGCTACTACTGTGGTGATTCTACACATGTTATCTCAGCATGCTCTAAACGTATAGCTAAGGTTGTTAGTCCTGTCACCGTTGGTAATTTGCAACCTAAATTTATTCTGTCTGTAACTTTGATTTGCTCACTGTCATCTTATCCTGTCATGGCGTTTGTAGATTCAGGTGCTGCCCTGAGTCTCATGGATCTCTCATTTGCTAAGCGCTGTGGTTTTACTCTTGAACCATTAGAAAATCCTATTCCTCTTAGGGGTATTGATGCTACACCATTGGCAGCAAATAAACCGCAGTATTGGACACAGGTTACCATGTGCATGACTCCTGAACACCGCGAGGTGATACGTTTCCTGGTTTTGCATAAAATGCATGATTTGGTTGTTTTGGGGCTGCCATGGTTACAGACCCATAATCCAGTCCTGGACTGGAAGGCTATGTCAGTCTCAAGTTGGGGCTGTCGTGGTATTCATGGGGATTCCCTGCCTGTGTCTATTGCTTCTTCTACGCCTTCGGAAGTTCCGGAGTATTTGTCTGATTATCAGGATGTCTTCAGTGAGTCTGAGTCCAGTGCACTGCCTCCTCATAGGGACTGTGACTGTGCTATAGATTTGATCCCGGGCAGTAAATTTCCTAAGGGAAGACTGTTTAATCTGTCGGTACCTGAACATACCGCTATGCGTTCATATATCAAGGAGTCTCTGGAGAAAGGACATATTCGTCCGTCTTCTTCCCCTCTTGGTGCGGGATTCTTTTTTGTGGCAAAAAAGGACGGATCTTTGAGACCTTGTATTGATTATCGGCTTTTGAATAAGATCACTGTCAAATTTCAGTATCCTTTACCGCTGTTGTCTGACTTGTTTGCCCGGATTAAGGGTGCCAAGTGGTTCACCAAGATAGACCTTTGTGGTGCGTACAACCTTGTGCGCATTAAGCAAGGTGATGAATGGAAAACCGCATTCAATACGCCCGAAGGTCATTTTGAGTACTTAGTGATGCCTTTTGGGCTCTCCAATGCGCCTTCAGTTTTTCAGTCCTTTATGCATGACATTTTCCGGAAGTATCTGGATAAATTTTTGATTGTTTATCTGGATGATATTTTGGTTTTTTCTGATAATTGGGATTCGCATGTGGAGCAGGTCAGGTTGGTCTTTAAAATTTTGCGTGAAAATTCTTTGTTTGTCAAGGGCTCAAAGTGTCTCTTTGGTGTACAGAAGGTTCCCTTTTTGGGGTTCATTTTTTCCCCTTCTGCTGTGGAGATGGACCCAGTCAAGGTCCGAGCTATTCTTGATTGGACTCAGCCCTCGTCAGTTAAGAGTCTTCAGAAGTTCTTGGGCTTCGCTAACTTCTACCGTCGTTTTATCGCTAATTTTTCTAGCATTGTGAAACCTTTGACGGATATGACCAAGAAGGGCTCCGATGTAGCTAACTGGGCTCCTGCTGCCGTGGAGGCTTTCCAGGAGTTGAAACGCCGGTTTACTTCGGCGCCTGTTTTGTGCCAGCCTGACGTCTCACTTCCCTTTCAGGTTTAGGTGGATGCTTCGGAGATTGGGGCAGGGGCCGTTTTGTCGCAGAGAGGCCCTGGTTGCTCTGTTATGAAACCTTGTGCCTTTTTCTCTAGGAAGTTTTCGCCTGCCGAGCGAAATTATGATGTGGGCAATCGGGAGTTGTTGGCCATGAAATGGGCATTTGAGGAGTGGCGTCATTGGCTCGAGGGTGCTAAGCATCGTGTGGTGGTCTTGACTGATCACAAAAATCTGATGTATCTCGAGTCTGCTAAACGCCTTAATCCGAGACAGGCCCGCTGGTCATTGTTTTTCTCCCGCTTTGATTTTGTTGTCTCGTATTTACCAGGTTCAAAGAATGTGAAGGCCGATGCTCTTTCTAGGAGCTTTGTGCCTGATGCTCCTGGAGTCACTGATCCTGTTGGTATTCTTAAAGATGGAGTTATCTTGTCAGCTATTTCTCCGGATCTGCGACGTGTGTTGCAGAGATTTCAGGCTGATAGGCCTGAGTCTTGTCCACCTGAGAGACTGTTTGTCCCGGATAAGTGGACCAGCAGAGTCATTTCCGAGGTTCATTCCTCGGTGTTGGCAGGTCACCCGGGAATTTTTGGCACCAGAGATCTGGTGGCCAGGTCCTTTTGGTGGCCTTCCTTGTCAAGGGATGTGTGGTCATTTGTGCAGTCCTGTGGGACTTGTGCTCGAGCTAAGCCTTGCTGTTCTCGTGCCAGCGGTTTGCTCTTGCCCTTGCCTGTCCCGAAGAGACCTTGGACACATATCTCCATGGATTTCATTTCTGATCTTCCGCTATCTCAGGGCATGTCCGTTATCTGGGTGATATGTGATCGCTTCTCCAAGATGGTCCATTTGGTTCCTTTGCCTAAGCTGCCTTCCTCTTCCGATCTGGTTCCTGTGTTTTTCCAGAACGTGGTTCGTTTGCACGGCATCCCTGAGAATATTGTGTCAGACAGAGGATCCCAGTTCGTTTCCAGGTTCTGGCGATCCTTTTGTAGTAGGATGGGCATTGATTTGTCGTTTTCGTCTGCTTTCCATCCTCAGACTAATGGACAGACGGAGCGAACCAATCAGACTTTGGAGGCTTATTTGAGGTGTTTTGTCTCTGCGGATCAGGACGATTGGGTGACATTCTTGCCGTTGGCTGAGTTTGCCCTTAATAATCGGGCTAGTTCCGCCACCTTGGTTTCGCCTTTTTTCTGCAACTCTGGTTTCCATCCTCGCTTTTCTTCGGGTCATGTGGAGCCTTCTGACTGTCCTGGGGTGGATTCTGTGGTGGATAGGTTGCAGCAGATCTGGAATCATGTGGTGGACAACTTGAAGTTGTCACAGGAGAAGGCTCAGCGCTTTGCCAACCGCCGTCGCGGTGTGGGTCCCCGACTACGCGTTGGGGATTTGGTATGGCTTTCTTCCCGCTTTGTTCCTATGAAGGTCTCCTCTCCCAAATTTAAACCTCGTTTTATTGGGCCTTACAAGATATTGGAAATCCTTAATCCTGTATCTTTTCGTCTGGATCTTCCTGTGTCGTTTGCTATTCACAATGTATTTCATAGGTCCTTGTTGCGGCGGTACATTGTGCCTGTAGTTCCTTCTGCTGAGCCTCCTGCTCCGGTGTTGGTTGAGGGCGAGTTGGAGTACGTGGTGGAGAAGATCTTGGATTCTCGCCTCTCCAGGCGGAGGCTTCAGTACCTGGTCAAGTGGAAGGGCTATGGTCAGGAGGATAATTCCTGGGTGGTCGCCTCTGATGTTCATGCGGCCGATTTAGTTCGTGCCTTTCATGCCGCTCATCCTGATCGCCCTGGTGGTCGTGGTGAGGGTTCGGTGACCCCTCACTAAGGGGGGGGGGTACTGTTGTGAATTTGCTTTTTGCTCCCTCTAGTGGTTACTAGTTTTTTGACTCTGGTTTTTCTGTCATTCCTTTTATCCGCACCTGGGTCGTTAGTTAGGGGTGTTGCTATATAAGCTCCCTGGACCTTCAGTTCTATGCCTGGCAACGTAGTTATCAGAGCTAGTCTGCTGTGCTCTTGTCTACTGATCCTGGTTCCAGTTATATCAGCTAAGTCTGCCTTTTGCTTTTTGCTATTTGTTTTGGTTTTGTATTTTTGTCCAGCTTGTTCCAAATCTATATCCTGACCTTTGCTGGAAGCTCTAGGGGGCTGGTGTTCTCCCCCCGGACCGTTAGACGGTTCGGGGGTTCTTGAATTTCCAGTGTGGATTTTGATAGGGTTTTTGTTGACCATATAAGTTACCTTTCTTTATTCTGCTATCAGTAAGCGGGCCTCTCTGTGCTAAACCTGGTTCATTTCTGTGTTTGTCATTTCCTCTTACCTCACCGTCATTATTTGTGGGGGGCTTCTATCCAGCTTTGGGGTTCCCTTCTCTGGAGGCAAGAAAGGTCTTTGTTTTCCTCTACTAGGGGTAGCTAGATTCTCCGGCTGGCGCGTGTCATCTAGAATCAACGTAGGAATGATCCCCGGCTACTTCTAGTGTTGGCGTTAGGAGTAGATATATGGTCAACCCAGTTACCACTGCCCTATGAGCTGGATTTTTGTATTCTGCAGACTTCCACGTTCCTCTGAGACCCTCGCCATTGGGGTCATAACAGGGAGTGCTAGCAAACTGAGACTTAATAGAAGAAAAGGCCCTGGAGACCTCTTCAGACCACAATTTGGGATTTGCTCCCTTCTTGGTGAGGGCTACCAAGGGAGCTACCAAAGTTGAGAAGTGGGGAATGAACTGGCGATAATAATTAATGAACCCCATAAAGCGCTGCACCGCTTTAAGAGAATGGAGTTCTTGCCAGTCCATCACAGCCTGTAGTTTGGCAGGATCCATAGCCAATCCCTGGGCTGAGATGATATAGCCCAGGAAAGGTAAAGACTCCTGCTCAAACATACACTTCTCCAACTTTGCATAAAGAGAATTTGCCCGTAAGAGGTCGAAGACTCTGCCAACATCTCTCCGGTGGCAGTCAATATCTGGAGAGAAGATGAGAATATCATCCAGATAGACTACGACCGAGGTGGAGAGCATATCCCGGAAGATGTCGTTGACAAAGTCTTGGAAGACAGCTGGGGCATTACAGAGCCCGAAGGGCTTCACCAGATACTCATAGTGCCCATCTCTGGTGTTAAACGCCATCTTCCATTCGTCCCCCTCATGGATGCGAATCAGGTTATAAGCACCCTGCAGATCTAATTTGGTAAATACCCTTGCTCCCTGAAGCCTATCAAGAAGCTCAGAAATCAGGGGTAGCGGGTACCTAATCTTAACAGTGATGGCGTTAAGACCCCTGTAATCTATGCAAGGACGTAACTCTCCATTCTTCTTCTGCACAAAGGAGAACCCCACCCCTGCTGGTGACACTGACTTCCTAATGAACCCTCTTGCAAAATTCTCCTGGATGTATTGGGGCATAGCCTCCGTTTCCGGGAGAGAGAGGGGATAGACACGTCCCCGAGGAGGTTCTGCTCCAGGCAAGAGATCAATAGGACAGTCATAGGGACGGTGAGGCGGAAGGGTCTCCGCAGCCTTTTTGGAGAAGACGTCTGCATAGGACCAATAGCACTTGTGAAGGGAAGAGAGATCTGCGGGTATCTCAGTAGAGGTAACCTGAACGCACTCCCTCACACATCTGCCCTTACATGAATCACTCCAACCCAATATCCTCCCAGAGGTCCACTCAATATGTGGGGAGTGGAAACGGAGCCAGGGTATTCCCAGCAGAATCTCATCCATTCCCTTGGGAAGAACAAGAAGGGAAATAATCTCCTGGTGGGAAGGGGACATAGATAACGTGAAAGGGACAGTCTGATGTGTGATTTATGTGGGAAGTGTCGACCCATTCACTACTCTAACAGTCACCGGTTTGGTGAGCATCACCGGGGTATTGCATGGCGCAGAGCAAAAGCAGAGGACATGAAATTCCCCTCTGCTCCAGAGTCCACACAAAGCTCGACTGTTAGAGAGGATGAGCCTAACATGATTGTCCCTTTGAAGGACAGCTTGGAGGAAAACGCCGCTGTATCTAGTGAACCTCCTCCAATGGTTACTAGATTCGATCATTTACCTGACCGCCGTGGAAATTTATTTGCATAATGTCGTTGTTGGCAATTTCTACAAACCACGGGTACTCCAGCGGTCCGAGACTGAGGTCCCGCTCGAGAAACCTCCATGGCCTCATGGGAGTCGGATGCCTGAACGGAATATTCTAGAGGTCTGGCGAAGGTGGGAGCCAGCCGAAACCTCTGCCCACACTGGGTCCGCTCTAACCTCCGCTCATTAAAACGGAGGTCGATGCGGGTAGATATAGTAATGAGCTCCTCCAGTGTGGCGGAATCTCCCTGGTGGCCAAGGCATCCTTCACATGGTCTGCCAGTCCTTTCCAGAACACCAGAATAAGGACTTTATCCGGCCACTCCAGCTCAGAGACCAGAGTTCGGAATTGGACGGCGAACTGGCTGACCATGGACGAACCCTGTGCTATTGCCAACAATTGGAGCGCGGTATCGTGGGTGACACGAGGTCCCAAAAAGACCTGTTTCAGAGTGTCCAGGAAGAGAGGAGCACTCTGCACCACACGATCATTACGCTCCCATAGCAGCGTTGCCCAATCCAACGCCCTGCCCGACAAAAGGGATAAAATAAATCCCACTTTCGCCCATTCCGTAGGAAAACGTGCAGCCAGGAGCTCAAGATGTATGGAGCACTGACTCACGAATCCCCGACATAGCTTACTGTCACCAGCAAACTTGTCTGGAAGCGGGAGATGGGATAAAGTCGGAGCAGGGGTGGCAGAGGACAAACTGGCTGCAGGACAAACTGGCTGCAGCTACACTGGCAGCCTGAGCAGCGACTGCGGTAACATCCACAGCTGAGGTTGTGCGCTCAAGAGCCGCCAACCTACCCTCCAGCTACTGGATGTACAGCTGTAGACGCTGATCATCCACCATTTACTAGCCAGACCCTGGCGCTAGTTAGGGCTAGTGGAATGCACCAAGTAAATATAAATGTTTTATTGAGATAGATGCGTTCGCAGCCCGGGGTCCACCGTGCCGGAGAACCTGCTGCTAGCAAACGGTGGCACTATATGGCGGTATGAACTAGCTCTGTTAGTTTCACAGAGTAGCCATGAAAGCAAAGCTCTGTGCCCTGTTAGTCTTCACAGAGGCACAGGCTACCCACCCAAATGAGAGCAGTCAGTGGTCATGCATGCAAACAAAACTCCTCGCCGGAGGTGCCAGCATTCTAGGGGCTTATTTCAGCCAGGTCCCTGAATACATACAAACACAATCTCCTCGCCGAAGGTGCCAGCATTCTAGGGGCTTATTTCAGCCAGGTCCCTGAATACATACACACCTAATCTCCTCACCGGAGGTGCCAGCATTCTAGGGGCTTATTTCAGCTGGGTCCCTGAACACAAACTCACATGACCACACTGGCGCAAAGCACATAACTTAGAAAGATACTAGCGCATGGCCGTGCGGCCATGCGAGCCTTAAATAGTTGCAGCACGTACAGGACCTTCCTAGAAGGACCAATGAGAGGCTGCCACAGAGCCTGCGCACCTACAGGACCTTCCTAGAAGGACTTGATTTTATTATTATATTCTATTAGATTTGACTGCAGTATCTGAACATGTGACCCTCGATCTCCACTGAGAGATCTTACTCTGGGCATGCTCAGAACGAGAAAAGCAGGACTTAGTCCCAGAAGCATCTGCTCGCCGCTGCCCAACACTGGCTTCAATAGCAGAAGCTGGAAAAGCAGCAGCAACTCTTTGTACAGAGTCAGCCTGAGCGACACGCTGGGACCGACGTCTCTGCTGAGCAGGCTCCACTGTGGCTGGAGAAGAATGGGAGAGCGCAGCGGAGATGGCCTGAGATTCCCCCTGTGCAGAGGCGGGAACTCGACCCCTAACACCTCTTCTCATCATTCCTCATAGTCTTCCCACCATCACTCCCCTTCATTTTTCTTCGATCTGGTCCTCACTATGTTCCAGTCTTCTGTAGGGTTCTGCTATGATATTTACCCCATGGGGCCATGTGGAGCAGGACATGTATGCGGAAAGCCAAGGAGATATAAAAGTTTATTGCATTTTTAACTTCTTCCAGATTTCCACCAAAGTTATTGGATGCAAATTGATTCATCCAATTCAATTTAGTGACTTTGGCTAAATTGAAATTCAGGAGATTAACATTTCTAAATGATCACTTTATGCTCTGTTTCATTACTATATATCAAAAAACTAAATTTAATTAGTTCCTATTGATCAACATATATTGTTTTAATCATTTTTGTCAATTTCTAAAAATTTTATCATTTTTTCCTTTTTAAATATCTTATTTGTAATGCAAATACATCCAAAGATTACACTAATCTTAAAGAAACTGCTAAATATGTGATACAAAATGAAATCTACATTGTCCAAGCGTCCAATTTGGGGAATAATTTGGTTTCATAATTATATCCTCTAAATAATTTCTATCAATTTTAAGCAGCATTGAAAAATATTTTTGAAACTTGACCATGTCCATCTTGGAAAATTCCAATATATTCCTATCTATAACTGCAGAGAATGTTTTCTTCTGTCCTTTCTTTTGAACAAGACTGTAATTATCTTTTGATTATCTTGTAATATATTCTCAGTTGTGCTCTACTGCCTTATTATCATCATAGAAAATGATGCAAAATTATTTCTACGATTGTTTCGACTGAACTCAACACACTTTTGGGAACCGCTTCATGGTGAAAGTATGTGTATGGAAAATATGATGAGAATTTAATGGTACCCGAAACACAATTACTTTTACTCAAATTAGCGATTACACTCACCTAACAGCCATCTTCTCAACACTTTTCCATAATTCTTAGCATCCAGCAAGCAAGCATAAATACATTTCTATAACTGATACAACTGCAGTTATGATTACACAAATCATAAAAATTTACATATCTTCCCACTATTCATAGACGTTTGTGTCAGACAAAATTTACCTTGTGATGCTAGACATAAGGTCACCAGATGCATAATGTATTTGTATGCATCGTGGGGCCTGAAAAAAATAATTTTTATTTATATTTTGACATTTTTGAAACTTTTGACAAGAGGCTTAAGACATTTTGCTAAAATAAATAAATAAAATTCTAAAGTTATTGAAAAGATTTCATATAGAAAAAGAACACAACTATTTTAATAATTACTTTTTTCACAACCAAGGTCTACAATTTCTAAATGCCCACAATCATATTTAAAGCTTAACTAAACTTTTATAAAATTAAACTTTTGACATATGGTATTTTCGATAAGTGTACGTTTGAGTTCTGAGACTCTCAGCAATGATCGTTCAATCAAATGGACCTCAGCTTATGCTCGATCAGGCTCTCATAGATGTTATTTTGTGATCATACACCAATTAAGTCATCTTCACGCTCCTTCAAGAAATCAGTGAAGGTCTCCTGTCCTGTTTCCAACCTAAAAAATCTGAAAGATGACTATAATATTTCAAATGTTTTTTACCCTTTAAACTCTAAGGGTAGAGATGCAAGACAGTTTTTTTTATAATCCAAAAAAATTGGTCTAATTATGCGAATCACACCTTGATCAGAGTTTGATCAGAGTGGTATCCGATTTTCTCGAAGGTGTAAGAAAAAAATGTTCTCCATCTTCTCTATATTGTTAGCCTGTGAAAATCGTCTTGCACTCGAGAATGTTTAGATCCAGACATTTGAATTGGCAAGTGCCATCCGATTCTTGGTCTGAAAATCAGGCATGCACTGACCCATAGAATAACATGGGTGCAAGTGCTACCAGTCAAAACGACAAACGGCACTAATTCAATTTTTACTGTCATTTGTACAAGCCCTTCTGTTGTTTTTTTATGTAATATATTACACTTTGTTATTTTTTTATTTTTGTTTTTGTGGCATAGATGTGACTCTCAAATGGTACTGAAACCAAACCAGTAATTTTTCAAAGTGTGAACAGTCAAAATAAAAGTATAAAGAAATAGTTCACTTAACCAGCCATGAGTGACCATATTAAAGCTCATATTGTCTACATCAGTAGAGTCAGCAGCGATTGGCTACAATGGTGATGGGAGCTGTAGTCATGACTAGGGTTGAGCAAAACGGGTCGGCCATTTTCAGAAGTCGCCGACTTTTGGCAAAGTCGGGTTTCATGAAACCCGACCCGACCCCTGTGTGGGGTCGGCCATGAGGTCGGCGATCTTCTGAATCTGGTATCGGAATTCCGATACCGAGTTCCGATATGTTTGCGATATCGGGAATCGGTATCTGAATCCATATTTAAGTGTAAAATAAAGAATCAAAATAAAAAATATTGCTATACTCACCCTCGGACGCGCCCTGGTACTAACCGGCAGGCTTCCTTCCTAAGAATGAGCGCGTGAATGACCTGCGGTGACGTCGCGGCTTGTGATTGGTCACGAGCGGTCACATGGACAAGCCGCGACGTCATCTAAGGTCCTTCACGTGCTCATTCTTAGGTAGGAAGGCTGCCGGAAAGAAGCAGGGCGCGTCCGAGGGTGAGTATATACCTAATAGGAATATACTCACCCTCGGACGTGCCCTGCTTCTTTCCGGCAGCCTTCCTTCCTAAGAATGAGCGCGTGAAGGACCTTAGTTGATGTCGCGGCTTGTCCATGTGACCGCTCGCGACCAATCACAAGCCGCGACGTCACCGCAGGTCATTCACGCGCTCATTCTTAGGAAGGAAGCCTGCCGGTTAGTACCAGGGCGCGTCCGAGGGTGAGTATATCAATATTTTTTATTTTGATTCTTTATTTTACACATTAATATGGATCCCAGGGCCTGAAGGAGAGTTTCCTCTCCTTCAGACCCTGGGAACCATAGTATCCCATTGCACTGCATTGGGTTTCGTGTTTTGGCCGACCCGACCCCGACTTTTTTATAGGATCGTCCGATTTCACTCGACCCGACTTTTGAGAAAGTCGGGTTTCGTGAAACCCGACCCGATCCTATAAAAATAAAAGTCGCTCAACCCTAGTCATGACGTTACCGCTGCAGCCAAAAAGTAGGGACCATAGCAGTAAGCATGAGCCAACGTTGGACCTGGAGAGAGTGAGTACTTTTTTTGTTTGTTATTTTACATATACATTATTGTTTGGGGACCATTTTAACTGGGTACTGCTCAGTGCCGGAATGAATGTGCCACATGGATTTATGACTTTTACATCAATTAAGAAATTTGCTCCTCAGACCTTGTGGAGGCATCACAGCACAGAACCAGACCCCAATCAGTGGACAATAAAACTTTCACACTCCTTATCTATGAACTGTTCCAATATTTATGTTCATCCCTCTCCCATAAAAATAATTCTGCTTCGCATCACTTGTCTTATCGATTGTATTATTTCTCTGCTGAGTTGTGTATAAATATGTGATTCTACAGATATTGTATTAGACTATGCCTGATGAAGAGACCTGAGTAGTCTTGAAACCTTGCAAGTTTTTTACCAGCTCTTCAGTTAGCCATTAGAAGGTGTCAACCACTGAGGACTCTCAATTCTAAATATTTATCTATCTACTGGCTAACACGGTACAAAGATATATATCTTTCCTGTATCATAACACATGATGTACATTTTTTGTCAAAAAGCAAAGTATTAAGCTTGCTCAGAAGCTGAGCCTTCTTCATACCAGAGTGTGCAACATACCCAGCACCTGCCTTCAGCTTTAATAATTGCAGCTCACTGCAATTGCTTAAGTTTAAAGGTTGCTATCTATTTATGACAACTGCAATTAGATGAAAGACTCACAGGGAACTCATGCGCTGCCAACTTAGTCAATCCTCCTGTGAAGCTTAGCCATGAGGCATTTATGGCTAACTTAATAATAAAACAAAGTTATGACACCTGCCACAAGGGAAGTAAAAAACCAAAGAGCAAAAGAAAAAAAAGTGGACTTTAAAGGGTTAGATAATTATAGTTTATTTACCCCGCTTTGCATCATTATTGTAATCCTCAAAACCAGATTTTGTTTCTAGTGTGTCTAGTGCTGATTAACTGGTAATCTCTCCACAATCAACTCCAGTGGTCGGACACACCATTGGCCATTGGAGGAAAGAGCAGAGCCTATTTTTTTTCAAGGACTCTCCTTTTTGATTCATAGAGAAGGTCTTGAATGTTTGACTTACATATATCATACCAAAGTTTATGTGCAGGGAACACCTTTAGTACACAATCTTGAAAACTGGAGAATCAGTTTAGCGCTTTTTGCAACATTTCAACTCATTATTACTTCAGTAGGGTTGGTTTAACATTAACACAATGGAGACCATGTAAACTTCAAGCAATAGATCTTGAGAGTGGATTAAATCTATTTTCTATACTTTTTTAGTTATAGCACTAAATATCTAGAAATACTATTTAAAAAGAACGAAACTAAAAAAAATTAAATAGAAATAAATGTATTTAAAAAAATTAGGATGGCTCGGGAGATTTATTTATATTTTTTATCTAGTCCCTCAGCATCAGCAAAGTTCCTTCTGAGTTCTTTATTTTACTGGTACTAAAATGTCGATCTATCTTATGAAAGTGTAAACCATGCAGTTTGGACTCTAGGTCTACATTTTCTGCATTTTATTTTTATCAATTAAATTAAAACATTTATGTATTTCTAGATACGAATTTATTTTTTAAGTTTATAAAGTCTTTTTAACCCCTTCATGACCTTGGGATTTTTCGTTTTTCCGTGTTCGTTTTTCACTCCCCTCCTTCCCAGAGCCATAACTTTTTAATTTTTCCATCAATTTGGCCATGTGAGGGCTTATTTTTTGTGGGACGAGTTGTACTTTTGAACGACATCATTGGTTTTACCATGTCGTGTACTAGAAAATGGGTAAAAAATTCCAAGTGCGGTGAAATTGCAAAAAAAGTGCAATCCCACGCTTGTTTTTTGCTTGGCTTTTTTGCTAGGTTCACTAAATGCTAAAACTGACCTGCCATTATGATTTTCCAGGTCACTACGAGTTCATAGACACCTAACATGACTAGGTTATTTTTTACCTAAGTGGTGAAAAAAAATTCCAAACTTTGCTAAAAAAAAAAAAAAATTGCGCCATATTCCGATACTCGTAGCGTCTCCATTTTTCGTGATCTGGGGTTGGTTGGTGGCTTATTTTTTGCGTGCCAAGCAGGCATTTTTAATGATTCCAATTCGGTGCAGATACGTTCTTTTGATCACCCATTATTGCATTTTAATGCAATGTCGTGGAGACCAAAAAAACTTAATTCTGGCGTTTCAATTTTTTCTCTCGTTACGCCGTTTAGCGATCAGGTTAATGCTTTTTTTTATTGATAGATCGGGCGATTCTGAATGTGGCGATACCAAATATACTGTATGTAGGTTTGATTTTTTTTATTGATTTATTTTGATTGGGGCGAAAGGGGGGTGATTTCAACTTTTATATTTTTATTATTTTTTTCACATTTTTTTAAACTTTTTTTTAACTTTTGCCATGCTTTACTAGCCTCCATGGGAGGCTAGAAGCAGGCACAACCCGATCGCCTCTGCTACATAGCAGCGATCTGCTGTTCACTGCTATGTAGTAGAAAATCAGGTATGATGTGAGCGCCGACCACACTGTCGGGGCTCAGTAACCATAGAGGTCTCAAGGACCTCTATGGTTACAATGGAGAAGCATCGCCGACCTCCGATTATGTGACGGGGGTCAGCGATGCGCTCATATCCGGCCGCGCAGCCGGATGCGGTAGTTAAATGCCGCTGTCTGCGTTTGACAGTGGCATTTAACTAGTTAAGTGCGGCGGGTGAATCGCAATTTCACCCGCCGCTATTGCGGGCACATGTCAGCTGTTCAAAACAGCTGACATGTCTCGGCTTTGATGCGGGCGCACCGCGGAGCCCTGCATCAAAGCAGGGGAGCTGACCTCGGACGTACTATCCCGTCCGAGGTCAGTAAGGGGTTAAAGACTTGAGTGACTCTCCTGAATATTCAATTCTGGCAAATCTGATCAAGGGAGATCGAAACGCTTTTATACGTATAAAAGTTTTGGTGAAATTTGAATCTGCAGGAAAAGAGATAAGTAAACTCTTTTATTTCCCTCTGCTCTGCCTTTCCCATACCTGCCCTGCTGTGTCGCACTTGTCGTGGCTCGGCTGGGCTCGCCTGCCTTACTCTATGGTGCCACCTTTTACTGTGTTCCACATCTGGTTTTACAAGTTGCCTTTCATTGCACTAAGCATAAGGTACTGTTAATGGTCTATGTTAATATGGTGTATTCATCTTTCCAAAATACCGCCTGTGGTTTGTCTGCTTCAGACTTTCCATTTCTTTCTGGTCTGATCTCCTGGTTATGTAGTTTCCATCAAGTTCACATCCTCTCGTCTTCTATGTGTGGTCCAGCCCACTATGCAAAAGCATTAGGTCAATGGGTCTACCCTGACTTGTGGCTTTCCGAATTCACCTCACCATGCTCCTAATTTTCCAGTTGGCTACACTTCCTTCTTCCCTCCATGCAATCACATGAGAAAAAGGAAGAGTCAATTAAAGGATTAGGTGGGAAGTGACACTGGCAAAAATAGAAGGCCAAAGATAGGTGTGGAGATACGATGGCTAGTGGGTGCTCTCGTCTGCTGGCCAAGCTCATACCACTGAATGCCTGCACTCCTTTCCCATTGGCAAAACACTACTCCGACCACACAGGATGCGGGTCCCTTACTCTGGTAAGACTTTATTGAGTCTCCAATAGTTAACAGCATTTATTACATTCCCAGCAAGAACACAAGATAGTGCAAGTGACAGAGTCTCACCCTTCCCCTGGCTCACCAGTGATTGGAACCTCAGTGACTACAGGGCATCCAGCACCGACTATCCCAACCAGCAGTACCTCTTTTTTGGCAGGCACCCACTGAGAGGAGTTAGTGGCAAAGTTAGGAAGCTGAACGAGCACAGTGATGTGTAAGTCAGGTGATCCAATTGTCCCAACCTGGATCAAAATGAATTTGTGGGCTCAGTGTTGAGCAGTGAAGCAGTTCTGTAATCCATGATCTCAAGGCTGAAGTCCTGAAGAAACACACTGGTGACAGGAGCAGGCCCCTTTTTATATCCGTCAGCTCCCATTTCAGGGCATTTTGTCCCACTGGATTGGGAAAGAGGTAGTCATGGCTTTTCCCTCATTGTTCACTTTATTCAATTAGACTGCATAATTGTACTCAAAATGATGCAGACTAGTAAGCCGCAGGAGGCTAACACAATCTGTAATCAGCAGGCATTCCATAAATTAGCATTCAAAAAAGGGGCAAAACACAGTCTCATATGAAACAATGGTTCATGTCCCTTGACTTACTGAACAAAGTAATATAACATCTGGCATAATTAAAAATTGTTCAGCCCTGCACAAGTGGACAGATGTTCCTCATGAATGTTGAGTTGTCACAACAGGTTTTCTGTTTTTTCTTAACCCGTTCCTGGTCATCAAAAATGCAGCAAAATGGCAGCAAAATGTTTTTTTCATTTTTGCTGGACTTGTGCAAATTGTTAAGAATCAACAAGAATAATGCCATAAATGCCTTCTGCAAAAGGCAAAATGCAAAGTATTTAATAAACAGGCTCAGTAGGATTTAGTTTACTATGTAAATATTCTACATTTTTCTATATTTAATCTGAAGCATTTTAATATTTTTATTGCAAATGTTCTTGATTATTTTTGTCTTCTTTTAAAACATATTTGTCTATTTTCAAAATAGTTGTACATTTTATTATATTTATGATTTATATTTTAACTGAAACATTGTGCAATGTGTATTAGTGAAGAGTCAGACAGTCATATAACTCGTAAAAGGATCTTAACGTAATGCTCGGACTGGCCGGCAGCTCTCCTGACCCAAGTGTTACAGCATGTATTTTTAAACAGCTGTAACGCTCAGGCCACCAGAACTGCCGGTCAGTCTGAGCATTGCATTGCAAGTTATATGGCTGTCTGACTCTTCCTTTAGAGGAAGTGATTTGTATGGACAGGAGATAGAAACACATTGAAGGTCATAAATTTCTCTTTGCAATTAATTAACAGACAAAACTAAAGATGTAAAGTTTTAGAATTTTTGGAATAGTAATTTTAAATATGTGATAAAAAATAATAATAGACAATGAGAAATAGTTCTAAATCAAAAAACATCAAAAAAAGATCATCAACGTACCTTTAAGAACAATATCTAATTTTCTATTATTATTCTTTATCACATATTCAAAATGTTTATATTAAAATTTATTTTGTTTAGTTTTTTTTTAAAACAAAGTGTATTTCATATCACATCAATATTTGAGTTTACCATAAAGTAATAGGGCAAATAAATGAAACTGATTAATTAATCTCTATATATTGCTGATAATTTGCTGTACACTGTACATAACCACAGCCCAAAATATCATCGTGTCAAAATATTAATGAAAGTGTGTTGACTATGGATGGGTGAATGAATCGGAGTAATTTATATTTTTGAAAGGCTGTTGTAAGCAATATTCAGTATGTCATACCATTTTAACCCATAAATTTCACTGTTTTTGTTTCCTATCCACTCATTTTTCCATTTTTATAGCATCTCATTATGTTATTATTTTATCTTTTTTGGTATGGAAAAAAAAATTGACGCTCTGTCCATTGGCTATAAGTGGAAATATTCACCCATCCTTAGTAATGACATCACCAGCTGCCTCTAAATGTGGTTAAAATGCTCTGCTTGTAAAAAAAAAGGCATTTGGGGGAGGGGATGTATGATGCGGTATATCCTTTCCCAATCTGGAGACTAATATTTTCCCAAATTTGAAAAGTTCATCTAGAGCTAATAATTTTACTAATACTTCTGTACCAGAGGCTAGAGCATCAAGTATTATAATTATTATTACTTTTTTACTATATACAGAACCCTCGTGCATACTTTTCTTTTTCTTTTTTTATCCTTTTTTTTTGTAATTTCCTAAACAAACCTGTACATTCTTTCTTTTTTTACTCTTTTACACTTTCTCTCTTCTATATTTCTTGAAAATCAGCCCGGAGTGCAGAGCACTTTCACTACCTTTTATGACGTAGCAGGTGATGTCATAGCTGGGGGCAGGGATAGTCAACTTTCCCTCGACCTACTCCCCTCCTGCGCTGAAGGAGCCCTTTTCGGCAACGGAAGCAGGGACTCATCCATGGTAAGTCATCCCAACTTTATTCTACATCTCTATTACATTTGCATTCCATCCTGTCTACTGGATTGTATCACTTCTGTTTGTGCTTTAATGCTTTTTTTTTGCTTTTTCGACTGCCATTGCTAACATGCCGTGTAAACTTTGTGTTAAGGATCTGCAGACAATCTACAGTGCAAAGCCCGAGTTATGGCTCATTTCTTTTGTGGTTTATATAGCTGGGATTGAGGATTAATGGCTGTTGCTTTTCCCTTCCCTGAGAGCGGTGCTTTTGCTTGGCTTTTTATGTATTCCGTAGCATTTTAGAAAAATCTGATACATTGTCTTGGATCTTTTCTCTTCCTTTGCTGCCTCCCGGGTGCCTATTAAACCTGTCAAAATGTCAAAACTGTTGCACAAAAGGGCAAAAGAGGGTCATGTGAAGGTTGTCGGCCTACAGGGATTTTTGCCTTACTTTTTTTTTTTTTGGCTTTTGAAACCCAATGTGTGTCCTGTCACATCTCAACGAGAGCCAGCGAGGAGCAATAATGCACAGTACATAAATCAAAGGGGAAAAAAGAACATGATCACAACCTTTTCAATGAAATGTTCATTGCTCTGATTGATGAGAGACTGTCAGTTCCATGGCCCAAAGTCAAAACTGAGTGGGAAAGGACATTTAGGATTGATGATAAAGACGGGGACATCCGAGAGCGCACAGCACATATACACCAGATAGACTGACAATTGTATAGTGTGAATGAGACGGGTCCTGCTCACCGTCCGTCCTCTGCTGTATGGAGAGCTCACGATGTGCATTACTACAACTATATGTCTGGGGGATCAGATCCACAGGAAACAGCGGCTCCAGCCAAGAAACGGTTACAGGATAAATAGCGACATTGTGGAGTTCAGTGGATGTTCTTATGTTCTACACATCCTAATCATGGCACAGCTATCTATCTATTATCTATATATTATCTGTCTATTATCTATTATCTATCTATCATCTATATATCTATTATCTGTCTATCTATCTATCTATCTATCTATCTATCTATCATCAATATATATCTATTATCTGTCTATCTATCATCTATCTATCTATTATCTCTCTCTCTATTCATCTATCTATCTATTATGTATCTATCTATATATTATCTATCTATTATCTGTCTATTATCTATCTATCTATCTATTATCTGTCTAATATCTATCTATCTATTATCTGTCTAATATCTATCTATCTATTATCTGTCTATCTATCATCTATATATCTATTATCTGTCTGTCTATCTATCTATCTATCTATCTATCTATCTATCTACCTATCTATCTATCTATCTATCTATCTATTATCTTTCTCTATTTATCTATCTATTATCTATCTATCTTTTATCTATTTATCTATCTATCTATATATCTATTATATATCTATCTGTTGTCTATTATCTATCTATCTATCTATCATCTATCTATTATCTATTTATCTATCTATCTATCTATCTATCTATCTATCTATCTATCATCTATCTATTATCTATCTATCTATCTATCTATCTATCTATTATCTATCTCTCTATCTATCTATCATCTATCTATTATCTATTATCTATCTATCTATTATCTACAGTATCTATCTATTTATTTAGCTCATATCTATTTTCCTAAAACTAAGTAACTCTGCATTCCATTGAAATTCAAAATAAAACTTGGACTTATTTATTCCGTGTTGTAGCTTTTCAGTCATGAAAACTGGGGTCATTTGGCGACTTATTTAAAGGGATTCCCCAGTCTTAAACTTCATGGCTGCAGTCATTCTATGTGACTCTATGTGACTGCAGACTTGTGAATCTCCACATTGTGCGCATGGTGGGCTGTGAAGATTTTCCGGTGCCGGCATTGAGTGGCAGTCACATTGACTGACTGCAGACTTGTAGTTTAAGAGCGGCCAGCCCCTTTTAAATATATCTTAGAAATGGGTGACACTCGCTGGTTGATAATATTTATCTATGGCTCCCGTTGACTATTGGCCGATCACAGGGACTGTCACATGTATTTTCCAATAACCTGAGAAACAATAATATTATGGCATGTGACTTCCATGTGTCACTGCCACTTTCTCTCTCGTGAGGCCTTGTCTGTGTCAGTCCTTACTGTACTTTTGTCATTATGTTCAAAAACCAGAAAAATCATAATATTTTTGGAGCATCAAAATTCTTGGAATTCCACATGAAGGAAAAATTGGGAAAATTTAACGTAAATTTTTTTTTTTGCTGTTCCTCTGATATTCCTCCAAAAATTGTAAAAATAAATGGTTTAACTCATTACCTCTGTCTGTTATTAATATATGTCCCTGCACAGTCTAAAACTATCGACGCTGATTGAACAATGTAAGTTTGTGTAGGGATATGCCGGGCACAAAATGGAGAATAGTAACATTTAGTTGACAATACTCTTCCAGAAAGTAAAACAGAGGAGAAATGAAAAAAAAAGTTGCCGCGGTCGCGTGACCGGTCGTGTGACCGTGACATCATCAAAGGTCCTTTGCAAAATGCATCCTTAGGAACGGAGGCCACCGCTTGCACCGCTGAGAGCCGCGGGCCATCGGAGGGTAAGTATATCCCATATTTTTTATTTTTATTCTTTTTTTTACATGAATATGGATCCCAGGGCCTGAAGGAGAGTCTCCTCTCCTCCAGATCCTGGGAACCATCCAGGATCACTCCCTGCACACACCGTACCCGGCGTATAAGACGATCCCCGACTTTTGAGATGATTTTCAGGGGTTAAGATGTCGTCTTATACGCCGGAAAATACGGTACTTTAGAATAATATTCTGGAAATTCAAAATATCTACTAAAGCAGACAAGTTATGAGATAGGGGGATGAGACTTCCTTTATCAGGTGATTGGCGGGGGGTGTCAGGAGTTGAATCCCTCCTGATCTAATATTAATTGCTTATTCAAAGCATATATCTTACAGATGTGTAATTTAACGTTTCCATTTTGGCTCGGCAGATCAGTGAGTAGTGCACGCTTTGTTTTTATTAAACACGATTTATAGATACTCTGTTGGGAGACGATTATGGTGTTAGTGCCGGTATGTGGCCACTCAGTGGTTGAGATGCAAATTTCAGCCCATACAGAATGCAATCTATCCGGCCAATTAACGAGGACACTTTGACTACACTTTAAGCAAACTTTGTAGAATTGTTGGAAACTTTTTGAGGAGAATCGATTTAGCTTCAAATCTCCCCAAAATTATTTAAACATTTTACGAAACCTGAATTTTTGGGGATTTCCACTAACCAAACAAAATGCTGACCAAGCCTCCTATAGCTCTTAGGGCCAAGAAGGGATTAAAAGAGAAAACAGAAAGTTTACATTTACTTTTACCCCACACCAGTCCTGGAACCATAGTTTCCCACCTGATCCTTTGATGATGCGCTCCCTTTCTCCGGCTCCAGATCTTCTCTTCCGGTTTCGCACCTCGGCACTTCTTTGCCGTTGACCAGTAATGACACCATTTTGCGCGAGGTCAGACAGAAGAGAAGACTGGAGCCAGAGGGAGGGATAGAAACAGAGGAAGACTGGGAAGCTACAGTGCCAGGATAGGTGAGGGATTTTAATTTTATCAATTGTTTATTCCAGCAATTTCATCAGTGTTGAAAAAAAATTTACACCAATGAAATTTTTCTGCCAAAGTCGAGTGAAGCGGGAGAATTGGATTTCGATAGATTTGCTCTTCTCTAAAACTAAGGGTACTGTCACACTGTGAAATTTTGATCGCTACGACGGCACGATCCGTGACGTCGCAGCGATCGTATGATTATCGCTCCAGCGTCGTAGACTGCGGTCACACGTTGCAATCACGGCGCTGGAGCGATGCCGAAGTCCCCGGGTAACCAGGGTAAACATCGGGTAACTAAGCGCAGGGCCGCGCTTAGTTACCCGATGTTTACCCTGGTTACCAGCGTAAACGTAAAAAAAACAAACAGTACATACTCACCCGTCGGTGTCCTTCAGGTCCTTTGCCGTCTGCTTCCTGCTCTGAGTGCCGCCGTACAGTGACAGCAGAGCGCAGCACTGCTGTGATCTGCTCTCACTTTCCGGCCGGCAGACAGAGCAGGAAGCAGACGGCAAGGGACCTGAAGGACACCGACGGGTGAGTATGTACTGTTTGTTTTTTTACGTTTACGCTGGTAACCAGGGTAAACAGCGGGTTACTAAGCGCGGCCCTGCGCTTAGTTACCTGATGTTTACCCTGGTTACAAGCGAAGACATCGCTGGATCGCTGTCACACACAACGATCCAGCGATGTCAGCGGGTGATCAAGCGACGAAAGAAAGTTCCAAACGATGTGCTACGACGTACGATTCTCAGCAGGATCCCTGATCGCTGCTGCGTGTCAGACACTGCGATATCGTAACGATATCGCTAGAACGTCACGAATCGTAACGTCGTAGCGATGGAAATTGCACTGTGTGACGGTACCCTTAGTCTGCAAAAAAAAAGTGTGAATAATGAAATGCAAATCATCTTATAACATGCCACAATGATGGGCATCCACCGTCCACCACCTCCGGGGAGGCGACGCCACAAGGTGTGTACACCAGAGTCTGATTTCCCATGGAGAAAGGGATGATTAATGGCGTCAATCTGTCAGACTGCGCGCACACGTGTGTCTCTCATTAAATAAGAGCCGCATCCACTTCTTCTCGTTTAGCCGGGGTTTCACCGCAAGTAGCTGTAATATTCCACAGGAGGCGCTCCGCTGCATGTGAACCTGCCTGCCGTACGCCGGGATCGCTCCTGATAATCACTTATGTGTTCTTTCTAGCATTAAGGAGTTCTCGCCACATTTGGAGACATTTATCACACCTGAAGGAGCTCTATTTGCCTGTCTCATGATTTATGCCGGTGTCACCCCGACCGCTCGCCTTCATATATATTCACTTTGCAGCCACGTTGCGGTGACTGACGCGCTTTGGCTCCTGTCTATGCTTGGTGTAATCTTGAGTGCTGTTTTGATCATGCTGTGAGCTCCTGCGCTGAACGTGATCGTCGTACAGGCAGAATTTACAGGGAGCCAGCCTGGAATACTGACAAGGAGCCGCTGTAATATGGCTCATAGGAAGGGAACAACTGCACCGAGAGAACCGAGGGCAGAGTCGCTCAATACCTGGGGCTCTTAGTGCAATGGATCTTAGCTCGGGTTTCCTGATTTTTTTTTTTCATATAAAATAGATTTAAAAAGAAGTTCTAAAACTTTTGTCAAAAACCTTGGCTTACAATTTCATCAACAGCTGCTTGCTGTCAGTGAATAGAAATGTTCTTCTTTACACTTTGATAATAATACTTGTCCTGTCTGTGATATGACATCAAAGAGCCAGAGAGCATCAGAAAAAAAGACTCCTTTTGGAAAAAAATAGACATTAGTGTGAAAGCAGAAGCCGCAGGGGTCTCCAGACTGCGGGAAGCGGGGTCACAGAGATTGGGAAATGTCCACATGAATCTACGGAGACGAAGACGAGATTATTACTGCAAAACCAGAAATCTATTATCTACTTACATCTATCTATTATCTATCACCTGTCATAGAATTATCTGTCTATAATCTATTATCTATCTATCTATCTATCTATCTATCTATTATCTATCCATCTATCTAATATCTATCTATTATATATCTAGCTATCTATTTATTATCCATCATATATCTATTATCTATATGTCTCTCCATTATCTATCTATTATGTATTTATTATCTATCTATCTATCTATCTATCTATCTATCTATCTATCTATCTATCTATCTATCTATCTATCAATCTATCTAATATATATCTATATATCTCTCTATTATCTATCTATTATCTATCTATCATCTATTTCTCTATTATATGTTATTTATCTATCTATTATTTATCTGTATATTATCTGTCATCTGTCTATCTATCTATCTATCTCTATTATCTATCTATCATCTATCTCTCTATTATATGTTATTTACCTATCTATTATCTATCTGTATATTATCTATCATCTGTCTATCTATCTATCTATCTATCTATCTATCTATCTATCTATCTATCTATCTATCTCTCTCTATTATCTATCTATCTCTGTGTATTTTCTATCATTCCTCATCATAAAGCATACAGCAGCCGCTCACTTTTTTTGATTCCTTTATGGCTTTTCAGGGATTACAATTACTGCAGCACTGAAAGAATTAGAAAAGCACTAAAGCAGATAACATATTAATGGCAGTTCACAAGGCATCCCGGAAAATGCATTTTTAATGTTAATCCTCGCCCCTCTCCTCACACGGCTGGGAACGCGCCAAGGCCCCGGCGCTGCGCTGGGAACTATCAAAAGTGCTGAACTTTTTGAGGGATGCGTTTAAGACACAATTATACTGTAGAAGTGATGATGATAGAAATGAGTCTGTCCATCCCGGGGGACGGTGGCATTCATTCCTCATTCACTTCCTCCTCTCATTACTCTGACAACTGAAAGACATTGGGTAATCGGTCACATGCCTGAATGATACATGAACAAGGTGTTTTAATGTGAGCCGGAGCTGCGGCTTAATGAAAAAACAGCAGGGCGAAAACGAGCAAAGATTTATATAGAAGGCGCACCTCTAATGGGGTCGAATCCATAAAAATTATAAATGAAGGGGCAGACTTTGCTTGCAAAATAATGAATTTCTCCAACTTCCTGCTATTTTTAGACACTAGATAAAAATATGAATATTATATTCATTATCTTGTAACGCGCTCAGCAGGGTCCTGGCGCGGCCGTGATAATTACGCCCCGTGTTCTGTTATCTAATGCATCTCTCACCGGTGATGAGAGCTTCAAAAAGAGACACAATCACTGTCATAATAGTTCTGGAGTTTAAAAAAAATTGCATTGTGGGCATTGTGTGCTCCACGGGGGTGCTGCCCACCGCAATATCCACCCCCGCTCATACATCATAGCTTGTATTATGGATGACATGGCGGAGCCATACAATCATGGATTCCATTGATTTACTCCTCTACTACTCATTAGTTACCCATAATTCATTCTGTTGTTGCTGTATGTTGATGGAATTGTATTTTTTTTTTTTTTAGAATTTTACAAATATATGTAAATGTATATGAGGTTAATATAGGGGTCTCACTGCGAGACTGTAATAGTAGTTGTACATCATGAACATAGATTTTTTCTTTGCGTTGCTTTTAGAAATTACCAAATCGATTCGAAGCCAGTTTCAATTTTTTTTTTGCAACTCGATCTGCACAAATTTATCAAAATATTGATTAGTCAACTGACTCATTTTAAGGTTTTAAATAGGATAAAAAAAATACTCAAGTCTGCCCAGTCCTCTAAGACGTATGCTCCTTCCGGGGCGGTATCCCGTCTTCACACTGATGGCTTATTAGAATGTCACGTAACTATCTAAATACATAAGGTCAATATTGGGGTCTCCCGATGAGACTCTAGTGCTAGTTACCTGTCATGAACATAGATTTATTTTTCTATCATTTTTATTAGAAATGAGCAAATCGATACAAAGCAGATTTCTAACATTGACTGTCCCAAAAATGAATCCCGAAGATCTGTTAGGACTAGCGGAATGCACAGAGTAATGAGAGATAGATACGAGATGGGTTCGCGTCCACCGTGCAGAGATACCTGCTGCTAAGTAATGGTGGATGGACACCGAGCTAACACGTGGGTTAACCTCACCCCGTGAGAAATGTAAGCGATCTCTGTTGCTTCAGAGTCACGCTGTACACCAAAAACTATTACCCTAACTTAAGGGTTGTGCTTGCTCTGGAACTCTTCTGTGCTAGCCGCACAGAAAGGGGGAGGATGTGGAAACCACAAACAAAAATTACAACTAGTGTTGAGCGATACCGTCCGATACCTGAAAAGTATCGGATATCGCCGATACCGATACCCAATACCAATACAAGTCAATGGGACACCAAGTATCGGAAGGTATCCTGATGGTTCCCAGGGTCTGAAGGAGAGGAAACTCTCCTTCAGGCCCTGGGATCCATATTACTGTGTAAAATAAAGAATTAAAATTAAAAATATTGATATACTCACCTCTCCAGAGGCCCCTGGACATCACCGCTGGTAACCGGCAGCCTTCTTTGCTTAAAATGAGCGCGTTTAGGGCCTTCCATGACGTCATGGCTTCTGATTGGTTGCGTGCCGCTCATGTGACCACCACGCGACCAATCACAAGCCGTGACGTCATTCTCAGGTCCTAAATTCTGAATTCTAGGAATTTAGGACCTGAGAATTACGTCACGGCTTGTGATTGGTCGCGTGGTGGTCACATGAGCGGCACGCGACCAATCAGAAGCCGTGACATCATGGAAGGTGCTGAACGCGCTCATTTTAAGCAAAGAAGGCTGCCGGTTACCAGCGGTGATGTCCAGGGGCCTCCGGAGAGGTGAGTATATCAATATTTTTTATTTTAATTCTTTATTTTTTACATGGATATGGATCCCAGGGCCTGAAGGAGAGTTTCCTCTCCTTCAGACCCTGGGAACCATACACTGGGAACTTCCGATTCCGATTCCCGATACCACAAAAGTATCGGATCTCGGTATCGGAATTCCGATACCGCAAGTATCGGCCGATACCCGATACTTGCGGTATCGGAATGCTCAACACTAATTACAACTCAAAGTGTCCATAATAAATGCAAAATTTTATTTAGAATATCAAAAGATTAGACAAGTAAATGATAGTGACAAAAGGCATAAAATACAGCCACTAAAAAACACCAACAGCTGTGCAAAGTGGGCACCCCAGCCTAAGTAATACCCAGGTACTTTATCTAATTTATACTAAAAAAAAGTCTTACACCAACCCATCACATACTATGTATCCATCTTGTTTATTCCCCAATATTTATTCTATTATGGAAACACACGGTTACACTAATTAGAACCACTATGGTTGTTTACATGGGATAAGCCAGGGAGGATGTCGCGTTATAACTATCAAATAAAAAGTACCACATAATAAATGCCAGGATGTACATAATTACCTAAAGTGAGTGGCAGACATATATACCCTTAGGCTGGCGCGTCACCCCGACACGCGTTTTGGATGTCCTTCGGATGTCTCCACTGAGCAGGCTCCACTGTGGCTGGACAAGAATGGGAGACCACAGCGGAGGTGGTTTGAGATTCCCCCTGTGCAGCGGCGGGAACTCGAGACCTAACAAGATGCTACCAAATGTTTTCCAAATTACCGTAAATGAAACTGCAAAAAAATTCTACAAATCAATTTTCTCATTTCCAATAAAAAGGCATATCAAAAAAATCTCTGTCCATGGCAGATAGTCACTATTACAGTTTAATTGTGTGACCCCCAATATTAGCTTCATATATATTGAGATATTTACATGACGTTCTGCTCAAGTCGAGCAAATCGAATTGCAAGAAGAAGCAAAAAATGAAATTAGCTTTGAATCGATTTGGTAATTTCTAGTAACGAAAAAAAAAATCTTCAGGGTACAGCAACAACAGAATAAATTATGGGCAATGAATTAATACTAGGTGGGTAAATCAATGGAATCCTTGAGTTTATGGATCAGCCATCTCATCCACCATACAAGGCATTGATGATATGTGAGCGAGGGTGGATATTGCAGTGGGCAGCACCCCAGTAGAGCAGGCAATACCCACAATCCGTTTTGAGTACTGGACAGTTTGGAGGACTGGGCAGAGTGTTGCACAGATGACCAGATAAGTGTTGGGATAAGTTGACTGTAATATTTCAACCTGTTTCCAGCCCTTAAATGAATTTAGTAAACCACAGGCCAATTGGCCCATGTTTAGCTACAATTGGGCAGATTGAATTGAAAAGAAATATGGGATTACCAAAGATATACTCTCCTTTCCATGACCCTCAACTGTCCATTTGCAGAGCTTTCTGCCTGGTCCTCCATGTAGCTACCTCTCTCCAGTGAGTCTTCACCCTACTGATCAAGGTCTTTAGTGGTCACTACTTCTCTCGAGACATCATGAAGTGCGGAAGCACCAAAGAGCACTGTGAATATGAAAGACCAGACTGGAGGAAACTAGCTTAATGAACGACCAGGCAGGATGCTGCACAGAGGGAAAAGTGAGAGGCCTAGATGTGGTGAGCTCAATTTTTTTTCATAAACTTTACATTTATTATGATTCGGGGTTTTGGAGAAACATCACAGCTAAAAAAAAACACATGTTGTATTTGCATAAAAAGCAAATTGCATTTTCAGCTTAAAATCTAATAAATCTGCCAAATTCAAATTTAGCATTCTCTAATTATTTTATTACAATATGTCAGGCACTGTTTGCTTTTCAATACCTGGACCCTTGTTTGTTTGAACATTGGACTGGCTTAGATATTGAAATGAGCAGTTAACCCGTCCCCTTCACTCTCCTGCTCATAAGCTGACAAATGAAATGCTATCTGGGACTAGAGCTTGTAATTGATGGTCAAGACACCATTCATAAGTATGGTATGTTAGTAACTTGAGTAATTTGATCATTTAAAGCAAACCTGTTGCTAATGAGATACCGACTCCACTTTTCAGTCCTGATGTACATTATTCTATAATGCTGCATATATTCTATGATTCTATGATTCCCCTAACCCAACCTGGAAGATAAGAAGAGCTTTTATTATATTCACCTGTGGGGCGGTCCATTCTGAGAGGTGTCACTCTTCTTGGCCCGGCGTCCTCCTTCTTGCTTCGTGTCGATGACATGACCCTACAACATCCACAAAGTCTCCTGGACATCACGCTCCTGAGCAGGCGTACTTCTCTGTCTTGACTATTGCAGAGTTAAAGACTGCAGTGCACATGCACCAGGGCTCTTTTACCTTTCCCTGCACCTGCGCACTGCAGTTCTTTGCTCTGAAGTACGCCTGCGCAGGAGCACAATGCTGGGGAGACTGTTATGATCTGGTGACCTTGGAGCCGCATGAAACTTTCTCTGGAGTCGGTGGAACATGTACTGACCGCAATCCTGAACTAACACCGCAACTAGAAGTAGCCGTGGGGTGTGCCTAACACTCCCTAGACACCTCGACACAGCCGGAGGACTAAATACCCCTATAGATGGAAATGGGAATGCTATCTTGCCTCAGAGCAGACCCCCAAAGGATAGGCAGCCCCCCACAAATAATGACTGTGAGTATGAGAAGAATAGACACACGCAGGTAGAAAACAGGATTTAGCAAAAGAGGCCACTCTAGCTAAATAGGAAAGGATAGGACAGATAACTAGGCGATCAGTATTAAAACCCTTCCAAAAATATCCACAGCAGATAATACAAAAAGTTCCACAATCTAACTAAAGAAATGGAATGTATATCTGCCACTCCAGAGAATCCAGCAAGACTGAGAAAATACTGACACAATCTAAGCTGGACAAGAAAACACAAAGAATAGCACTGAATTGTGAAGCACACAACATTTGTGCCACAGGGAAAAAGAACCAGAGACTTATCTTTGCTGATTTGGCAGAAAGGCAGGAGGAACCAGGCAGAGTTCCTACACCTCCCAACAACAATTGACAACTGGCAAGGACTAATGAATCCTGCACGCCTAAATACCCCAGTCAGATCTGCAATCAGCAGATACACCTGACCAGGACTGCAACTCAGGGGCAACTGCATTACCACCTACAACCACCGGAGGGAGCCCAAAAGCAGAATTCACAATAGGAGACTGTGCGAGTGATGTAGGGTCATGTCATCCACAAGAGGCGAGAAGGAGGTCACCAGGTTTGACCGATATGCGATAAAGCCACTTTTCAGGCCTGACATACAGCATTTTATAAAGTACCGTGCAGAGATAGGAAATGCGATCTACTCTGCCCTGGTCCAATATCTAGTCTTGTCCTGTGTGGCAGCTGGTCTTTACTTTTTCACCTGCCACCCTTGGCTCGGCATCCTTGGTGTTTATGGCGCTTCCAAGGCCCACATGTCACACCTAGTAATCACCATACAAACTTTTTATCCTGAGCCAAGGAAATTGGTAGCAGAAGTGAAGGCCATAATTCACAAAGGACTTGGGCGGATCAAATCAAATTGCTCATCTTTAAATATAGACAAATATTCTGGTTCCCTTGTTTCTCTCATTGTAAGAATGGTAGTTCTAGTGCTACCTCCTAACAGTTGTATTCCATGTTAAGTGGTACAAAATGACCAACTTTAAAAAAAAAAAGCCCACAATTTTGTAATGCTCTGTCATAAGATATTTATGCTGTATATGTCTATGATAGGCCTCCCAGTGGATGTGATCTGAACTGAAGCCTATTCAGGGTATTGCTATGTGTTTTGATAATATTTGTTTCGCAAGAGTCATAAAAGTCATAAAATACATTTATGAAAAAGTAATAATGGAAACTTCCCTAACTGTAATGAAAAAGTTAGTCACTCAGACAAGAAGTCAAGTGGTTGAAAGGCATCCATTATTATTATATAGCAGAATTGAAAGAAATGACTCACATTCAAAGTTCTTTTCGGCACGGTATCTCTGTTGAGCCTGTGACATGGATTGATTTTTTTCAGATATATATATATTCAGCATATGTAGCCTTCACTCATTTATTTACCCAGGAAATACTTGAAATTGTAGTACATGAACCAGAACGTGAAGATATAAATAAAGCCGATCTTAAAACTGTTCTAGGGTCCCTGAAGAAACATGGCCGTTGCCCGGTCCCCTCAGCTTAACAGCAAATTGATTTATTCTGGCAGTGATCTGATTTGTCATCTGTATCTAACTGTGGATGACACAGATAAAGTGTTGGGAGAGATGATCTCGGGGAGTGTAATATTTCACTCTTTTCTGAACAGCGGCCTTGGCTTCTCAATGACCAGACGTAAATTACACAGCTATTTATTTGATGTGACCTTCAGAGATACAGGTCATTTAGACACTACTTTAAAGGATACCCAATCGTGGCATTAATCGGAGCTATTAAACAGATAATCTGTCACAGGAGTCTATTACCATAACATTAGGATAGAATCAGATATTTGCAATAAAACTTTATAAGCAAGGTCAACCTATATAAAAAAAAAATAGTTATGCATTGTCTGAATGCATCAGAAATAAAGACAAAAAATGTTTTTGTTTTAATCTGAATTAGTCAATATTTACCGCTTTTACACAAACTTCTGTCTCTATGGTAACAGACTACAAACAACTCCAATGTAGTCACATGCAGCAAACTTATTTCTTTCTGGCGGGAGAAAGACGGAATGATACGGTATGACTGCAGGATCAGACAAAATTTTGTAGTCAGTTACCGTGGAGAGGCATATGTCTGCATGGAAGCTGTAGATACAAAAAGGTAGCAAATGGTAGAAAAAAGTACTCTATAAAGGTTACTCCAGCGAGATCCCTCATTCTCAACCCTTATTTCATAACAAGACAGATGATTATTTTTTTATTTGGAATTGTGTAATTCTTCTTTTGTCCTGTGGAGGTGCCACACTGAAAATAATCACTTATTGCAAGATACCACCACCGATCACAACTGATCGTCTGGATCCCAACAGCACAATAGACTGTGATCACTAAATGTTAGACACCTTCAAAAATAAGGAAGTCATTGAAAGTGGAAAACCTCTTAAACTTAAAACTGCAAATAGGAGTCTACAACTTTATTTTTTTATTTTATTATAAATTACTATAAAATATCACATGAAAGTGAGGATATTGATTGCAAAATCTAAGTCCTTCTTTTTGCCATGCTGTCGGTTTGTCAAGGAACAGCGGGGGATTTTGTTTCATTTTCTCTCTATAAAGGGAGTAAGTGCATTGACCCCCCGTGGTGTCATGCTGCGTTGTAGCCCCCAGCCCGTGGCCGTGAACTTGCTTTGACATACAGATGACAGATTAGCTTCATGAAGCCAGCATCTCATTAGAATCACGGTGAAAATTGAAATATCAGAGTTTAAGATTGTGATACAGCCAAGTGTATCACCGTTCACTTCTCATAGACACATGGAAATAAGTGTATAGAATCTGTAAATAATATAAATAATATATATGAGAAAAAATAGCTTCAATTAGCGGGGTCTAACACCTTCCATTAGACGAAAATAGCCCAGAAAGCTGAGCATGGAATTTATATGGAATGATGACATCACATAAGGTGAAGAGTGACATCACTACAATTTGTTGAAGGGTCTACAATAAGTAAATTTTTGGTATATAATATTATTAAAACTAGGTCTTAAAGGAAAGCTGATCTGGCATCGGTCGTGGAGCCAGGTGTCGGACCCCCATTGATTAGATATTGATGATTCATTTAGCATAGGTCATCAATAACATTATATTACAGAACATCAAATCTTTAAGGATATATTTCTACACCATTTCCTTACAATCAATCACCCAGCTCTACGTATGATGACTACCAGTGAGATTTTGTGATATATTTGTAAGAACCACCCACCCCCCAAAAAAAGAATGACCTGAATAGCATCTATTTTGCTTTGAAATAAATTTTAAAATTAGGTTGTCCTCTTCTTCTGAACCTCGTTAATCTTGTTCTCTCCTCTGGTGGGCCATATTGAACCAGGCCCAACTTCAAGTAACAGAATCTTCAATATCCGTGTCTCTTATCAGGACATTTTTGAATGGGTGACTGGGATATTAAGGAAGCAGATGCACTGAGGGACAGAAGCTCCAAGTTACGTCACAGGTGGGAAACTCTCTGACCTGTGCTCTCTGTCACATGAGACTTTTCTAGTTTGATCTTTGAATCCATATCATAAATTCAAACAATCTTGAAAATTACCATCCAAAGACAAATAGTAGATTTAGAATATTTATTGCATACGTGATAAATGTGTGATAGAGCTCCAACATTTTGGACTCCCAATGATCATTAGAAAGGGGGATATCAGTTTCCATACATGCCATCCTTATTTCTGGAGGCTGCTAATGAGAAAGGAAGACCTTCCATACTCCAGGAAAAGTTGGCACATCTCCTACATGCCACTAAAACGTCTTGGAAATCATGGAAATTAGTGCTGTAAAAGTTTTTTGTGCATGATACTGGCATGTTGTGTCATCACCAGATGAAAATCTTGTGAAAAAGGTCTAGGAGATGGAGTAAAGTGTTTAGTTTTTTTTCTCAAGGTTTGGACCGAGTGTTGAGAGAATCTGGTGAAATTTAAATTTGCCAGTTTGCTTACGTTCATCCAGGAAATTTGATTTGCATTAAACTTATTGATGTAAATCAAATGTGCCTTATTATTCTCTGAGGTTTTCACAAAACGAAAATCATAATAAACATAAACATATGTAAAAAAAAATGATACTCAGCTGAACCTCACCTATCCCGCTGCACATCCCCACTCTGGCCCAATCATCTTCTTTGGCTAAGTCCCAGTTACCGCTGTAGTCTTTATTGGGCCTTCGTCAGTGGTTTCCCGTGACCTTAATCTTTGTTGTATACTGTGTTGACAAGTCATGTATCGATGTTGTGAAAAGTCTGCCATGATCTCGTTTGGTGTGCATCATGGTTACGTTAACACAGGAGACTCCAATCTTGCCAGGCACCTGAAGACACTGAAGATGGTGTAATCGACTCTAAAGAAATTCAAATTCTGTTAAATCTCAATGTTTTTGTGAAATTTAAAGCAAATTTAATTCACTTTGAAGTGATTCAATCATCTCTACTTGGACCTCAAACAAACAATCAAACAGGTATTAGAAATTAGATGATATGTTTCTATCTGGAAAGTCTTATCAGGGACAACAGATTTAGTTTTGGAGTTTCTTCTATAATTTTTCCAGGGTCAACCACTGCCAGGAAGGCATTGCAGATGAAATGTTGGCATATTTCCAGACCATGCAAATGTATATCAGGTTCTGTAATACATAGACAGTTTGAGCTTGTCAATATGGTGTTCACGTCGGGCACACCTGGAGGTCCTCTATGTATATCTGGTTGTATATCATCCAGGTAAAATAGTGAAAGAGGATGGGAGAAAGGCTAATCTACTAAACACCTTTTTCTGTGCAGTATTTATGTAAGAAAATCCAAATACAGAAGACATGATTAGGGAAACTAGACATTCTCTACCAATTCTAAGCCATGCTTTGCTAGAGTATCTCAATAGAAATAATCATATGACCCAACATAAATATGTTCCTTTCAAATCTGATCAGCCTCTATGAAGAGACAAGTTACAGACTAAACCAGGGCAACATAATGGGCATAATATATCTGGAATTTTCAAAACCATGCAAAAGTCCAAGTCCATGAGTGCAATATTAAAGCTTGATATATAAAATGAGAGCAATGGGACTAAGGGAAAATATTTGTAACTGGGTAAGCCATTGGCAGCAAGCAGATGGTGGTTATTAGAAGAACACACTTTAATTGGGTCATACTTAAAAGTGGGATACCACAGGGGTCAGTATTGGGCCCTCTTTTACATATTTCTTAATGACCATGAGGAGGGCATACATGATACAATTTTAATATTTGCAGATGATAAATTTTGCAAGGTAACACAAAGGGATTCATGTAAGCTGGAGACTTGGGCTGAGAAATGGCAATTGAAGTTTAATGTAGATAAATGTAAGGTTATGAACTTGGGCAGAGGAAAAATAAAATGTGCAATTGTATACTAAATGCTAAACACTGGGTAAAACTGTCACTGAAAAAGACTTGGGCTTACAGGTGAACGGCAAACTCAACTTCAGACATTCAGTGGCAGGCAGCTGCTGCCAAGACAAATATAATCATGGGATGCATTAAGAGAGGCATAGGTGCTCATACATAGTTTTGCCTCTATACAAGTCATTGATGTGGCAACTCAGAATACTGTGTACATTGTTGGTCTCTAATGTATAAGAAGGAGATAGCTGAACTAGAGCAAGCGTAGAAAAGAGCAACCATGGTTATTAAGGGAAGGCCTGGACTGCCGTACCAAGACAGGTTATCAAACTTGGAGTTATTCAGTTTGTAAAAACCATGGCTTAGGGTACCGTCACACAGTACCATTTTAATCGCTACGACGGCACGATCCGTGACGTCGCAGCGATCGTATGATTATCGCTCCAGCGTCGTAGACTGCGGTCACACGTTGCAATCACGGCGCTGGAGCGATGCCGAAGTCCCCGGGTAACCAGGGTAAACATCGGGTTACTAAGCGCAGGGCCGCGCTTAGTAACCCGATGTTTACCCTGGTTACCAGCGTAAACGTAAAAAAAACAAACCGTACATACTCACATTCTGGTGTCTGTCCCCGGCGTCTCAGCTTCTCTCCACTGTGTAAAGCACCATAGCCGGAAAGCAGAGCGGTGACGTCAGACGTCACCGCTGTGCTCGCTTTCCGGCTGGCCGGCGCTCACAGTGCAGAGAAGCTGAGACGCCGGAGGACAGACACCGGAATGTGAGTATGTACGGTTTGTTTTTTTTACGTTTACGCTGGTAACCAGGGTAAACATCGGGTTACTAAGCGCGGCCCTGCGCTTAGTTACCCGATGTTTACCCTGGTTACAAGCGAACACATCGCTGGATCGCTGTCACACACAACGATCCAGCGATGTCAGCGGGTGATCAAGCGACGAAAGAAAGTTCCAAACGATCTGCTACGACGTACGATTCTCAGCAGGATCCCTGATCGCTGCTGCGTGTCAGACACTGCGATATCGTAACGATATCGCTAGAACGTCACGAATCGTACCGTCGTAGCGATCAAAATGGTACTGTGTGACGGTACCCTTAGGGGCGAACTTTTTACAATGCATACACTTTTGAGGGGATGGTACAAAAAATGTTCTAATCATCTTTTTACACATAAGTGCCTGTGGCTGTGCTTCAAAGAAGACAGTGATTTCAGACATATGTAGTCATGCTCTAGATATAGCACAAGTGATTGAACTAGTCCCCTAAGGGACAATAACACTAAAAAGTAAAAAAAAATGTTTGTCAAAATATGGAAAAAAATGTAGAAGTTCAAATCACCCCCCTTTTCCCTCATTGAGAATACATAAAAAATACACGTGGTATTGCCACGTTCAGAAAAGTCTGATTTATCAAAATATAAAAATAACTTATCTGATCAGTAAACACCAAAAATGGATCAAAAATTCAAGAACGCCAAAATTACATTTATTTGGTCACCACAAGTGTTGAACATTCCGATACCGCAAGTATCGGGTATCAGACGATATTTGCTGTATCGGAATTCCGATACCGAGTTCCGATATTTTTGTGATATCGGAAATCGGAATCGGAAGTTCCCAGTGTATGGTTCCCAGGGTCTGGAGGAGAGGAGACTCTCCTTCAGGCCCTGGGATCCATATTCATTTAAAAAATAAAGAATTAAAATAAAAAATATGGATATACTCACCTGTCCGGCAGCCCCTGGACCTTACCGATGTAACCGGCAGCCTCCGTTCCCAAGAATGCAGTGAGTTTAGGACCTGCGATGACGTCGCGGCTTGTGATTGGTCGTGTGAGCGGTCACATGAGTGACCATACACTTGCATTAGCAACGCATTGCGACGGATTGCCACACGTCGCATCTGTCGTGCGACGGATGCGTCATGTTTTGGCGGACCGTCGGCACAAAAAAAGTTCCATGTAACGTTTTTTGTACGTCGTGTCTGCCATTTTCGACCGCGCATGCGCAGCCAAAACTCCACCCCCTCCTCCCCGCACATTACAATGGGGCAGCGGATGCATTGTAAAACTGCATCCGCTGCCCCCGTTGTGCATTTATTTCACAACGTGCGTCGGTACGTCGCGCCGACGCATGGTGACGGCCCCGTACCGACGCTAGTGTGAAAGTACCCTAAACCTTAAAAACTAATAATCTACTTCCATATGTCCTATTGTTCCACACGGAAAGAGGAAATCGTTATTCATTTTTTCATATTGTATATATTTTGGAAATCTTTATGATTTTATTAGCTTAGGTCTGAATCCGAGTGTTATGATTCTCTAAAGCCTTTACAATTAATGTCTTACCAAATGTTCTGTTCTGGTTGTGATAATCCTATAAAGCTCTATTTTTTCCACTCAAGAAGAACACGCGTTCTGTTCCAATTACGGCAGCGACAGAGGCAGCCAACAGGCTATTTGCATTGGCTTATTCTTTCCCGGTAACTTATCTAATAACAAATACAAGTGTAAAACTGATTAGATGAACAGCAGAAGTAATTATCAGCCGACAATTACTTAGAAATATGAGGGAAGTTACCTTTTTTGTTCCTTCTGTTCTACCTGAAGCTATTGCCATCAAAGGTTATTTAAGCAGCAAAGCACAATAGGCGAGCTTTAATGGACCATTAAAATATACTGTAAGTATTCTGTGCGGAACAGTCAATGACCTTATCAAAGGCCAAAAATCTAGTTTTAAAGTGGCAAAGAAAGTGGAGAACAGAGGGAAAAAAAAACTAAGGAAAATGGTAAGAGAGGTCCCTAATAGAAGGCAAGATTAATGCAATTTATAGTAAGTCTGATGAAAGGCATCAAAGTAGCGGAAATAGAAAAGATGGCGGACACATCAAGGCGATGATTTAAAGGACAGAATAGGTGTAATTAGGAGATAGGCACTAATGAGTTGATAGAAGTGCGAACATTTGCATAACACTTTCCAAGAAATAGTCATTCAGACTGAGAGACAAGAAAGTTGTGAATCTGAAAAACTTTTTTCGGTATATATGAGGACGCTAGAACATGTGGACGATATATGATGGATTGTCATTAGTTATGAACGAACATCCTCGGATAATGAGTATCTTAAATGTGCTCGGACAATATGCTCGAGTCCCTGCAGCTCTATGTTTCATGGCTGTTAGAGGGCTTGTTTGTTAGGCAATCCCCGCTTGTGTTGTGGCTGCCTAACAGCAGCAAGGCATGCAGCCGCCGGGACTCGAACATGTTATCCGAGCATGCCCAAGATACTTGAATAACTCCTGAGCATGCTTGAATAACACGTCATTAGTGTTGAGCATTCCGATGCTGCAAGTATCGGGTATCGGCCGATACTTGCTGTATCGGAATTCCGATACCGGGATTCCGATACTCTTGTGGTATCGGGTATCGGGTATCGCAACAACATTAATGTTAAAATGTGTAAAAGAGAGAATTAAAATAAAAAATATCGCTATACTCACCTCTCCGACGCAGCCGGGACTTCAGCGAGGGAACCGGCAGCGTTGTTTGTTTAAAATTCGCGCTATTACTTGGTTACGTGAATTCCCGGCTTGTGATTGGTCAGGTCGGCCATGTTGCCGGGACGCGGACCAATCACAGCAAGCCGTGACGAAATTACGTCACGGCTTGCTGTGATTGGTCCGCTGTTGTGAGTTTGGATTCTGGGCTCCCCCGGTGGCTACTGGTGGGATTGAACTGGTGTCTTCATCTTCTCTGTTCACCTGTTCCCATCAAGATGTGGGAGTCGCTATATAACCTTGCTGCTCTGTTAGTTGCTTGCCGGTCAACAATGTTATCAGAAGCCTCTCTGTGCTTGTTCCTGCTCCTAGACAACTACTAGATAAGTTGGACTCTTGTCCATGTTTGTTTTTGCATTTTGTTCCAGTTCACAGCTGTAGTTTCGTTACTGTGTCTGGAAAGCTCTTGTGAACAGGAATTGCCACTCTGGTGTTATGAGTTAATGCCAGAGTTTTAAAGTAATTTCTGGATGGTGTTTTTTGATAGGGTTTTCAGCTGACCATGAAAGTGTCCTTTCTGTCTTCTGCTATGTAGTAAGTGGACCTCAAATTTGCTAAACCTATTTTCATACTACGTTTGTTATTTCATCTCAACTCACCGCCAATACATGTGGGGGGCCTCTGTCTCCTTTCGGGGTATTTCTCTAGAGGTGAGCTAGGACTAATATTTTCCTCTGCTAGCTTTATTTAGTCCTCCGGCTGGTGCTGGGCATCTAGAATCAACGTAGGCATGCTACCCGGCCACTGCTAGTTGTGCGTTAGGTTTAGTTCATGGTCAGCTCAGTTCCCATCTTCCAAGAGCTAGTTCCTATATATGCTTATGCTATGTTCTCTTGCCATTGAGATCATGACAGTTTGACCGGCCCGCAAAGTGTTAATTGTTTGGGCTGAAGCAGGAGAAAAAGAAGTGTTGAAGGGAAATTTTTTTTTTTTTTTTTTTTTTCCCCCTCAGAGTTTTGCTGCCTAGCCCTTAATTGCTGTCTAGCTGCTTCTTACCTCCTCTTAACCCTTGAATGGCTCTGTGTCCACCTGTTTGTAATGGATCTTCAGAGTGTAACTGCAGGTTTGAATAATCTCGCCACGAAGGTACAAAATTTGCAAGATTTTGTTTGTCATGCACCTGTATCTGAGCCGAGAATTCCTTTGCCGGAATTTTTCTCGGGGAATAGATCCGGGTTTCAGAATTTTCGAAATAATTGCAAATTATTTTTGTCTCTGAAATCTCGCTCTGCCGGAGACCCTGCACAGCAGGTCAGGATTGTGATTTCCTTGCTCCGGGGCGACCCTCAAGACTGGGCTTTTTCATTGACACCAGGGGATCCTGCGTTGCTCAATGTGGATGCGTTTTTTCTGGCCTTGGGGTTGCTTTATGACGAACCTCATTTGGAGCTTCAGGCAGAAAAAACTTTGATGTCCCTATCTCAGGGGCAAGATGAAGCGGAAATTTACTGCCAAAGATTCCGTAAATGGTCTGTGCTTACTCAGTGGAATGAGTGCGCCCTGGCGGCGACTTTCAGAGAGGGTCTCTCTGATGCCATTAAGGATGTTATGGTGGGGTTCCCTGTGCCTGCGGGTCTGAATGAGTCCATGACAATGGCTATTCAGATCGATAGGCGTTTGCGGGAGCGCAAACCAGTGCACCATCTGGCGGTGTCCACTGAGAAGTCGCCAGAGAGTATGCAGTGTGATAGAATTCTGTCCCGAAGCGAGCGGCAGAATTTTAGACGGAAAAATGGGTTGTGTTTCTATTGTGGTGATTCTACTCATGTTATATCAGCATGCTCTAAGCGCACTAAAAAGCTTGGTAAATCTGTTTCCATTTGCACCTTACCGTCTAAATTTATTCTATCTGTGACTCTGATTTGCTCTTTGTCATCTATTACCACGGACGCCTATGTCGACTCTGGCGCCGCTTTGAGTCTTATGGATTGGTCCTTTGCCAAACGCTGTGGGTATGATTTAGAGCCTTTGGAGACTCCTATTCCTCTGAAGGGGATTGACTCCACCCCATTGGCTAATAATAAACCACAATACTGGACACAAGTAACTATGCGTATTAATCCGGATCACCAGGAGATTATTCGTTTTCTGGTGCTGTATAATCTACATGATGATTTGGTGCTAGGATTGCCTTGGCTGCAATCTCACAACCCAGTCCTCGACTGGAGAGCTATGTCTGTGTTGAGCTGGGGATGTAAGGGGGCTCATGGGGATGTACCTGTGGTTTCCATTTCATCATCCATTCCCTCTGAAATTCCTGAGTTCCTGTCTGACTATCGTGACGTCTTTGAAGAATCCAAGCTTGGTTCGTTACCTCCGCACCGAGAGTGCGATTGTGCCATAGATTTAATCCCGGGTAGTAAATACCCAAAGGGTCGTTTATTTAATCTGTCTGTGCCTGAACATGCTGCTATGCGAGAATATATAAAGGAGTCCTTGGAAAAGGGACATATTCGTCCATCGTCATCTCCCTTAGGAGCCGGTTTTTTCTTTGTGTCAAAAAAAGACGGCTCTTTGAGACCATGTATTGATTATCGGCTTTTGAATAAAATCACTGTTAAATATCAATACCCATTGCCGTTGCTGACTGATTTGTTTGCTCGCATAAAGGGGGCCAAGTGGTTCTCTAAGATTGACCTTCGTGGGGCGTATAATTTGGTGCGAATCAGGCAGGGGGATGAGTGGAAAACCGCATTTAATACGCCCGAGGGCCACTTTGAGTATTTAGTGATGCCTTTTGGTCTTTCTAATGCTCCGTCAGTTTTCCAGTCCTTTATGCATGATATTTTTCGCGATTATTTGGATAAATTTATGATTGTGTATCTGGATGATATTCTGATTTTTTCGGATGACTGGGACTCTCATGTCCAGCAAGTCAGGAGGGTTTTTCAGGTTTTGCGGTCTAATTCTTTGTGTGTGAAGGGTTCTAAGTGTGTTTTTGGGGTACAGAGGATTTCCTTTTTGGGATATATTTTTTCCCCCTCTTCCATTGAAATGGATCCTGTCAAGGTTCAAGCTATTTGTGATTGGACGCAGCCCTCTTCTCTTAAGAGTCTTCAGAAATTTTTGGGCTTTGCTAACTTTTATCGTCGATTTATTGCTGGTTTTTCGGATATTGCTAAGCCATTGACCGATTTGACTAAGAAGGGTGCTGATGTTGCTGATTGGTCCCCTGATGCTGTGGAGGCCTTTCGGGAGCTTAAGCGCCGTTTTTCCTCTGCCCCTGTGTTGCGTCAGCCTGATGTTGCTCTACCTTTTCAGGTTGAGGTCGACGCTTCTGAGATCGGAGCTGGGGCAGTGTTGTCGCAGAAAAGTTCTGACTGCTCCGTGATGAGGCCTTGTGCCTTCTTTTCCCGTAAATTTTCGCCCGCTGAGCGGAATTATGATGTTGGGAATCGGGAGCTTTTGGCCATGAAGTGGGCTTTTGAGGAGTGGCGCCATTGGCTTGAGGGGGCCAGACATCAGGTGGTGGTATTGACTGACCACAAAAATTTGATTTATCTTGAGACCGCCAGGCGCCTGAATCCTAGACAGGCGCGCTGGTCATTATTTTTCTCTCGGTTTAATTTTGTGGTGTCATACCTACCGGGTTCTAAGAATGTTAAGGCGGATGCCCTTTCTAGGAGTTTTGAGCCTGACTCGCCTGGTAACTCTGAGCCCACAGGTATCCTTAAGGATGGAGTGGTATTGTCAGCCGTTTCTCCAGACCTGCGGCGGGCCTTGCAGGAGTTTCAGGCGGAGAGACCTGATCGTTGCCCACCTGATAAACTGTTTGTTCCTGATGATTGGACCAGTAGAGTCATCTCTGAGGTTCATTCTTCTGCGTTGGCAGGTCATCCTGGCATTTTTGGTACCAGGGATTTGGTGGCAAGGTCCTTCTGGTGGCCTTCCCTGTCACGAGATGTGCGAGGCTTTGTGCAGTCTTGTGACGTTTGTGCTCGGGCCAAGCCTTGTTGTTCTCGGGCTAGTGGATTATTGTTGCCCTTGCCTATTCCTAAGAGGCCTTGGACGCACATCTCGATGGATTTTATTTCAGATCTGCCTGTTTCTCAGAAGATGTCTGTCATCTGGGTGGTGTGTGACCGTTTTTCTAAGATGGTCCATTTGGTTCCTCTGCCCAAGTTGCCTTCTTCTTCCGAGTTGGTTCCTCTGTTTTTTCAAAATGTTGTTCGTTTGCATGGTATTCCTGAGAATATCGTTTCTGACAGAGGGACCCAATTCGTGTCTAGATTTTGGCGGGCATTCTGTGCTAGGATGGGCATAGATTTATCTTTTTCGTCCGCTTTCCATCCTCAGACGAATGGCCAGACCGAGCGGATTAATCAGACCCTGGAGACATATCTGAGGTGTTTTGTGTCTGCTGACCAGGATGATTGGGTTGCTTTTTTGCCATTGGCGGAGTTCGCTCTCAATAATCGGGCCAGCTCTGCCACTTTGGTGTCCCCGTTTTTCTGTAATTCGGGGTTTCATCCTCGATTTTCCTCTGGTCAGGTGGAATCTTCGGATTGTCCTGGAGTGGATGCTGTGGTGGAGAGATTGCATCAGATCTGGGGGCAGGTGGTGGACAATTTGAGGTTGTCCCAGGAGAAGACTCAGCTTTTTGCCAACCGCCACCGTCGTGTTGGTCCTCGGCTTTCTGTTGGGGATTTGGTGTGGTTGTCTTCTCGTTTTGTCCCTATGAGGGTCTCTTCTCCTAAGTTTAAGCCTCGGTTTATCGGCCCGTATAAGATATTGGAGATTCTTAACCCTGTTTCCTTCCGTTTGGACCTCCCTGCATCCTTTTCTATTCATAACGTTTTTCATCGGTCATTATTGCGCAGGTATGAGGTACCGGTTGTGCCTTCCGTTGAGCCTCCTGCTCCGGTGTTGGTTGAGGGTGAGTTGGAGTACGTTGTGGAGAAAATCTTGGACTCTCGTGTTTCCAGACGGAGACTCCAGTATCTGGTCAAGTGGAAGGGATACGGCCAGGAGGATAATTCTTGGGTGAATGCATCTGATGTTCATGCCTCCGATCTGGTTCGTGCCTTTCATAGGGCCCATCCTGATCGCCCTGGTGGTTCTGGTGAGGGTTCGGTGCCCCCTCCTTGAGGGGGGGGTACTGTTGTGAGTTTGGATTCTGGGCTCCCCCGGTGGCTACTGGTGGGATTGAACTGGTGTCTTCATCTTCTCTGTTCACCTGTTCCCATCAAGATGTGGGAGTCGCTATATAACCTTGCTGCTCTGTTAGTTGCTTGCCGGTCAACAATGTTATCAGAAGCCTCTCTGTGCTTGTTCCTGCTCCTAGACAACTACTAGATAAGTTGGACTCTTGTCCATGTTTGTTTTTGCATTTTGTTCCAGTTCACAGCTGTAGTTTCGTTACTGTGTCTGGAAAGCTCTTGTGAACAGGAATTGCCACTCTGGTGTTATGAGTTAATGCCAGAGTTTTAAAGTAATTTCTGGATGGTGTTTTTTGATAGGGTTTTCAGCTGACCATGAAAGTGTCCTTTCTGTCTTCTGCTATGTAGTAAGTGGACCTCAAATTTGCTAAACCTATTTTCATACTACGTTTGTTATTTCATCTCAACTCACCGCCAATACATGTGGGGGGCCTCTGTCTCCTTTCGGGGTATTTCTCTAGAGGTGAGCTAGGACTAATATTTTCCTCTGCTAGCTTTATTTAGTCCTCCGGCTGGTGCTGGGCATCTAGAATCAACGTAGGCATGCTACCCGGCCACTGCTAGTTGTGCGTTAGGTTTAGTTCATGGTCAGCTCAGTTCCCATCTTCCAAGAGCTAGTTCCTATATATGCTTATGCTATGTTCTCTTGCCATTGAGATCATGACAGTCCGCGTCCCGGCAATATGGCCGCCCTGACCAATCACAAGCCGTGACGTCACGGGAGGCTGGACACGCGCCCATTTTAAAATGAGCGCGTCCAGCCTCCCGGCTTGTGATTGGTTGACCGCGGCGCAACCAATCACAAGCCGTGACGTCACGGGAGGCTGGACACGCGCCCATTTTAAAATGAGCGCGTCCAGCCTCCCGGCTTGTGATTGGTTGACCGCGGCGCAACCAATCACAAGCCGTGACGTCACGGGAGGCTGGACACGCGCCCATTTTAAAATGAGCGCGTCCAGCCTCCCGGCTTGTGATTGGTTGACCGCGGCGCAACCAATCACAAGCCGTGACGTCACGGGAGGCTGGACACGCGCCCATTTTAAAATGAGCGCGTGTCCAGCCTCCCGTGACGTCACGGCTTGTGATTGGTCAGGGCGGCCATATTGCCGGGACGCGGACCAATCACAGCAAGCCGTGACGTAATTTCGTCACGGCTTGCTGTGATTGGTCCGCGTCCCGGCAACATGGCCGACCTGACCAATCACAAGCCGGGAATTCACGTAACCAAGTAATAGCGCGAATTTTAAACAAACAACGCTGCCGGTTCCCTCGCTGAAGTCCCGGCTGCGTCGGAGAGGTGAGTATAGCGATATTTTTTATTTTAATTCTTTCTTTTACACATTTATATGGTTCCCAGGGCCTGAAGGAGAGTTTCCTCTCCTTCAGACCCTGGGAACCATCAGGAATACCGTCCGATACATGAGTCCCATTGACTTGTATTGGTATCGGGTATCGGTATCGGATTGGATCCGATATTTTGCCGGTATCGGCCGATACTTTCCGATACCGATACTTTCAAGTATCGGACGGTATCGCTCAACACTACACGTCATCCAAACACATTCGCGTATCATTAATTGCGGTGTACAAAAATGTTATGCATGGAAACATTTTTATTAATTGCTCAATTGTTATTGTTTATAGAAAATTCAATGTACTAAAATGACATACATGGAATACAAACTGTAAAAGAATACAAATATATTAAAACTACCCTATTATGAACATATAATTCTGCCATACAAAGCAAAATAATAAGAATAATAATTTATCTGCAAACAATAGTCAAAAATAATTTGATAATGATATCTTAATATCGTCATAGAATGTAATAATAATCATATTAATAATATAGCTGTTAAGCTCACCTAAAGAGTTTAACATAAAAAAATCCAGGTCATGGTGAATCCATGGAGCCATTAGGTTGGACATGATGGAAACCACATATCTAAGAGGGGAGGAAAAGAGAAAAATGGCAGGTGTGAAGCAGCAAAAAAATGTAGTTTTGGAAAAGCTTAAGGCCAACAGTCTTCAATAACAGTTCAATAACCTCCTCCAAACTCTTCTCCTATTTAGCAGGTGCTACCTTCTCCAAACTCTTTTCCTTTTAATAATATCTCCTTTTGTAAGGGTATATATAGCTTTCTTTACTACTTAACAAAAAAATGAAAAGAATCTAGCATAAATAAAATTAGAATATTCTTTATTAGTCAAAAACAAATAAAACATAAAACACCAATCAATAAATAGACAAAATGACACAATCAGGATGGGGACCTCCTATGGGAAGTGATACAAAAATAAGCTGCCTACTAAGGGAAAAGGTACTATCAGCAAATATATAAAAATCCAATGTATTATTCACCACATATGCCCACTGGTAGGCTTAGGGTGCCAAATGCTAGATTTAAAGTGCCCAGTGCAATGTAAACCCAGACTAATTTCCTCTACAGGCGCCTGAATCCGCCTATATAATCAAACCATGATAGTCAAATCAAACTCATAGAAACACGAAAAAAGGCATCAAAGCATCATATTGCAAGTGAAACCACAGGGCGAAGAACATATAGTGAAATACATTAAGTTATAAGTGCATCACCTGAATCAATCAGAATGAAGTCCCATAGTGGAAAGAAGGGGAACAGCAGTACCGCCCAAACCCCTCTTTTCCTATTAGCAGGTTTATCCACCTCCAACTTCTTCTCCTATTTAGCAGGTGGCTCCTCCTCCAACCTCTTCTATTTAGCGGGTGGAGCCTCCTCCAAACTCTTTTCCTATTTAGCAGGTGGCTCCTCCTCCAACCTCTTCTATTTAGCGGGTGGTACCTCCTCCAAATTATTTTCCTATTTAGCAGGTGGAACCTCCTCCAAACTCTTCTCTTATTTAGCGGTAGAGCCTCCTCCAAATTCTTCTCCTATTTAGCCGGTGATACCACCTCCAAACTCTTCTTTTCCTTCTTAGCTGATGCCATTTAATCATACCTTCTAATTATCCAAAAGTGTCCCAAAGATTCTTCCCATAAACCAAGACCCTCCCAGACTTCTGGAAGAGTTAACACATTTTCAGGACATCTTAAAAGCCTTATAGAAACCACATCTCATGAATGTTTTGTGTGCATGACACTACGATGCGTCATCATCAGACACAGTACTTTCTGCACATTTTACTAACTCAGCAAAGTGAATGAAATTTCTGAAATCTAATCACTTATTTTTGGGCAGTTTCAAATCTGAAGCATGTCTATGTGTTTTTATGAATGGAATAAAACAACATCAAAACCGCATGCAATAACGCACATATTTTACAGAGATTTTCCTGCCAATATATCAGAATTTTCAGAAAATATATCTGCTGCAAGTACTGATCATGTGCATATACCCTAAGGGACCTAAACGATACGTGGCATGTTTTGGCTAACAAAATTTTTCAAGCCAAAATTCTCATATCTTCGGGGAAGGAATTTCTGGAATTTGTCAAATATGCCTTTGGGAATGCTAAACTTTGTACTATGCTGTCCTATACTAATAAGCAAATCTAGCTCTGTCTCCCTGCGTTCTTTGCCTAATGGAGCATACTCTGATGAAGTGCAATGTCCGATAAGCGCAACAATTACAACATTTTTTTTGACCAGCAATGGTTTAGTGCATTTTGATCAAATTTGCATCACTTTTTCCATTCAGACTTATGTAGAAATCAAGGACTTATGTCCCTAGAAGTTACATGTATGTCTGGTTTTACATTTTTAAATCATGTAACAGTGGAAGGGTTACGATGTGTTATGCCTGGATTGCTCTATCTGGATTGTCTTCATTATGCCATGCTTGTCACTTTTTATAACACTGCTTTAGCCACTCCATCAATAAGTTGTCACACGGATCGATCAGCCCATTGACGATTATGAGCTGTGACTTTATTCTAATCTATTCTAATTACATAATACAAAAAAAACATGTCACAGAATTGTTCTATCATCAAGGACGGCCTTGATTATTACAGTGAACATAATCCTGTATTTATAGGTTCCGATTGCCGGCTTAGCCTTTGATCAATTGGCTCTTGACAGGTTGTCATTTTGTCAGTGAGAACTTATGACCTTGTGCCTCTAGTGTCTTTCAAAAATTCTTCTGGCGGCATTCATGATTATCCAAGCGTTATGACTGGTAATTAAATGTAAATAGTGAAGATTCTTGTTTAGAGAAAACTTCCTCCGTGAACAATTACAGAGGATTTCATCAGCCAGAGAAAAATTCACATGTTTGGTCGGTTGGGTTTAGCCATCAGAATTTTCAGCTAACATATCACATGGTATATCACTGCTAATCAGGAGGGCCAATATAAAAGCAAAGGCAGGGAAGGTAGCAGCCATTTTATAGTGAATTTGGATAGTGAGAGGATGTCACATCTCACAGTTTAGCAATTGAGATATGTAGAGAAAAACAGAAACCACTGAAAATCTGCAATGCTGGGTTCATACATTGCATCCATATTGCATTTTCTTGTTGCAATCGTGGCAAAAATTCATAATTTTTTAGGTTAGGGTATTTTCTCTCATCTGAGAGAATTGGGCTGATTGTGCTAATCACACTCCGCTCAAACTGATCAGAGTGCCAGCATTGTGTGATTCAATTTTCTCAGATGAGAAAAAGATGGAAGAAAAATATTACTCCATCTTTTCCTTTGTGTATGTCTGTGACAAATGGTCTGAGTGCAGTCTGATGCTTTCTTGGACTCATTGAGTTGCATGGTCGAATGCGATGCAATATAAACACAGGCATGCTGCAATCTTTTAGTCAGACGATCTCGGTCCGAGGAAGAAAATCGGACATCTGTGCATGGCCCCACAGACTAACATTGATCCGAATGGGATCTGATGTTTTGTCAGATCACAGCCGGACCGAAATAAGGTGGTGTGCATGAACACTAACTGATTTTTTAAAGTTGTCACCAAAACATTGCGGTTCTACCATGATCATGGAAAAAAGGCAACTTGCCCTTAATGTGCGGATGCAATTTAAAGACCATATACAGCGCAGGCAAAAATTAAGAGACCACTGCAAAATTTTAATTTTGTCTTATTTTTCTTTTTATAGGTATATTTTTGAGTAAAATGTAAATTGTTATTTTATTCTATAAACCACTGACAACATGTCTCTGAGGAGATTCCAAGCAATACATTTTGTATTTATTTTCTGAAAATGAGAAATGGTCAAAATAACAAAAAAATGCATTGCTTGCTGACCTCAAATAATGCAAAAAAAAAACAAGTTCATAATCATTTAGAAACAACAATACTAATGTTTTAACTCAGGAAGAGTTCAGAAATCAATATTTTGTGGAATAAAAATGATTTAAAATCCCCGCTTTCATGCGTCTTGGCATGCTTTCCACCAGTCTTTCACACTGCTTTTGGATGACCTGATGACACTCCTGGTTCAAAAATGTAAGCAGTTCTTCTTTGTTTGATGGCTTTTGACTATCCATCTTCCTCTTGATTACATTTCAGAGGTTTTCAATGGGGTTCAGGTCTGGAGATTGGGCTGCCCATGACAGGGTTTTGATGTGGTGGTCCTTCATCCACACCTTGATTGACCTATCTGTGTGGCATGGGGCATTGTCCTGCTGGAAAAAAAACAGTCCTCAGAGTTGGGGAACATTGCCTGAGCAGAAGGAATCAACTGTTTTTCCAGGATAATCTTGTATGTGGCTTGATTCATACGTCCTTCGTAAAGATTAACCTGCCCAATTCCAGCCTTGCTGAAGCATCTCCAGATTATCACCGATCCTCCACGAAATTTCACAGTGGGTGCAAGACACTGTGGCTTGTACGCCTCTTCAGGTTTCCGTCTAACCATTAGATGATCATGTGTTGGACAAAGCTGAAAATTAGACTCATCAGAGAAGATTACCTTACTCCAGTCCTCTATGGTCCAATCCTTATGGTCTTTGGTAAACTTCAGCCTGGCTCTCCTTTGCTTCTCATTGATGAAAGGCTTTTTTCTAGCTTCACATGACTTGGGGCCTGCTGTTGTGATCTGGTGGCCTAAGAGCAGCATGAGACGTACTCTGGAGAAGGTGGTACCTGTACTGACCGCAGACCCTGAACTTAACACCGCAACTAGAAGTAGCCGTGGAATGTACCTATCACTCCCTAGACATCTCAACACAGCCGGAGGACTAATTACCCCTAGAGATAGAAAAGGGAAAATTATCTTGCCTCAGAGAAAATCCCCAAAGGATAGACAGCCCCCCACAAATATTGACTGTGAGAGGAGAGGGAAAAAACATACACAGACTGAAATGAGAATTTAGCAAAGGAGGCCACTTCTAGCTAAATCGAAAAGGATAGGACAGAGTACTATGCAGTCAGTATTAAAACACTAGAAAATATCCAACACAGAAAATACAAAATCTCCACAGCTAACTAAAGATATGGAGGGTATATCTGCATCTCCAGAGATACCAGCTTGGCTAAACAAATCCTTATACAGACCAAGCTGGACAAGACAAAAAACATGGAAAATAACTGAACAATAAGGCCACAGCACGTGGACAGCAAAAATCAAGGCCAGAACTTATCTTTGTTGAAATGAACAGCAAAGCAGGAGAGACCAGGCAGAGATGTGAATCCTCCAGGAACAATGGACAACTGGCACTGACCAAAGGGTCAGGCAAGACTAAATATCCCAGTCAGAATTGCAAAAAGTGAACACACCTGATAAATGCTGAGATTCAGAGACAGTAGCGCTACCACTTACAACCACCAGAGGGAGCCCAAGAGCAGAATTCACAACAGTACCCCCCCCTTGAGGAGGGGTCACCGAACCCTCACCAGAGCCCCCAGGCCGATCTGGACGAGCCAAATGAAAGGCACGAACCAAATCCTCAGCATGAACATCGGAGGCAACAACCCAAGAATTATCCTCCTGGCCATAACCCTTCCATTTGACAAGATACTGAAGCTTCCGCCTCAAAAAAAAAGAATCCAAAATCTTCTCAACCACATACTCCAACTCCCCATCAATCAACACCGGGGCAGGAGGATCAACAGAGGGATCAACGGGCACCACATATTTCCGCAACAAAGATCTATGAAAAACATTATGGATGGAAAAAGAGGCTGGAAGGGCCAAACGAAAAGACACTGGATTGATAATCTCAGAAATCCTATAAGGGCCAATAAACTGAGGCTTAAACTTAGGGGAAGAAACCTTCATAGGAACATGACGGGAAGACAACCAGACCAAATCCCCAACCCGAATCCGGGAACCAACACACCGACGACGGTTAGCAAAACGCTGAGCCCCCTCCTGAGACAACACCAAATTGTCAACAGCATGAGCCCAAATTTGCTGCAACCTGTCAACCACAGAGTCCACCCCAGGACAATCACAAGGCTCAACCTGACCCGAAGAAAAACGAGGATGAAAACCAGAGTTACAAAAGAAGGGTGAAACCAAAGTAGCAGAACTAGCCCGATTATTAAGGGCAAACTCGGCCAATGGCAAGAAAGCCACCCAATCATCCTGATCAGCAGACACAAAGCATCTCAAATAAGTTTCCAAAGTCTGATTAGTTCGCTCGGTTTGGCCATTTGTCTGAGGATGAAATGCGGAAGAAAAAGACAAATCAATGCGAAGCCTAGCATAAAAAGGCCCGCCAAAACCTAGAAACAAACTGGGAACCTCTATCGGACACAATATTCTCTGGAATGCCATGCAAACGAACCACATGCTGAAAAAACAACGGAACCAAATCAGAAGAGGAAGGCAACTTAGGCAAAGGTACCAAATGAACCATCTTAGAAAACCGGTCACAAACCACCCAGATAACTGACATCCTCTGGGAAACCGTAAGATCCGAAATTAAATCCATAGAAATATGCGTCCAAGGCCTTTCAGGGACCGGCAAAGGCAAAAGCAACCCACTAGCACGGGAACAGCAAGGCTTGGCCCACGCACAAGTCCCACAGGACTGCACAAAAGAAAGCACATCCCGTGACAAAGAAGGCCACCAAAAGGACCTACCAACCAAATCTCTGGTACCAAAAATCCCAGGATGACCAGCCAACACAGAACAATGAACCTCCGAAATCACTTTACTAGTCCATCTGTCAGGAACAGTTTCCCCACTGGACAGCGGTCAGGTTTATCAGCCTGTAATTCCTGAATAACCCATCGTAAATCAGGGGAGATGGCAGAAAGAATCACCCCTTCGTTCAGAATGCCGACCGGCTCAAGGACCCCAGGAGAATCAGGCAAAAAGCTCCTAGAGAGGGCATCAGCCTTAACATTTTTAGAAATCAGAAGATACGAGACCACAAAATCAAAACGGGAGAAAAACAGGGACCATCGGGCCTGTCTAGGATTCAGCCGTTTGGCAGACTCGAGGTAAATCAGATTCTTATGATCGATCAAGACCACAATACGGTGCTTGGCCCCCTCAAGCCAATGTCGCCAGTCCTCAAATGCCCACTTCATAGCCAACAACTCACGATTGCCGACATCATAATTGCGTTCCACAGGCGAAAACTTTCGAGAAAAGAAGGCACACGGTTTCATCAAGGAACCATCAGAATTCCTCTGAGACAAAACGGCCCCTGCCCCAATCTCAGAAGCGTCAACCTCAACCTGAAAAGGAAGAGAAACATCTGGCTGACGCAACACAGGGGCAGAAGTAAATCGGCGTTTAAGCTCCTGAAAGGCAGAAACAGCCGCAGAGGACCAATTCGTCACATCAGCGCCTTTCTTCGTCAAATCGGTCAGGGGTTTAACCACACTGGAGAAGTAGGCAATGAAACGGTGATAAAAATTAGCAAAGCCCAAAAATTTCTGAAGGCTCTTCACGGATGTGGGCTGGATCCAATCATGAATGGCCTGAACCTTAACCGGATCCATTTCTATAGATGAGGGAGAAAAAATGAAGCCCAAAAAAGAAATCTTCTGTACTCCAAAGAGGCACTTAGACCCCTTCACAAACAAGGCATTATCACGAAGGATCTGAAATACCATCCTGACTTGTTTCACATGAGACTCCCAATCATCTGAAAAAATCAAAATATCATCCAAATATACAATCATGAATTTATCAAGATAATTCCGAAATATATCATGCATGAAGGACTGAAACACAGATGGAGCATTAGAGAGTCCGAATGGCATCACAAGGTATTCAAAATGGCCTTCGGGTGTATTAAACGCAGTTTTCCATTCGTCACCCTGCTTAATACGAACAAGATTATATGCCCCTCGAAGGTCAATCTTAGTAAACCAACTAGCCCCCTTAATCCTAGCAAACAGATCAGAAAGCAAAGGCAAAGGGTATTGGAATTTGACCGTGATCTTATTCAAGAGGCGATAATCAATACAGGGTCTCAAGGAGCCATCTTTTTTGGCAACAAAAAAAAAACCTGCTCCCAATGGTGTAGAAGATGGCCGAATATGCCCCTTCTCCAAGGACTCCTTAACATAGCTCCGCGTGGCAGTATGTTCTGGCACAGACAGGTTGAAAAGTCGGCCCTTAGGGAACTTACAGACTGGAATCAAGTCAATAGCACAATCACAGTCCCTATGCGGTGGAAGGAAACTGGACTTGGGCTCATTGAATACATCCTGGAAATCTGACAAAAACTCAGGAATTTCAGAAGAGGGGGAGGAGGCAATTGACATCAAAGGAACATCACCATGAACCCCCTGACAACCCCAACTAGTCACAGACATAGATTTCCAATCTAATACCGGATTATTCACCTGTAACCATGGGAAACCCAGCAAAATAGCATCATGCAAATTATGCAACACCAGAAAACGACAATCTTCCTGATGGGCTGGCGCCATGCACATGGTCAGCTGTGTCCAAAACTGAGATTTATTTTTAGCCAACGGTGTAGCATCAATGCCCCTCAAAGGAATAGGACTCTGCAAAGGCTGCAAGGGGAAACCACAACGTCTGGCAAATTCTAAGTCCATTAAGTTTAGAGCGGCGCCTGAATCCACAAATTCCATGACAGAAAATGACGATAATGAGCAGATCAGGGTCACAGATAACAGAAATTTAGGTTGTACAGTACTGATGGTAACAGAACTAGCGATTCTCTTGGTACGCTTAGGGCAATCAGAAATAACATGAGCAGAATCGCCGCAGTAAAAACACAACCTATTCTGACGTCTGAATCCTTGTCGTTCAGCTCTAGACACAATCCTATCACACTGCATAGGCTCAGGACTCCGCTCGAAAGACAATGCCATAGTGTGCACAACTCTGCGCTCACGCAAGCGCCGATCAATCTGAGTGGCCAGAGACATAGAATCACTCAGACCAGCAGGCGTGGGGAACCCCACCATAACATCTTTAACGGATTCAGAAAGACCCTTTCTGAAAATTACCACCAAGGCATCCTCATTCCATTTAGTCAGTACAGACCATTTTCTAAATTTCTGGCAATATGATTATCCCGCTTCTTGACCCTGACACAGGGCCAACAAGGTCTTCTCAGCATGATCCACTGAATTAGTTTCATCATACAATAACCCAAGCGCCTGAAAAAAGGTGTCTACATTAAGCAACACCGGATTCCCAGGTTCCAGGGCAAATGCCCAATCCTGGGGGTCACCACGCAGCAGAGATATAACAATTTTAACCTGCTGGATGGGATCACCAGAGGAACGGGGTTTCAGAGCAAAAAACAGTTTACAGTTATTTTTAAAGCTCAAAAATTGGGACCTGTCCCCAAAAAACAAATCAGGAGTTGGAATTCTAGGCTCTAAAACCAGAGTCTGAACGATATAATCGGAAATGCCCTGTACTCTAGCAGCAAGTTGATCCACACGAGAAGCCAATCCCTGAACATCCATACCAGCGCCAAACTCCTGAGCCACCCAGAGGTAATGAGGGAAGAAAAAAAAAAAAAACACAACAGACTACAGAAAAAAAAATGGCTCAGCACTTTCCTTCCCTTCTTCTGAGATGCGGTTAACTCATTGTTGGCCAGTTGTACTGTTGTGATCTGGTGGCCTAAGAGCAGCATGAGACGTACTCTGGAGAAGGGGGTACCTGTACTGACCGCAGACCCTGAACATAACACCACAACTAGAAGTAGCTGTGGAATGTACCTATCACTCCCTAGACATCTCGACACAGCCGGAGGACTAATTACCCCTAGAGATAGAAAAGGGAAAACTATCTTGCCTCAGAGAAAATCCCCAAAGGATAGACAGCCCCCACAAATATTGACTGTGAGAGGAGAGGGAAAAAACATACACAGACTGAAATCAGAATTTAGCAAAGGAGGCCACTTCTAGCTAAATAGAAAGGATAGGACAGAGTACTATGCGGTCAGTATTAAAACACTAGAAAATATCCACCACAGAAAATACAAAAACTCCACAGCTAACTAATGATATGGAGGGTATATCTGCATCTCCAGAGATACCAGGTTGGCTAAACAAATCCTTATACAGACCAAGCTGGACAAGACAAAAAACATGGAAAAGAACTGAACAATAATGCCACAGCATGTGGACAGCAAAAATCAAGGCCAGAACTTATCTTTGTTGAAATGAACAGCAAAGCAGGAGAGACCAGGCAGAGATGTGAATCCTCCAGGAACAATGGACAACTGGCACTGACCAAAGGGTCAGGCAAGACTAAATAGCCCAGTCAGAATTGCAAAAAGTGAACACACCTGATAAATGCTGAGATACAGAGGCAGCAGCGCTACCACTTACAACCACCGGAGGGAGCCCAAGAGCAGAATTCACAACAGGCTGCCTCTAGGAGCCTGTTACAAATTGTTCTTGCCGTGCACTTCAGCTGCCATTTGCCATTCCTTTTGTAGGTCACTTGTTGTCATGCTGCAGCTGCTGAGTGACATTCAAATAAGCTGACGGGCATCCCGGTCAGTGGAGAGTCGTTTTTGCCCTCTGCCGGTCTGTAACTTTGTTGTCCCGGAACACAGCAAAATACTTCCAGAACATAGCAGGCTGGCGCATGCGCCGTAATGCTTTTCAGCTTTGCCCACAGTTTGGCAAAGCATACTGCGCGTGTGCGAGGCAAGATTGCATTGGGTGTTGTGAATTCCGTTCTCGGACTCCCTCCTGTGGTCATGAATGGTACTTTGGTTAGTTCTGCTCTTGGACTCCCTCTGGTGGCTTTGAGCGGAACTGCTGGTCACTGAGGTTGGCTTTGTCAGCTGCTCTCGTTTATTGCTTGCTGGCTTCCCTATTTAACTCCACTCAGATCGTTACTTGATGCCAGCTGTCAATGTATCAGTATTGGTTCAGATCTCTCTTGGACTTCTCTGAGGACCTGTCTACTCCAGCAGAAGCTAAGTCTTTGCTAGTTTATTTGTTGTTACGGCTTCCTGAATATATTTCTTAGTACTGCTAATTTCTGTCCAGCTTGCTATCATGATATTCCCTTTCTAGCTGGAAGCTCTGGGGTACAGAGTGGCACCTCCACACCGTGAGTCAGTGTGGGGATTCTTTTTGCTTACTCTGCGTGGTTTTTTGTAGTAGAACTTTGACCAGAACTGAACGGCAAGAACACAGACGTCAGAATAGGCTGTGTTTTTACTGTGGTGACCCCACTCATGCTATCTCTGATTGTCCTAAGCGCACTAAGCGGTTCGCTAGGTCTGTCACCATTGGTACTGTACAGCCTAAATTTCTTTTGTCTGTTACTTTGATTTGCTCTTTGTCATCCTACTCGGTTATGGCATTTGTGGATTCAGGCGCTGCCCTGAATTTGATGGACTTGGAGTTTGCCAGGCGCTGTGGTTTTTTCTTGGAGCCTTTGCAGTATCCTATTCCATTAAGGGGAATTGATGCCACGCCGTTGGCCAAGAATAAACCTCAGTACTGGACTCAGTTGACCATGTGCATGGCTCCTGCACATCAGGAAGATATTCGCTTTTTGGTGTTGCATAATTTGCATGATGTGGTCGTTTTGGGTTTGCCTTGGCTACAGGTTCATAATCCAGTATTGGATTGGAAATCAATGTCTGTGTCTAGTTGGGGTTGTCAAGGGGTACATGGCGATGTTCCATTGGTATCAATTTCTGCTTCCACTCCTTCTGAAGTCCCTGAGTTTCTGTCGGATTACCAGGATGTATTTGATGAGCCCAAATCCAGTGTCCTACCCCCTCATAGGGATTGTGATTGTGCTATAAATTTGATTCCTGGTAGTAAGTTTCCTAAGGGCCGACTTTTCAATTTATCTGTGCCAGAGCACACCGCTATGCGGAGTTATATAAAGGTGTCCTTGGAGAAAGGGCATATTCGCCCATCTTCGTCACCGTTGGGAGCAGGGTTCTTTTTTGTGGCCAAGAAGGATGGTTCTCTGAGACCCTGTATAGATTACCGCCTTCTCAATAAGATCACGGTCAAATTTCAGTACCCTTTGCCTCTGCTGTCTGATTTGTTTTCTCGGATTAAGGGGGCTAGTTGGTTCACCAAGATAGATCTTCGAGGGGCGTATAACCTTGTGCGTATTAAACAGGGCGATGAATGGAAAACAGCATTTAATACGCCCGAGGGCCATTTTGAGTACCTGGTAATGCCATTCGGGCTTTCAAATGCTCCATCTGTGTTTCAGTCCTTTATGCATGACATCTTCTGAAAGTATCTGGATAGATTCATGATTGTATATTTGGATGATATTTTGGTCTTTTCGGATGATTGGGAGTCTCATGTGAAACAGGTCAGAATGGTATTTCAGGTCCTTCGTGCTAATTCCTTGTTTGTGAAGGGGTCTAAATGTCTCTTCGGAGTTCAGAAGGTTTCCTTTTTGGGCTTCATTTTTTCCCCTTCTACTATCGAGATGGACCCTGTTAAAGTTCAGGCCATTTATGATTGGACTCAACCTACATCTGTAAAGAGCCTCCAGAAATTCCTGGGCTTTGCTAATTTTTACCGTCGCTTCATCGCTAATTTTTCTAGTGTGGTTAAACCTTTGACTGATTTGACAAAGAAAGGTGCTGATGTGGTGAATTGGTCCTCTGCGGCCGTTGAGGCTTTTCAGGAGCTGAAACGTCATTTTTCTTCGGCCCCTTTGTTGCGTCAGCCAGATGTTTCGCTCCCTTTTCAGGTTGAGGTTGATGCTTCTGAGATTGGAGCAGGGGCTGTTTTGTCTCAAAGAAGTTCTGATGGCTCTGTGATGAAGCCATGTGCCTTCTTTTCTAGAAAGTTTTTGCCTGCTGAGCGTAATTATGATGTTGGCAATCGGGAGCTGCTAGCTATGAAGTGGGCATTCGAGGAGTGGCAACATTGGCTTGAGGGAGCCAAGCACCGCGTGGTGGTCTTGACGGATCACAAAAATCTGACTTATCTCGAGTCTGCTAAGCGGTTGAATCCTAGACAGGCTCGATGGTCGCTGTTTTTCTCCCGTTTCGATTTTGTGGTCTCATACTTTCCAGGTTCTAAGAATGTGAAGGCGGATGCCCTTTCTAGGAGTTTTGTGCCTGATTCTCTGGGAGTCCCTGAGCCGGCTGGTATTCTCAAAGAGGGGGTAATTCTGTCTGCCATCTCCCCTGATTTGCGGCGGGTGCTGCAGGAGTTTCAGGCTGATAGACCTGACCGTTGTCCAGCGGAGAAACTATTTGTCCCTGATAGATGGACTAGCAGAGTTATTTCTGAGGTTCATTGCTCAGTGTTGGCTGGTCATCCTGGGATTTTTGGGACCAGAGATTTGGTGGCTAGGTCCTTTTGGTGGCCTTCCTTGTCTCGGGATGTGCGTTCTTTTGTGCAGTCCTGTGGGACTTGTGCTCGGGCTAAGCCCTGCTGTTCTCGTGCCAGTGGGTTGCTTTTGCCCTTGCCAGTCCCGAAAAGGCCTTGGACGCATGTTTCCATGGATTTTATTTCAGATCTTCCTGTCTCTCAAAGGATGTCTGTCATCTGGGTGGTTTGTGATCGCTTTTCTAAGATGGTCCATTTGGTACCCTTTCCTAAATTACCTTCCTCCTCTGATTTGGTGCCATTATTTTTTCAACATGTGGTTCGTTTGCATGGCATTCCGGAGAACATTGTGTCGGACAGAGGTTCCCAGTTTGTCTCTAGGTTTTGGCGGTCCTTTTGTGCTAAGATGGGCATTGATTTGTCTTTTTCTTCGGCTTTCCATCCTCAAACAAATGGCCAAACCGAACGAACCAACCAGACTTTGGAAACCTATCTGAGATGCTTTGTTTCTGCTGATCAGGATGATTGGGTGACCTTCTTGCCATTGGCTGAGTTCGCCCTTAATAATCGGGCTAGTTCGGCTACTTTGGTTTCGCCTTTTTTCTGCAATTCTAGTTTTCATCCTTGTTTTCCTTCGGGGCAGGTTGAGCCTTCTGACTGTCCTGGTGTGGATTCTGTGGTGGACAGGTTGCAGCAAATTTGGACTCACGTAGTGGACAATCTGACGTTGTCCCAGGAGAAGGCTCAACGTTTCGCCAACCGCCGTCGTTGTGTTGGTCCTTGACTTCATGTTGGGGATTTGGTTTGGTTGTCTTCTCGTTATGTTCCTATGAAGGTTTCTTCTCCTAAGTTTAAGCCTCGTTTCATTGGTCCTTATAAGATTTCTGAAATTCTCAACCCTGTGTCATTTCGTTTGGTCCTTCCAGCTTCTTTTGCCATCCATAATGTGTTCCATAGGTCGTTGTTGCGGAGGTACGTGGCGCCTATAGTTCCCTCCGTTGATCCTCCTGCTCCGGTGTTGGTTGAGGGGGAGTTGGAGTATGTGGTGGAAAAAATGTTGGATTCTCGTATTTCGAGACGGAAGCTTCAGTACCTGGTTAAGTGGAAGGGCTATGGTCAGGAGTAGGGTTGAGCGAAACGGGTCGGCAATTTTCAGAAGTTGCCGACTTTTGGCAAAGTCGGGTTTCATGAAACCCGACCCGACCCCTGTGTGGGGTCGGCCATGAAGTCGGCGATCTTCTGAATCTGGAATCGGAATTCCGATACCAATTCCCGATATGTTTAAGATATCGGGAATTGGTATCGGAATTCAGATTGAAGTGTAAAATAAAGAATTAAAATAAAAAATATCGCTATACTTACCCTCTGACGGGCCCTGGTACTAACCGGGAACCTTCCTTCCTTAGAATCAGCCTTCCAGGACCTTGCGGTGATGTCGCGGCTTGTGATTGGTCGCGCGGCCGCCCATGTGACCGCTGCGCGACCAATCACAAGCCGCGACGACACCGTAGGTCCTGGAAGGGCTGATTCTTAGGAAGGAAGGCTGCCGGAACGAAGCCGAGGGTGAGTATTTTCCTATTAGGTATATACTCACCCTCAGACACGCCCTGCTTCTTTCTGGCAGCCTTCCTTCCTAAGAATCAGCCCTTCCAGGACCTTCGGTGACGTCGCGGTGACGTCGCGGCTTGTGATTGGTCGCGCGGCCGCCCATGTGACCGCTCGCGCGACCAATCACAAGCCACGACGTCACCGTGACGTCACCGTAGGTCCTGGAAGGGCTGATTCTTAGGAAGGAAGGCTGCCGGAAAGAAGCAGGGCATGTCCAAGGGTGAGTATATACCTAATAGGAATATACTCACCCTCGGCTTCGTTCCGGCAGCCTTCCTTCCTAAGAATCAGCCCTAAGGAAGGAAGGTTCCCTGTTAGTACCAGGGTCCGTCAGAGGGTAAGTATAGCGATATTTTTTATTTTAATTCTTTATTTTACACTTAAATATGGATCCCAGGGCCTGAAGGAGAGTTTCCGCTCCTTCAGACCCTGGGAACCATTGGAAACCCAATGCACTGCATTGGGTTTCGAGTTTCGGCCGACCCCGACCCCGACTTTTTTATAGGATCGGCCGATTTCACTCGACCCGACTTTTGAAAAAGTCGGGTTTCGTGAAACCCGACCCGATCTTATAAAAGTAAAGGTCGCTCAACCCTAGTCAGGAGGATAATTCCTGGGTTGTTGCCTCCGATGTCCACGCTGCCGATTTAGTTTGTGCCTTTCATTTGGCTCGTCCTGATCGGCCTGGGGGCCCTGGTGAGGGTTCGGTGACCCCTCCTCAAGGGGGGGTACTGTTGTGAATTCCGTTCTCGGACTCCCTCCTGTGGTCATGAATGGTACTTTGGTTAGTTCTGCTCTTGGACTCCCTCTGGTGGCTTTGAGCAGAACTGCTGGTCACTGAGGTTGGCTTTGTCAGCTGCTCTCGTTTATTGCTTGCTGGCTTCCCTATTTAACTCCACTCAGATCGTTACTTGATGCCAGCTGTCAATGTATCAGTATTGTTTCAGATCTCTCTTGGACTTCTCTGAGGACCTGTACTCCAGCAGAAGCTAAGTCTTTGCTAGTTCATTTGTTGTTACGGCTTCCTGAATATATTTCTTAGTACTGCTAATTTCTGTCCAGCTTGCTGTCATGATATTCCCTTGCTAGCTGGAAGCTAGTGAGTCGGTGTGGGGAGTCTTTTTGCTTACTCTGAGTGGTTTTTTGTAGTCTTTTGTGCTGACCGCATAGTTTCCTTTTCTATCCTCTGACTAAATTAGTGAAGTCTGGCCTCCTTTGCTAAAACCTGTTTCATTCCTGTGTTTGTGACTTTCCTCTTAACTCACAGTCAATATATGTGGGGGGCTGCCTTTACCTTTGGGGAATTTCTCTGAGGCAAGGTTAGGCTTCTATTTCTATCTTTAGGGGTAGTTAGCTCTTAGGCTGTGAAGAGGCGTCTAGGGAGAGTTAGGTACGCTCCACGGCTATTTCTAGTGTGTGTGATAGGAGTAGTGTTTGCGGTCAGCAGAGTTCCCACTTTCCCAGAGCTAGTTCCGATTTCTAGTTTACTCATCAGGTCATTCCGGGTGCTCCTAACCACCAGGTCCATAACAATTGGGCACGTGTGAACTATGGAGGACACCTACTCAAATTCCCGAAAATATTGTGGACAGCGGGGAAGGATGGGGTGGAGGAAAGAAGACGAAACACCGCCCATCGGACCGGACACAGGGCATTTACATAGCCCGCTAATTTGAGATGACAGATTCCCTTTAAGTAGAATGAGATGTATTCTGGTTGGAATTCAACTGACACTGGAATGGAATGGCTGTCAGACATGTAGAGAAGCTGATTTTATAAAACTGTGCAGTGGTCTCCTAATTTTTGCCAGAGCTGTATGTGACAGCCAGCAGTAAAGAAGATGAGTGTGTGGGGTAAAGAGAATAGTGTCATACATGATCTTCAGGACAATTCGCGGCTTTGCATTATTTTCAATTTATGGTAAACTGAATAGCCGCAAATCAAATTTTTCTGTGACCGATTTGTTAAGTTTGGCAAATTCAATTTTTAAGAGATTAACGCAGCTCTAGTGGACACCTCTGTATATATCATGGCCTGGACTTTCTAAGTACATAAAGCATAATTTATATACTGCTTTATAATGGGGTATTGGAGATTTTGTAACCAAATCATGAGAGTGTGCAATATGTTCACTGTCATGATTCCCCTGGATTTTCAGTTCGAATAGATGGTCAGAAATATGTTATTTGTGTAGTTGTAGTAAAGTAGTAAAGTGCCTAGCTGAATCTCATGCGCTTCTCTCATTTATTGAGAAAATGGCAGGAAACTACAGTCGTCACAGACCATACATTACTATACAAAAATCGGATACTTGGACTGTACTTCCTTCTTGCACCAGGTATACATGGGAATTGTGAAAGTGTGCACATTACACGTTATCACAAATCGTAAATCTGCAATCATTACATGTGATTTTTCAAGATTCTGGAATATCATTTTAATGTGTCCTGTATTTATGAATATTGTATATTTGTATAAGTTCAACATATATATACAACAACATACCGTATACACCAACAAAGTGTTTTTTTTTTCATATAAGAATGGTCTAAAAGACATAAAACTGGAGGATATTTTTGGTCCCTTGCTTTATTCGCGCATCCGTAGTCATGCTGCTTATAAAAACAGCAATTTTTGGTCAAATTAGGCTGTTTGCAATCTCTTGGCACGCCAAGGTCCTACCACATGTCAGGTTTATAATAAATACTTCAAACTTTCCATGACTCCCCCATGATAGCATCATATTGTGGAGTATAATAGGCCAATAGGCGATAACTGAGCAGACAATCAGCAGCATAGCGTCCCTCCTCTTGGCTTGTTTCGGAGCCTGCCAGGTGGTAGATGGACTTTTCATGCTCTGCAAATTGGCAGCCAAGAGATATTTGGAAGTGTCTGAGCTGGATTCAAGCCTCAGCTGATCTATAGGGCAGCAAACATTTAAAGTCACAGACTGCACAATTTCTTGAAGATCAACTCCCCATAGCTGCCTCTCTCTTCCCATTAACTATTGATGGTCTGGACTCATAATCTGCGTAAACAAAAGGTTGTCGAAGGTTTTAATGGCTTTTGCACCAATTTTTATATTTTTGTTTTTTTTTTCAACCAAGTAGATTCCATCAGTTGAGGGTTTTCATGAAAAAAACAAACAAAATATAAAAAGTTTTATATTTAACATATTTATGAAGCTAAAATGTGTCACCTGTTATGGGCAGTATAAATTGGGTGAGAAAAAAGAATCCTCAAGTTATGAAGTCAACATGTGAATGCAAATAAACAATTAAGTGCAAGGATGTCATCGACATTGATTAAGGTGAATTCATGATGTCTAGACGCGCAACTCTGAAATGGCCGATATTCCGCGATGTTCTTAGTACCTACCAAAAAGTTCTCCAAAGAAGGACAACCAGTGAGTCAGCTATGAACTCATACAGTAGGTTCTCAAGGCTTGATGTTCATAATAGCTATGGAGCAGCATGGTGGCTCAGTGGTAAAGCACCGTTGCTTTGCACTGCTGTGCTTTTAGATTCAAATACCATCGAGGACAACATCTGCAAGGAGTTTGTATGTTCTTCACATGTTTGTGTGGGTTTCCTAAAGTTTCCTCCCACATTCCAAAGACATTTACAAAGATGAAATTGTGATTTCTAGATGTGCATCTCCAAAATGGCAAGTATTGTGGGACGTTTCTATTATGCAGTACCTACCAAAAAAGTGCTCCAAAGTAGGACTTTATGTTCTGGTATGATGCTTGCATTTCTATTTTCATAACTTACAGAAATTAGTCAGGCAGCTGCTACCTATAGATAAATAGATTCAATTTACATTGGTCCTGAGTCTACTTCAGTCCTCTGCGTCAGTCATATGAAAGCAGTGTTCATTTTTGCGCCACAAATTATCTGTTGGGCATTCTTTGTGCTCGTGCCACTAACCAGGCAGCCCAAAGAAACTGAGTATCAGAAACCTAGTAAGAGGCTCCCTACTTTCTGGGCCACAGATTGCAGATGTAGAAACAAGCTCTATCCAGGTCTGACTGGCATGGAGAACTGAAGTGGAAAAGGGTAGTGCAATCATTTTGTTCATCTCTACGACTAACGCCTCAGTGACAGAGGTTGCAGGACACCTTTTTGCGGTACCCAAGCCTTAAAGGGGTTGTCCACTACTTTCAGTTAACCCCCCAATGTATCCCCCTGCGGCCCCTAATGAATTTTGTAAATACTTTATGTTGCTGATACTGTCTGTGAGCGGCGCTATACCGGCGGCTGAGTCCGGGTCTCGTGACCCCCAGGCTGCAGCAGGCATGACCAGCCTCCACAGACAGCGGTCACTCATCAAGAGTGACTGGGCTGTGTGCGTTGCTGGGGTCTGCAGGTGGTGCGGGGCAGTCTGCTGGCTGTGCGGCCAGTGCTGGGGTCTGCGGGCGGGGCAGTCTGCTGGCTGTGCTGGGATGTGCCGCGCAGTGATGGGCAGTCCGGCTCTTTTTGGTGATCTGGCTCTTTCGTCGCACAAAATGGCTCTTTTTGGATCCTAAATGGATCCCTATTGAATATCTGTTCAGGAAACCCTGCCCACCTACCGCAGAAACTCCACCTACTTCCTAGGAGCCAATTAAATTGAAGAGTGGGCAGAGTTTTGCTCAGGTGGGTGGAGTTACACATGCCGAAGTCCAGGATTTTACGCCCCATGAGAGCCATTCAGTGATTTAAGTGGCTCTCACTGGTGTGCTGGCTCCTATCGTTCACAGCAGGGAGCTGGCTTTTTGTGTCGGATCGTTTGCGAATGACACATCTGCCGGGATCTACGTGTGTGGGGTTCTGCGCAGTGGGTCTGCGGGCAGTACTAGAATCTGCTGGCAGTGCTGGGGTGTGCGGGGGGGGTCTGTGGGGCTGAGCAGTGGGGTCATTGGTGTGTGTGTCTCTGTGTGCAGGCATCATCTGATGGGACTACAGGTCCCAATGGGTATGTCTGCTACAGTGACAGTGAGTGACACATTAGCCAATGATGGGACAGTAGTAGTCCCATCATCCGGCTAATGTGTTGAATGTAAAAAAACACATACACATATACAGTACATACATACAACATATATTACACACATACAGTACATACAACATACAACATGCACCATACAACATACAACATGCAGCATGCGACATGCAACATGCGACATACGACATGCAACATGTGACATACAACATGCACCATGCCACATACAACATGCACTATGCAACATGCGTTGTGCAACATGTGACATACAGCATGCACCATGTGACATGCACCTTGTGACATGTAACATGCACCATGTGATGTGCAATATGCGACATACAACATGCAACATGCGACATGCACCATGCGACATACAACATGCACCATGGTACATACAACATACACCATGCAACACACAACATGCACCATGCGACATACAACATGCGACATACAACATGCGACATGTGACATGCAACATGTGACATACAACATGCACCATGTGACATACAACATGCACCATGCGACATGCAACATGCACCATGTGACATGCAATATGCACCATGCGACATGCTACATGTGATATACAACATGCACCATGCGACATGCGACTTACAACATGCACCATGCGACACACGACATGCAATATACAACATGCACCATGCAACATGCAGCATACACCATACACCATGCAACATGCACCATGCAACATGCGACATGCAACATGCACCATGCGACATGCACCATGTGACATACAACATGCACCATGCCACATACAACATGCACCATGTGACATGCAACATGCGACATACAATATGCACCATGTGATATACAACATGCACCGTGCAATATACAACATGTGACATACAACATGCACCATGCGACATGCAACATGCGACATGCCACATACATAACATATGTACAGTACATACATGCAACATACATACAGTACATACAACATAAAGTACATACTCACCATCACTTTGTCACTTTGATCCCCGAAGCCAGTGTCACCTGTAAAAATTTTTAAAATAATAAGCAAACAATATACTCCCTGATCCTCAGATATCCAATTAAAACGAGTGTCCCACGATGATCTCCTGTGGAGAGCAGCAGCATCAGCTGATGTGACCTGTTGTGAATTAGACTTTTTGGCTCCCTCTTGTGGTTACTAGTGATATGACTCTGGGATTGTCTTTCCTCAGTTTGGCACCCACCTGGGCCGTTAGTCCAGGGGTGTCACTATATAAACTTCCTGGATCCTTAGTCCAGTGCCTGGCATCGTTGTAATCAGATCCTTTCTGTTTGCTCCTGTCTGCTGGTCCTGGTTCGTGCAAAATTAAGCTAAGTCCTGCTTCTTTGTTTTTTGGTTATTTGCTTTGCTCTTTTTTTTGTCCAGCTTGTACTAAATGTGATTCCTGACTTTGCTGGAAGCTCTAGGGGGCTGGTGTTCTCCCCCTGGGCCGTTAGACGGTTCGGGGGTTCTTGAATATCCAGCGTGGATATTTTGATAGGGTTTTTGCTGACCATATAAGTCATCTTACTATATTCTGCTGTTAGCTAGTGGGCCTCTCTTTGCTAAATACCTAGTTCATTCTTACGTTTGTCTTTTCCTCTTACCTCACCATTATTATTTGTTGGGGGCTTGTATCCAACTTTTTGGGGTCTTTTCTCTGGAGGCAAGAAAGGTCTTTCTTTTCCCTTCTAGGGTTAGTTAGTTCTCCGGCTGGTGCGAGACGTCTAGAACCAACGTAGGCACGTTCCCCGGCTGCTGCTATTTGTGGTGCTAGGATTAGATATATGGTCAGCTCAGTTACCACTGCCCTATGAGCTGTTTTTTTGTGTTTGCAGACTTAGTAATTATTTCTGAGACCCTCTGCCATTGGGGTCATAACAGTGACCGCTCTCCAGTGGCTCCACGAATACAATGACGGAAGGTATCCTTCCACAATTTATTCCTCACAAAGTATTCCTCCTCCCCTGTGAGAAATAGCCCCTAGTCTCACTTGTGGCACTTCTGTGTGGGAAAATTCTCACACAGCTTAGCCATAAAGTGAGAGCGTCTGAACTCAGGTAACCTCAGTGATGCACTGCAGGAGCCATTGTCTCCTGTCAGTGTGTCACTGGAGGTCCTATAGAGCGGTTACAACACCCGATGTCACTGTTCTATAGGGGAGATCGTCGTGGGAAATTCGTTATTAATTGGGCTAAGGCGGACAGGTAGTATATGGTTGGTTTATTATTTTAATTTTTTTGCAGGGGATCGAGTATGGTAAGTATGGTGAAATTAAGAATAATAAAATACTTTTTTCTGGCTGTGTCTTTAATTTTTTTTTAACCCTTATTGACTCCTCTCCATTATTAACCGGGCTTAATGTCACCTTACAATAGCAAGGTGACATTAACCGCTTATTACCCCATATCCCACCGCTACTTGGGAGTGGGAAGAGAAGGGCTAAGTGTCGGAATTCGCTCTTCTTACAGATGCGCTATTTTATGGGGTGGCTACGGGCTGGTATTTGTAGCCAGGGGGGCCAATATCCATGGCCCCTCTCTAGGCTAAGATTATCAGCCCCAGCTGTCTGCGTAGCTTTTCTGGCTATAAAATATAGGGGGACCCGCGTCATTTTTTTGGGGGGTCCCCCTAGTTTAATAGCCAGTAAAGGCTACGCAGACAGCTGTGGGCTAATATTCCTAGCCTAGAGCGGGGCCATGGGTATTACCCCCTTCCCAGGCTGCAAATATTGGCCTCTGGCCATCGGCTTTCCCCCTCTGGTGCAGAAAATTGCGCGGGAGCCCGGGACATTTTTTTTCATTTTTTTAACTGAAACATATTGTTCATTAACCCCTTTCTGCCAGCTGACGGAATGGTACATCAGCTGGCAGTATCCCCTACTTTGAGGTGGGATCCGGCAGTGAGCCCACTTCAAAGCCGCAACATGTCAGCTGTTTTCAATGAAAAAAATTTTTTACATGATCGCTAAACAGCGTAGCGAGAAAAAAAATTAAAAGCCAAAATTATGTTTTTTTGGTCGCTGAGACATTGCATTAAAATGCAATAACGGGCGATCAAAAGAATGTATCTGCATAAATGTGGTATCATTAAAAACTTTAGCTCGGCACGCAAAAAATAAGCCCTCACCCGACCCCAGATCGTGAAAAATGGAGACGCTATGGGTATCTGAAAATGGCGCAATTATTTATTTATTTTTTTAGCAAAGTTTGGAATTTTTTTTCACCACTTAGATAAAAAATAACCTAGACATGTTTTGTGTCTATGAACTTGTAATGACCTGGAGAATCATAATGGCAGGTCAATTTTAGGCTGTGTGCACAAATTGCAGATTTGGGTGCAAAATTTTCTGCACAAAATCTGCATCACTTGGCAGAAAACGCAGCTGCGTTTTTAATGCGCTTTTGCACATTTTTTGCACAGTTTTGATGTGTTTTTTTATTCAGTTTTTGGTGCGGTTTTTGCGTGATTTTGATGTGTTTTTGATGCAGTTTTTGGTCCATTTTTTGCACGGTTTTGATTCAGGTTTTGGTGCAGTTTTGATGCGTCTTTTATGCGTTTTTGGTGCGGTTTTGATTCAGGTTTTGGTGCAGTTTTGATGCATTTTTTATGCAGTTTTTGGTCTGGTTTTTGGTGCGTTTTTTGCACAGTTTTGATGCAGTTTTGGTGCAGTTTTTGGTGTGGGTTTTGGTGCAGTTTTGATTCGTTTTTGATGCATTTTGGTGCATTTGTTGCACGGTTTTGGTGCAGTTTTTGGAGCAGGTTTTTGCTCGGTTTTGATGCAGTTTTTGGTGCGTTTTTTGCACGATTTTGATTCAGGTTTTGCTGCTGTTTTGCTGCATTTTTAATGCAGTTTTTGGTGCAGTTTTTGCATGCTTTTGATTCAGTTTTTGGTGCAGTTTTTGGTGCGGTTTCTGAGCGGTGTCGATGCATTTTTGGTTGGTTCTTGATGCAGTTTTTGGTGCGGTTTTTGAAAGCTAAATAAAGTATTATTGAACAACAAAAAAAGATTTGTGATGTTATTATTGTCCAACCTCCTCTTTTACATTTGTCCAACCTACACTCCATTAAACACACAGATAGATGATAGATGAGATGGATAGATAGATCTACATATAGATAGATCTATAGATGCATAAATCTATCTATTCATATATCTATCTATAGATATATCTGGATAGATGCATGTAGAAAAGCCGCGGAGACACCATCACGTGTTTCTCAACACAAGCAATGAATAGCCAGGTCTTTCACCGGGAAGGAACAACCACAGGAAGGGCAGCATCCAATAAAGGAAAACCACCTATGCCAAACCATGGTATCCATCCACAGACAGCTGTTTCGGGGTATTTGCCCCTCTTCAGTGTGGAGTAGGAAACTGGCTATTAGGAGCAGTGCCTAGTGAAAAGACTATAAACTTAAGTATGAATGACCTCGGGGAGATCAAAACATCCAACACCACGGAGACACCATCACATGTTTCTCAACGCAAGCAATGAGTTCTGGATCACTGCATTGAGAAACACGTGATGGTGTCTCCGCGGTGTTGGATGTTTTGATCTCCCTGAGGTCATTCATCCTTATGTTTATAGTCTTTTCACTAGGCACTGCTCCTAATAGCCAGTTTCCGACTCCACACTGATGAGGGGCAAATACCCCGAAACAGCTGTCTGTGGATGGATGCCATGTTTTGGCATATGTGGTTTTCCTTTATTGGATGCTGCCCTTCCCGTGGTTATTCCTTCCCGCTGAAAGACCTAGCTATTCATTGCTTGCATTGAGAAACACGTGATGGTGTCTCCGCGGATTTTCTACATGCATTTGCATATTTCCCTTTAGGGATGGGGGCAGTGTTCTAGATCACTGCTTTGAGAAACACGCGATGGTGTCTCTGCGGTGTTGGATGTTTTGATCTCCCCGAGGTCATTCATCCTTATGTTTATAGTCTTTTCACTAGGCACTGCTCCTAATAGCCAGTTTCCTACTCCACACTGATGAGGGGCAAATACCCCGAAACAGCTGTCTGTGGATGGATACCATGTTTTGGCATAGATGATTTTCCTTTATTGGATGCTGCCCTTCCCATGGATGTTCCTTCCCGGTGAAAGACCTGGCTATTCATTGCTTGCATTGAGAAACACATGATGGTGTCTCCGCGGCTTTTCCACATGCATTTGCATATTTCCCTTTAGGGATGGGGCAGTATTCTGGATCACTGCATTGAGAAACACGTGATGGTGTCTCCGCGGTGTTGGATGTTTTGATCTCCCCGAGGTCATTCATCCTTATGTTTATAGTCTTTTCACTAGGCACTGCTCCTAATAGCCAGTTTCCTACTCCACACTGATGAGGGGCAAATATCCCGAAACAGCTGTCTGTGAATGGATGCCATGTTTTGGCATATGTGGTTTTCCTCTATTGGATGCTGCCCTTCCCGTGGTTATTCCTTCCCGGTGAAAGACCTAGCTATTCATTGCTTGCATTGAGAAACACGTGATGGTGTCTCCGCGGCTTTTCTACATGCATTTGCATATTTCCCTTTAGGGATGGGGGCAGTGTTCTAGATCACTGCTTTGAGAAACACGTGATGGTGTCTCTGCGGTGTTGGATGTTTTGATCTCCCCGAGGTCATTCATCCTTATGTTTATATCTGGATAGATATATCTTTTGATAGACGTATGGATAGTGTAGGGTGCGTGTCCACTGTCCGGATTACATCCACATTAGCTGCAGATTGGATGCTGTGTACTTGCAGTCCCAACGGATGATGCCTGCACACACACACACCCCCAAAGACCCCCCGCACAGACCCACACACACCCAAACAGTCCCGCACACACCCGAACAGCCCGCAGACCCCGCCCACACACACCCCAACAGTCCCGCACACACCCAAACAGTTCCACACACACCCGAACAGACCCGCACACACCCGCACACATCCGAACAGCCCGCAGACCCCACGCGCAAACACCCTAACAGTCCCACACACACCCGAACAGTCCCACACTCCTGAACAGTCCCGCACACAGTCACCACCCACACTCCGCCCACACACTTCCCTCCTCCCGGACTGCAGGGTTTCTCGGACCCACATCCACAGCAAAACTGCAGATCCTTTTTACATCTGCAGTTTTGCTGTGGGTGTGCCCGACTCAATGCAAGTCTATGGGTGCAGAAACGCTGCAGTTCTGCACAAAAGAAGTGACATGCTGCGGAAAAAAAAGCTGCGTTTTAGAGCGGCTTTTTCCGCAGCATGTGCACAACAAGTCTGAGGCTCCCATAGACTTACATTAGTTGTGCACTACACTGTGAATTTGATACAATTTCGTGCAGCAAAAAACGCTGTGATCTGCAATCAAATCCGCAATGTGTGCACACAGCCTTAGCATTTAGTGAACCTAGCAAAAAAGCCAAGCAAAAAACAAGTGTAGAATTGCACTTTTTTGCAATTTCATCGCACTTTGAATTTTTTTCACATTTTCTGTTACACGACATGATAAAACCAATGATGTCTTTCAAAAGTAGGACTTGTCCCTCAAAAGATAAGCCCCCACATGGCCGTATTGACGGAAAAATTATGGCTCTGGAAAGAGGGGAGCGATAAACGAAAAAAAGATCCAGGGGTGAAGGGGTTTAGAAACATGGATATGGACATATCTATTGAAATAGACATAGATATATAGATATATCTGTATGTATGTATCTATCCATCCCATATCTATCTGTCTGTCTATCTATCTATCTATCTATCTGTGTGTAATGGAGTGTGGGTTGGACAACTGTAAATGAGGAGGTTGGACAGAAATGACATCACAAATCTTTTTGAAGAGAGAGGATGGAGAGGAGGGAGGAGTTTGGGTGTGTTTTTGAGTGGGTGTGGTAGGTTTGGGCTTAGAGGCCAGTGCAATGCATCATGTGGTATTAGAGCACAATAAGTCAGGAGAAAGGAAGTTGTCGATTAACCCCATGAGAGCTGGATCCAGCACTGAAGATGTGCTGCTACAGCATGATAAAAGGTAATATTGCTGAAATAAACACAGTGGATGTTTTCAGTGGCACATAATAGCAAGATTTATGAAAAAAAAAAGTTATAGTAGTGGACAACTTCTTTAATGGGTCAAATCAGTTGTGGATCTTCCAGTAGCGTTGGTGACCCTCTACCCAAAGATTAATACCTGGAAATCTGATTCATAGTAGAATGTAATTTTTGACAATTTTGCCATTCCATTGTAATAACCTGTCAGTACAGAGCCTATTTGTACCAGCCTCCTCTTTTTCGTGTTAATCAGTAGCATCACGATAGGGCTTCAAAGGGATGTATTCTTTCTAATGCATGGGGGTCGTAAGTACAGTTGCGTGAGTGTCATGCTTAACAGACTATGCTACTAATATTCCCTTAAAACACATAGGATGCATTGAATGTACATTTGCATCAAAGGGGGCGGTGTTAGCTGTCTCTCCATCTCCTGTGCACATCGTGCTTAGCTGCTTTTTTCCTTATTAACTTCATTGCATCCATCCTGTTGTACCTAAGACTCCAGTGTGTACTCCATCCTAACCCCCCAAGTGCCATCCTAACAGCTGCACCAATGCTGGGGACCATGGAACCACCAAAGGGAGGCTATCACCCAGCTTAAGCGGGGGTGGCACTTACATAGGAATTCCTAATTATGGTTGGGTTGGTGCCATACTTGATAGCAAATTGTTCTACCAGTAGTCTCTTATAACAAACATGAAAAAGTTTATGTACATTTGCATTAAAGGGGCGTGTTTTGGGATGTTTTGAAAAAATCCCAGATTAAGCAGGGGTGGAGCTTACATAGCAGGTCCGAAATTCGTTTGGTGGGTGCCATACCAGACATCAAGTTGTGTTACGACCTTAAAACACATAAGACAAATGTATGCACATTTACATTAAAGGTGGCATTGTTGGATTTTTTTGAGCAGTCCCAGGTCAAGAGGGGGTGGCACTTTCAAATGTCATATGATTTTGTTTTGATATTATTAAAAAGGGGAATACAGGAAGAATAAGGTATGGTAAAGAATAATAATAAAAGGCAAGAGTCATGCAGACCGATTATGAGTGATGCCACGTGCCAACTACAGGTCCTGCTGCCTAGTTGTCCTTATTTTTTTTTACTGGTACACCACTGATTTAATTCATGTGTTGACAATACCGTCATGAAGAAACAAAAGACCTCTAGTTTCTATCTACACTAGACAGTCCACAGCCATTTTTATGAAGTCGTCATTTTTGCCACTGATTAATATGAGAGCATTGGGCAGTCAGCAGAGATGACAGGTGCATCACCCCGCACTTCTTATAATGGCGATGCCACATTTACAGGAGATTTTCATGTGTAAAAGTCAGAATTTGTTAAATAAAATGTAGTCTGTCTGGGGAACCCGCCAGTTTGCTTACTTATAATTGAAAAAATGCAAATGAGGACAATTAATCAGTGGACTGGCCAACTATGAAACACTACCTACCTGGATGAATTAAACATCGACTGTGTGCAGATGTGAGCAGAACTGCATATCCATTGAGAAAACTGGGTTATATTTAGATTTTTTATTTTATTTTTTTGTATTATTATTATTTAGTTGCATTTGTGAAATTCAACAAAGTTTATTTTCTGCTGAAGTATTAAATGTTATGTATCGTGTATTTATTTTCTATATCATTACTATAGTAGAGAAGGATGAACCTCCTAAAATTCACTTTGGACAAACTCACACAATTTTGGGAGAAAATACAATCTGCAATTTTAATGTACTGGGAAGGAATTAAAATTAAATCTCCTGAAGTTTGTGCACATGATTCCAGAAGAGTGTGCAAAAGTGAACAAAATGCACACTAATGTAAAAGTGACATTGTTACTTAGCCACATGGTTACATAGGTTGAAAAAAAGAACTCGGCCCATCAAGTTCAATCTGTCTCCACCAATTGTTTATTTTGTCACTAAATTAACTATCACCTGCAATGTTACCATATATACTCGAGTATAATCCGACCCGAGTATAAGCCGATCCCCTAATTTTGCCACAAAAAACTGGGAAAACTTATTGACTCGAGTATAAGCCTAGGGTAGGAAATGCAGCAGCTACCGGTGAATTTCAAAAATAAAAATAGATGCTCCATACCGTTCATTATTGCCCCATAAGATGCTCCATATAAAGCTGTGCCACATATAATGCTCCATACTGTTCATTATTGCACCATAAAATGCTCCATATAAAGCTGTGCCATATATAATGCTCCATACTGTTGATTATTGCCCCATAGATGATCCATATATAGCTGTGCCATATAGAATGCTCTGCACCGTTCATTATTGCCCCATAGATGCTCCATATAAAGCTGTGCAATATATAATGCTGCTGCTGCAATAAAAAAAAAAATGACATACTCACCTCTCTTGCTGCCCGCAGCTCCTCAGCGTCCTGTCTTGGCGTCTCTCCGCACTGACTGTTCAGGCAGAGGGAGGCGCGCAGATTAGTACGTCATCGCGCCCTCTGACCTGAACAGTCAGAGCAAGAGGACAAGAAGACGGAGCGGCGCCCGGCATGTGGAACGTGGACAGGTAAATATGTAATACTCACCTGCTCCCGGCGTCCCTAGCTCCTTATCCCGGACAGATGGTCTCCGGGTGCCGCAGCCTCTTCCTCTGTCAGTGGTCACCGTTACCCCTCATTAGAGAAATGAATATGCTGCTCCACCCCTATGGGAGTGGAGTCCATATTCATTACTTTAATGAGCGGTCCCACGTGACCGCTGAACAGGGGAAGAGCTGCGGCACCCAAAGACCATGGGACAGGCAGGGGGAGCGCCAGGATCCCCGGAAGCAGGTGAGTATATGACAGACCTCTCTCCCCCTCACCCGCCGACCGTGACTCGAGTATAAGCCGAGAGGGGCACTTTCAGCCCAAATATTTGGGCTGAAAATCTAGGCTTATACTCGAGTATATACGGTATGTGTATCGAGGAAATCATGCAGTCCTTGTATAAAAGCTGTTGTAGTGTCAGCCATTACTACCTCTTGTGGTCGGCATTCCACAGTCTGACTGCTCTAACTGTAAAGAACCCTTTCCTGTTTAGCTGCCGGAATCATCATTCTTCCACCTGTAATGAGCAGGGCCAGGGTTAGCAGCAGACAGATAAGGCAGCTGCCTAGGGCCCCTGCTCCCCAGGTGCCCCCAGCCAGTCGCCTACCACCAGCGCTGACTGCCCCCCGCCAGCGCAGATGCATTCAACTATACCGGTGTCAGACACCGGTACAGTTCAATGCAATGATAGAGGAGAGATCATCAGCTGACGCTCCCTCTCCCATCATTCCCCTCTACCTCTGACACAGCGGTTGCATGAGGATGTCACAACATCATGTACCTGCTGTGTGGCAAGGCAGATTGCAGCCGCTTAGACCGGAGCCGAGCCGGGAGCAGCAAAAGGAGAGGTGAGGGGGTCGGCTACATTATACAGGATGTAACTCAGGATCAGTAATGTAAAGTATGTACACAGTGATTGCACCAGCAGAATATTGAGTGCAGTTCTGGGATATAATACAGGTGGTAGCTCAGGATCAGTAATGTAATGTATGTACACAGTGACTGCACCAGCAGAATAGTGATTGCAGCTCTGGGGTAAAATACAGGATGTAACTCAGGATCAGTACAGGATCGGTAATGTAATGTATGTACACAGTGACTGCACCAGCAGAATAGTGATTGCAGCTCTGTGATATAATACAGGATGTAACTCAGGATCAGTACAGTATCGGTAATGTAATGTATGTACACAGTGACTGCACCAGCAGAATAGTGAGTGCAGTTCTGGGATATAATACAGGTGGTAGCTCAGGATCAGTAATGTAATGTATGTACACAGTGACTGCACCAGCAGAATAGTGAGTGCAGCTCTGGAGTGTAATACAGGATGTAACTCAGGATCAGTAATGTAATGTATGCACACAGTAACTGCACCAGCAGAATCGTGAGTGCAGCTCTGGGGTATAATACAGGATGTAACTCAGGATCAGTACAGGATCAGTAATGTAATGTATGTACACAGTGACTGCACCAGCAGAATAGTGAGTGCAGCTCTGGGGTATAATAGAGGATGTAACTCAGGATCAGTAATGTAATGTATGTGCACAGTGCCTGCACCAGCAGAATAGTGATTGCAGCTCTGGGGTATAATACACGATGTAACTCAGGATCAGTAATGTAATGTATGTACACAGTGATTGCACCAGCAGCATAGTGAGTGCAGCTCTGGAGTATAATACAGGATGTAACTCAGGATCACTAATGTAATGTATGTACACTGTTGTGAATTTGCTTTTTGCTCCCTCTAGTGGTTACTAGTTTTTTGACTCTGGTTTTTCTGTCATTCCTTTTATCCGCACCTGGGTCGTTAGTTAGGGGTGTTGCTATATAAGCTCCCTGGACCTTCAGTTCTATGCCTGGCAACGTAGTTATCAGAGCTAGTCTGCTGTGCTCTTGTCTACTGATCCTGGTTCCAGTTATATCAGCTAAATCTGCCTTTTGCTTTTTGCTATTTGTTTTGGTTTTGTATTTTTGTCCAGCTTGTTCCAAATCTATATCCTGACCTTTGCTGGAAGCTCTAGGGGGCTGGTGTTCTCCCCCCGGACCGTTAGACGGTTCGGGGGTTCTTGAATTTCCAGTGTGGATTTTGATAGGGTTTTTGTTGACCATATAAGTTACCTTTCTTTATTCTGCTATCAGTAAGCGGGCCTCTCTGTGCTAAACCTGGTTCATTTCTGTGTTTGTCATTTCCTCTTACCTCACCGTCATTATTTGTGGGGGGCTTCTATCCAGCTTTGGGGTCCCCTTCTCTGGAGGCAAGAAAGGTCTTTGTTTTCCTCTACTAGGGGTAGCTAGATTCTCCGGCTGGCGCGTGTCATCTAGAATCAACGTAGGAATGATCCCCGGCTACTTCTAGTGTTGGCGTTAGGAGTAGATATATGGTCAACCCAGTTACCACTGCCCTATGAGCTGGATTTTTGTATTCTGCAGACTTCCACGTTCCTCTGAGACCCTCGCCATTGGGGTCATAACAGTTTGCCAGGCCAGTATTAAATGTTTAATGCATTGCAGAAGAGGGATTATAAGAAAGAAGATTCTGAGTTTTTTTTTTCTCCTTCCCCTTTACCTCAGAGTGGCTATGCTTGCTGCAGACATGAATGTCCAGACCTTGATTACAAGTGTGGACCAGCTGGCTACTCGTGTGCAGGGCATACAAGACTATGTTATCAGAAATCCTAGGTCAGAACCTAAAATACCGATTCCTGAACTGTTTTCCGGAGACAGGTTTAAGTTTAGGAATTTCGTGAATAATTGTAAATTGTTTTTGTCCCTGAGACCCTGTTCATCAGGAGATTCTGCTCAGCAAGTAAAAATTGTTATTTCGTTCTTACGGGGCGACCCTCAGGATTGGGCTTTTTCGCTGGCGCCAGGAGATCCGGCATTGGCTGATCTTGATGCGTTTTTTCTGGCGCTCGGTTTACTTTATGAGGAACCCAATCTTGAGATTCAGGCAGAAAAGGCCTTGCTGTCTATGTCTCAGGGGCAGGACGAGGCTGAAGTGTATTGCCAAAAATTTCGGAAATGGTCCGTGCTGACACATTGGAACGAGTGTGCACGGGCCGCTAATTTTAGAAATGGCCTTTCTGAAGCCATTAAGAATGTTATGGTGGGTTTTCCCATTCCCACAGGTCTGAATGATACTATGGCACTGGCTATTCAAATTGACCGGCGGTTGCGGGAGCGCAAAACCGCAAATTCCCTCATGGTGTTGTCTGAACAGACACCTAATTCGGTGCAATGTGATAGAAAAACCGCAAATTCCCTCATGGTGTTGTCTGAACAGACACCTGATTTAATGCAATGTGATAGAATCCTGACTAGAAATGAGCGGAAAATTCATAGACGCCGGAATGGCTTGTGCTACTACTGTGGTGATTCTACACATGTTATCTCAGCATGCTCTAAACGTATAGCTAAGGTTGTTAGTCCTGTCACCGTTGGTAATTTGCAACCTAAATTTATTCTGTCTGTAACTTTGATTTGCTCACTGTCATCTTATCCTGTCATGGCGTTTGTAGATTCAGGTGCTGCCCTGAGTCTCATGGATCTCTCATTTGCTAAGCGCTGTGGATTTACTCTTGAACCATTAGAAAATCCTATTCCTCTTAGGGGTATTGATGCTACACCATTGGCAGCAAATAAACCGCAGTATTGGACTCAGGTTACCATGTGCATGACTCCTGAACACCGCGAGGTGATACGTTTCCTGGTTTTACATAAAATGCATGATTTGGTCGTTTTAGGGCTGCCATGGTTACAGACCCATAATCCAGTCCTGGACTGGAAGGCTATGTCAGTCTCAAGTTGGGGCTGTCGTGGTATTCATGAGGATTCCCTGCCTGTGTCTATTGCTTCTTCTACGCCTTCGGAAGTTCCGGAGTATTTGTCTGATTATCAGGATGTCTTCAGTGAGTCTGAGTCCAGTGCACTGCCTCCTCATAGGGACTGTGACTGTGCTATAGATTTGATCCCAGGCAGTAAATTTCCTAAGGGAAGACTGTTTAATCTGTCGGTACCTGAACATACCGCTATGCGTTCATATATCAAGGAGTCTCTGGAAAAAGGACATATTCGTCCGTCTTCTTCCCCTCTTGGTGCGGGATTCTTTTTTGTGGCAAAAAAGGACGGATCTTTGAGACCTTGTATTGATTATCGGCTTTTAAATAAGATCACTGTCAAATTTCAGTATCCTTTACCGCTGTTGTCTGACTTGTTTGCCCGGATTAAGGGTGCCAAGTGGTTCACCAAGATAGACCTTCGTGGTGCGTACAACCTTGTGCGCATTAAGCAAGGTGATGAATGGAAAACCGCATTCAATACGCCCGAAGGTCATTTTGAGTACTTGGTGATGCCTTTTGGGCTCTCCAATGCGCCTTCAGTTTTTCAGTCCTTTATGCATGACATTTTCCGGAAGTATCTGGATAAATTTTTGATTGTTTATCTGGATGATATTTTGGTTTTTTTCTGATAATTGGGATTCGCATGTGGAGCAGGTCAGGTTGGTCTTTAAAATTTTGCGTGAAAATTCTTTGTTTGTCAAGGGCTCAAAGTGTCTCTTTGGTGTACAGAAGGTTCCCTTTTTGGGGTTCATTTTTTCCCCTTCTGCTGTGGAGATGGACCCAGTCAAGGTCCGAGCTATTCTTGATTGGACTCAGCCCTCGTCAGTTAAGAGTCTTCAGAAGTTCTTGGGCTTCGCTAACTTCTACCGTCGTTTTATCGCTAATTTTTCTAGCATTGTGAAACCTTTGACGGATATGACCAAGAAGGGCTCCGATGTAGCTAACTGGGCTCCTGCTGCCGTGGAGGCTTTCCAGGAGTTGAAACGCCGGTTTACTTCGGCGCCTGTTTTGTGCCAGCCTGACGTCTCACTTCCCTTTCAGGTTGAGGTGGATGCTTCGGAGATTGGGGCAGGGGCCGTTTTGTCGCAGAGAGGCCCTGGTTGCTCTGTTATGAAGCCTTGTGCCTTTTTCTCTAGGAAATTTTCGCCTGCCGAGCGAAATTATGATGTGGGCAATCGGGAGTTGTTGGCCATGAAATGGGCATTTGAGGAGTGGCGTCATTGGCTCGAGGGTGCTAAGCATCGTGTGGTGGTCTTGACTGATCACAAAAATCTGATGTATCTCGAGTCTGCTAAACGCCTTAATCCGAGACAGGCCCGCTGGTCATTGTTTTTCTCCCGCTTTGATTTTGTTGTCTCGTATTTACCAAGTTCAAAGAATGTGAAGGCCGATGCTCTTTCTAGGAGCTTTGTGCCTGATGCTCCTGGAGTCGCTGATCCTGTTGGTATTCTTAAAGATGGAGTTATCTTGTCAGCTATTTCTCCGGATCTGCGACGTGTGTTGCAGAGATTTCAGGCTGATAGGCCTGAGTCTTGTCCACCTGACAGACTGTTTGTCCCGGATAAGTGGACCAGCAGAGTCATTTCCGAGGTTCATTCCTCGGTGTTGGCAGGTCACCCGGGAATTTTTGGCACCAGAGATCTGGTGGCCAGGTCCTTTTGGTGGCCTTCCTTGTCAAGGGATGTGCGGTCATTTGTGCAGTCCTGTGGGACTTGTGCTCGAGCTAAGCCTTGCTGTTCTCGTGCCAGCGGTTTGCTCTTGCCCTTGCCTGTCCCGAAGAGACCTTGGACACATATCTCCATGGATTTCATTTCTGATCTTCCGCTATCTCAGGGCATGTCCGTTATCTGGGTGATATGTGATCGCTTCTCCAAGATGGTCCATTTGGTTCCTTTGCCTAAGCTGCCTTCCTCTTCCGATCTGGTTCCTGTGTTTTTCCAGAACGTGGTTCGTTTGCACGGCATCCCTGAGAATATTGTGTCAGACAGAGGATCCCAGTTCGTTTCCAGGTTCTGGCGATCCTTTTGTAGTAGGATGGGCATTGATTTGTCGTTTTCGTCTGCTTTCCATCCTCAGACTAATGGACAGACGGAGCGAACCAATCAGACTTTGGAGGCTTATTTGAGGTGTTTTGTCTCTGCTGATCAGGACGATTGGGTGACATTCTTGCCGTTGGCTGAGTTTGCCCTTAATAATCGGGCTAGTTCCGCCACCTTGGTTTCGCCTTTTTTCTGCAACTCTGGTTTCCATCCTCGCTTTTCTTCGGGTCATGTGGAGCCTTCTGACTGTCCTGGGGTGGATTCTGTGGTGGATAGGTTGCAGCAGATCTGGAATCATGTGGTGGACAACTTGAAGTTGTCACAGGAGAAGGCTCAGCGCTTTGCCAACCGCCGCCGCGGTGTGGGTCCCCGACTACGCGTTGGGGATTTGGTGTGGCTTTCTTCCCGCTTTGTTCCTATGAAGGTCTCCTCTCCCAAATTTAAACCTCGTTTTATTGGGCCTTACAAGATATTGGAAATCCTTAATCCTGTATCTTTTCGTCTGGATCTTCCTGTGTCGTTTGCTATTCACAATGTATTTCATAGGTCCTTGTTGCGGCGGTACATTGTGCCTGTAGTTCCTTCTGCTGAGCCTCCTGCTCCGGTGTTGGTTGAGGGCGAGTTGGAGTACGTGGTGGAGAAGATCTTGGATTCTCGCCTCTCCAGGCGGAGGCTTCAGTACCTGGTCAAGTGGAAGGGCTATGGTCAGGAGGATAATTCCTGGGTGGTCGCCTCTGATGTTCATGCGGCCGATTTAGTTCGTGCCTTTCATGCCGCTCATCCTGATCGCCCTGGTGGTCGTGGTGAGGGTTCGGTGACCCCTCACTAAGGGGGGGGTACTGTTGTGAATTTGCTTTTTGCTCCCTCTAGTGGTTACTAGTTTTTTGACTCTGGTTTTTCTGTCATTCCTTTTATCCGCACCTGGGTCGTTAGTTAGGGGTGTTGCTATATAAGCTCCCTGGACCTTCAGTTCTATGCCTGGCAACGTAGTTATCAGAGCTAGTCTGCTGTGCTCTTGTCTACTGATCCTGGTTCCAGTTATATCAGCTAAATCTGCCTTTTGCTTTTTGCTATTTGTTTTGGTTTTGTATTTTTGTCCAGCTTGTTCCAAATCTATATCCTGACCTTTGCTGGAAGCTCTAGGGGGCTGGTGTTCTCCCCCCGGACCGTTAGACGGTTCGGGGGTTCTTGAATTTCCAGTGTGGATTTTGATAGGGTTTTTGTTGACCATATAAGTTACCTTTCTTTATTCTGCTATCAGTAAGCGGGCCTCTCTGTGCTAAACCTGGTTCATTTCTGTGTTTGTCATTTCCTCTTACCTCACCGTCATTATTTGTGGGGGGCTTCTATCCAGCTTTGGGGTCCCCTTCTCTGGAGGCAAGAAAGGTCTTTGTTTTCCTCTACTAGGGGTAGCTAGATTCTCCGGCTGGCGCGTGTCATCTAGAATCAACGTAGGAATGATCCCCGGCTACTTCTAGTGTTGGCGTTAGGAGTAGTTATATGGTCAACCCAGTTACCACTGCCCTATGAGCTGGATTTTTGTATTCTGCAGACTTCCACGTTCCTCTGAGACCCTCGCCATTGGGGTCATAACAGTACACAGTGACTGCACCAGCAGAATAGTGATTGCAGCTCTGGGGTATAATACAGGATGTGACTCAGGATCAGTAATTTAATGTATGTACACAGTGACTGCACCAGCAGAATAGTGATTGCAGCTCTGGGGTATAATACAGGATGTAACTCAGGATCAGTAATGTAATGTATGTACACAGTGACTGCACCAGCAGAATAGTGAGTGCAGCTCTGGGGCATAATACTGAATATAACTCAGGATCAGTACATAATAAGTATTGTATGTACACAGTGACTGCACCAGCAGAATAGTGAGTGCAGCTCTGCGGTATAATACAGGATGTAACTCAGGATCAGTAATGTAATGTATGTACACAGTGATGCACCAGCAGAATCGTGAGTGCAGCTCTGGGGCATAATACTGAATATAACTCAGGATCAGTACATAATAAGTATTGTATGTACACAGTGCATCAAATTTAGAGTAACAATATTTTACATGTAAAATTTACAGTGGAAATTATCAGATTGACCAGACAAGGCAAGTCTTTATTGTTCAACCACCACAACCCCTTTGTATACCAGACCAATGCCCAAACCCCATAACCTCCCTATCCAACATCACTGAAGGGGGCTTAATTGTCTCCTCTCCAAATCGCACCTCACCACCTGTGCGCTCGACCCCATCCCATCCCACCTCCTCCCCACCCTCACCACCACACTTATCCCATCTCTAACCCACCTCTTCAACCTATCAATAACTTCTGGCACCTTCCCCTCTGCGTTCAAAGATGCCACAATCACACCTATCCTTAAAAAGCCAACACTCGATCCAACTGCTATGTCCAGCTATCGCCCAATATCGCTGCTCCCATTCGCTTCCAAACTCCTGGAGCAGCACGTCCATGCTGAACTCTCCTCCCACTTCTCATCTACCTTGTTGTTCGACAATCTAGAATCTGGTTTCCTCCCCCATCACTCAACTGAGACTGCCCTGACCAAAATCACTAACGACCTACTTACTGCCAAAGCTACTGGACAATACTCTGTACTACTCCTTCTAGACCTGTCGTCTGCTTTCGACACAGTTGACCACTGTCTCCTACTACAGATCCTCTCCTCCTTTGGCATCAAAGACCTCGCCCTATCCTGGATCGCCTCATACCTTTCCAACCGCACATTCAGCGTCTCCCACACTACCTCCTCATCCCACCCTCTCTCTGTTGGAGTCCCCCAGGGCTCTGTTGTAGGACCCCTACTCTTCTCAATCTATACACTTGGCTTGGGACAACTCATAAAGTCCCATGGATTCCAGTACCACCTCTATGCTGATGACACTCAGATCTACTTCTCTGGCCCAGACGTCACCGCTCTGCTGTCCAGAATCCAAGAGTGCCTATCAGCCATATCCTCCTTCTTCTCCTCTCGCTTCCTCAAACTCAATGTGGACAAATCTGAACTCATCATCTTTCCTCCATCCCACAAATCTTCCTTACCTGACCTATCTATCGCAATCAACAACATCATGCTTTCCCCCGTACCCGAAGTCCGCTGCCTCGAAGTATCCTTTGACTCTGACCTGTCCTTCAAACCGCACATCCAAGCTCTTTCCACCTCCTGTCGCCTCCAGCTCAAAAATATCTCCAGAATCCGTCCTTTCCTCAACACTCAATCTACTAAAATGCTTGTGCATGCCCTCATCATCTCCCGCCTTGACTATTGCAACATCCTTTTCTGTGGCCTCCCTGCTAACACCCTTGCACCTCTCCAGTCCATCCTTAACTCTGCTGCCCGACTAATCCACCTCTCTCCTCGCTACTCCTCCGCTTCCCCCCTCTGCGAATCTCTTCACAAGCTCCCATTCCCTCAGCGTATCCAGTTCAAATTACTAATACTGACCTACAAAACCATCCATAACCTGTCTCCTCCATATATCTCTGAACTAATCTCCCGATATCTTCCCTCACGTAATCTCCGGTCCTCCCAAGACCTCCTTCTCTCCTCCACACTTATTCGCTCCTCATCCAATCGCCTCCAAGACTTCTCCCGAATATCCCCCATCCTCTGGAACTCTCTGCCCCAACACGTCCGACTATCAACCACAGTCGGATCCTTCAGACGGAACCTGAAAACTCATCTCTTCAGGAAAGCCTACAGCCTGCACTGACACCGCTGCCGCCTCATCACTATCGAAGCTACCGCCTCACCAACACCGGAGCTACCGCCTCACCAACACCGGAGCTCCTGCAACCCCCAACCTACTGTCTCCTTCCCCATAATCCTGTAGAATGTAAGCCTGCAAGGGCAGGATCCTTGCCCCTCTGTATCAGTCCGTCATTGTTAGTTTGTTTACTGTAAGTGATATCTGTAACCTGTATGTAACCCCTTGACATGTACAGCACCATGGAATCAATGGTGCTATATAAATAAATAATAATATAAATAAATAATAATAATAATAATAGTTGGAAGAAATAATGTGTCTTTTCTACCATTAAGGGAGTTTGTCAGTACGATTTGGTCTGAAGTGCTACTATAGATCCTAAGCCTCCGTTACACCAGCTCCTCCTCCTCCTGCTTGACTGACAACCTCTATGCTGTGTCAATTCAGGCAAATGAGCCATCAGTCACGCAGGAGGAGGCGGCGTTGGATGGGAAATAGAGCTGGTGTGACAGAGGCTTCAGATCTATAGTAGCTCTTCAGCCTCATTTATATACTGTATCAATTCAAATGTTGATTTCTCAGTAACGAAGGAACCGGCCATGTAAAGGTGTTGCTGAACTTATCTTTAAAGAACTGAATACAAAATTAAATAGTTCCGGTGAAGTCCTGCTGGGAGCGGTCTGGGCCATTACCCGGCTAGGGGTGTTGTGGACATTCCTACATGCATGAGATCATACAGCAGAGCCTTCGGTCGGGCTCATCGTGCAGTGCAGAGTATTACTGTGGCATTCTAGGACGGTTCAGGGGGTTGTGATGGTTTTTTCTTGCTTTTCTGCCATATGAGTCGCTCCGCAGTCTCCCTGCACTGATTACACTCGCGGCTATGCAGTCTAATGGTTTATCTGGGGATAGATCCCTTGTTATCGGGCCGGCAGATTTCTCCGCAGCTCATACCTTGTCAGATTGTGATGCAGACCTTGCCATGGTGGCAGTCTTAATCATTTCCCCTGCAGTGCAGCACAGCGCTCCACCAGACCCCGTGCATCCAGCTGTATCTGGGCAGGACATCTCACATGGCGGACTGACCAAACCCTGCTAAGAAGCGAAAAATAAATCACATCGTATTAGACGAGTGAAGGGAACATCAAGACACTTCAGATGTCTGTGCTATGAATAGCAATGTACAGCGGCTAGTGTTATAGAGTCTGTGCATGTAGCAGTGTTCAGAGACTCAATGTAGCAGAGCTGAGTATGTCACCACTTCCCAAAGGATATTTGATGTAATGATAAAATATGAAATGAATAAAATTTGTTAATTTACATGAGTCTAAGGGGTAAGGTTTCTCCTTGTGGAGAGTGACATATCAGCTCTGGCTTGTCAAGGTAAGGAGGCTTATTCGCCGTGCAATGCTCCTCTGGGAAATATAATATGCAAATTGCCTCTTCAGAGAAAAAGAGGACTTGAACCCTATAGTGCCACCTGTTGGAAGTAGGGATCCTACAAGTCACAATCGACCCTTTAACAAGTCTTGCAATATGACTTAGGATACCAGTGACAGATATTACTTCCATACACATTAGATAACAGAAGATCCTCCATTCTCAATAAGTGATGTCACAGCTCACCTCCTCCTCCTGTACAATAACTGATAACACCTCTATATACAGTAGATAACACAGCATCCTCCATTCACAATAGGTGAAGTCACAGCTTACCTCCTCCTCCTGTACAATGACTGATAACACCTCTGTATACAGTAGATAGCACAGGATCCACCATTCACAATAGGTGTGTCACAGCTCACCCCCTCCTCCTGTACAATGACTGATAACGCCTCTATATACAGTAGATAACACAGGATCCACCTTTCACAATGGGTGATATCGCAGCTCACCTGCTCCTCCTGTATAATGACTGACAACACCTCCATATACAGTAGGTAACATAGGATCCACCGTTCACAATAGGTGATGTCATAGCTCACCTCCTCCTCCTGTACAATGACTTATAACGCCTCTATGTACAGTAGATAACACAGAATCCACCTTTCACAATAGGTGATATCACAGCTCACCTCCTCCTCCTGTATAATGACTGATAACACCTCCATATACAGTAGATAACACAGGATCCACCATTCACAATAGATGATGTCACAGCTCACCTCCTCCTCCTGTACAATGACTGATAACACTGCTACATACAGTAGATAACAGGATCCACCATTCACAATAGGCGATGTCACAGCTCACCTCCTCCTCCTGTACCATGACAGATAAAACCTCTATATACAGTAGATAACACAGGATCCACCATTCACAATAGGTGATATCACAGCTCACCTCCTCCTCCTGTATAATGACTGATAACACCTCTATATGCAGTAGATAACACAGGATACACCATTCACAATAGGTGATGTCACAGCTCACCTCCTCCTCCTGTATAATGACTGATAACATTTCTGTATATGTACAGTAAGTAACCAAGAATCCATCTTTCACCATAAATATTACATCTAAACTCCTCCTTCTGTACAATGACTGCAACCTCTATTTACAGCAGATAGCCCAAGATTCACCATTTACAATAGGTGATGTCACAGCTCACCTCCTTCTCCTCCTCTTGCACAATGACTGATGACACCTTAATATACAGTAGATAACACAGGATCCACCATTCACAATAAGCGGTATCACAGCTCACCTCCTCCTCCTCCTGTATAATGACTGATAACATTTCTATTATATATGTACAGTAAGTAACCAAGAATCCATCTTTCACCATAAATGTTACAGCTCACCTCCTCCTCCTGTACAATGACTGATAACACCTCTATACAGTAGATAACACAGGCGCCACCATTCACACTAGGTGATGTCACAGCTCACCTCCTCCTCCTGTACAATGACTGATAACATCTCTATATACAGTAGATAATACAGGATCCACCATTCACAATAGGTGGTGTCACAGCTCACCTCCTCCTCCTGTACAATGACTGACAAGACCTCTATATATAGTAGATAACACAGGATCCAACATTCACAATAAGTGATGTCGCAGCTCACCTCCTCCTCCTCCTGTACAATGGCTGATAACACCTCAATATAGAGCAGAAAGCACCTGAGTCGTTGAGGCTGGATGTTATACACTGGAGGGAAATGAGGCCATATGGTAAACCAGAGCTGAGGTGCCAGATTCTATACACTGGTGGTGATGGGACCGGACGTTATACACCGGGGGCAGAATTTGGTGAAGTCAGATGTGGGTCTGATACTTTTCTACATATTGTGCACTTCTGCCCCAGAAGGAAAAAGACCTGTTTTGAGCCCTACTATAAGAATCTCCTGTGCTCTGGGCGGTGATCTGTAACAGATAGGAGATATGTATAATTATTATTATTACAGTTTCTTCTGTATCTTCTGTATATTATGCATATTATGTATCTTCTGTGTATGTGCCATATATATGTTTTCTCAGTCAGTAAGAATAATTATATGGGATTTGCATATATATTGCACTACTCGGCTGGAAATAGACATTTGCGTATATATATATATATATATATATATATATATATATATATATATATATATATATATATATATTTGGGAAGAGGAGAATAATTTAAGATCTGATGTGCTGCAGATCTGCTAACCAGGATCTGGAGATCTCGGGAGGTTGTGAGATTGATATAAATATTCCGGTCTATCTATAAGTAATGGACATTGATGACTTATAGCGTTGAACATTGGGGCCGTTCTGATGTCTTTTGCTTTCTTGGGGTCATATTGACTTTCTGTATTTCTTTGGGGTTAACTACACTGACTCTTGGGCCTATTGACTTCTATGGGGCAACATTAACTTGTATTGACTTCTTTCGAGCTATAATGACTGCATTGACATTTATGGACTATTTTGGGACCGTGTGAATGTCATCAGCATAATTGGGTCTGTGCTAACGGTATTGACTCTTATTGGGTGTCCACATGTATGACTTGTACATAGACTTGATGGGACTGTCATCATTAGTTGGACGCCTATAGAGCTACATTTACTTTGTAGAGTCTTGTGGGTTTTTATGGCTTTCCTGACATTTTTTTGATGCTCTATGACTTCTATGGTTTTGTATTGATTTCATTGACAGCTACAGGGTTTTAATGACTTAGTAAACTTTGATAATACATTATGGACTTCAGTGACTTCTAGGGGGTTGTAATTTTGGCAGTGTTAATTAATTGGTTATCAAATTGCATTTTGATGAGCTCCATTGACTTTAATGAGCTTTATGGCGCCAGAAGGACTTTATCAACTTTAGCAGGGTCTTTTTCTTTCTCTGACTTCCACTGCACCTTGCTGCATTGACTTCTTTGGAGCTGCATTGACTTCATAGATGATTTTTGAATACCTAGGTTTCTGATTTTCATAAAATTTTGTTACATTGACTTCTATGGATCTGTATTGACTTAATTATGGGATATAAATGATTTTGTTATATCTATAGGGTCTTCATTGACTTTTATGGAGCTGTATTGAACTGATTATTATATTTCTGATTTCAATTGAGCTTTGTTACATTGATTTATATGGAGTTTGATTTTACTAATTGTTATGGGAGACATATATATATATATATATATATATATATATATATATATATATATATATATATATATATATATATATATATGGTTTTTTTCCATGGAGCCCTATTACATTGACTTCTATGGAGCTGCATATTAACGTTAATGATTATTATGGGATATTTGTTTCTGATTTTCATAGAATCTTGTTTCATTGACTTCTGAGGAGCTATATTGACTTCATCACATATCATAGGATCATATCTATATCTTTGATTTCCTCTGGGCTTTGCTACATTGACTTCTATAGAGCTGCATTGAATTTATTAGTTATTAAAGTCTATCTATGTTTCTCATTTCCATATTGTTTTGTTACATTGTGATATTGACGCTATTATGTATTATTGGTATCTATATTTCCATTTCAATTACCGCTATGGAATTGTATTAACTTCATGAAATATTATGGAATATCTCTATTTCTAACTTCCCTTGAGCCTTAATAAATTGCTTATATGGAGCTGCATTGACTTCATTGAGTATTTTGGATAACCTATGCTACTGATTTTCATAAAATCTTACTACATTGACTTTTATGGAGCTATATTGATTAATTCTGGCATATATGTGGAATAATTATGGAATATGTATATTTCTGATTTCCATACAATCTTATACATTGACTTCTATGGAACGGCATCGACTTTACCGGGTATTATGCAATATACTGTATATGTGTCATGGCACTGTTGCAGGATATCCCAGGACTAGAGGTTACTTCCCTATCCCTAAAGATAGGATTCCTCTAACTTTCCCTTCTCCCAAGATTACTTCTGATGTTAAAGATGCAGGGGCCATCTGCCTTGCTGAGCTACTAAACAAGCCCTTATTGGTCCCCTCCCCTATCCAGGGAAGTGGGGAGCAACAGTGTATAAGACTAACAAGGGAAGATGTACAGGGATAAATGAAAATGCCAATCATACAAATATGCACTCAAGAACAGCAAAGTGGAATACAGTTAAGTAAATGAAGGGAAAACTAAATAGGAGAGGATGAGGATAAATCAGTAAGCAAAAGTCTTCTAAATAACACTCCAATCGCCTCCTAAAATAACCAACACCTCCAACTCCACAACCAGGCAGTATAGAACTAACACTGGCAATCTCTGATTGGCAGAGGCATATATATATATATATATATATATATATATATATATATATATATATATATATATATATATATATATATATATATATATATATATATATATATATATATATATATATATATATATATATATATAGCAGAGGGAAGTGGTCAACACTGAACAGCTGAGAACATCAAAGCAGGGAAGCTCCAGGAGCTCTAAACTGAATGATTAATCTCTGCACTGCTAGCAGGAACCTGCACTGTCTAGTATGATGGTGAAGTGCTTGAAAGCAGTGTGGGAGTATGCAAAATCAGACACCATGGTCATCTGGCCCCTCTCTGTCATGGTAAACCAGTGATGTTACATTGACATCTATGGAGCTGCACTGAATTAATTACTATGTTTATGATTTCCATAGAGTGTTCTGTAATGCATCTCCACCACCTCCTAACCATGACCCAGTAATATCCGGCTGTATATCACCAGTACGCACCTTTATATTCTCCTGCAATTTCGCTTTGTGCACAATTCGAGGGATAGCAGCTTAACTCTTTATTTCCCAGTGCTGGAATTCATTTAATTAGAGAGATGGAACATTTCGGATGTATAGAAGCAAAATAATTCATTGTGGAAGTGTCATCCAGAAATCACCGGTTCACCCAGGAGCCTGTTATAAGGCACCAAGGTCTAGCCGTTTACTACCACTGCCATCTACTGGTGGAGGCGCTCCTAGCAGTCAGCCGTGTGACAGTCCGGATTACAAATGATGGGGTGTTAGTGCTGTGAAATGACACGGATGCACGGAAATTCCAATCTGATTTAATGAGAGATTTGGTACTAACGCTCTTTCATGCATAGCCCTTTCTCCGGCTGCATAATGAAGACCACCGCGCGCTGCCATTTAGAGCATCCGTCATATTGCAATGTTACAAACAGGATTCATTTTCTTAACAGCCCATTAGGGAAGACGAGAGCTTTCAGCACGTAGGCCGCCGCTATGTATGTACACAGGACCGTCGTGGAGGGGAAAGCATCCAATCCATTAATGCAGGCTTTCATTTTAATGCATCAACAGGTTCATTAGAAGGATTCTGAAGGGGCCTCGGTTTATTATTTCCAGTGTTTTATTAAAATGACTTTTCTTTTTTTTTTTGCCTTTTTTCTGTTTTTTTTTTCTTCAAAATGAGGCAAAATTAAAAATGTATTTTTTATTTTTTGCTTTTACCATTTTGTGCGCCTTTTAGTGCAAAAAGTCACACGATCTCTTAAATGTTGATTGCCACTCCAAAAATCGTGTAAAAATATTGCTCCCGAAAAGAGGAACTGGAAAATATTTGCCTGAAAATTCTGCTTTTTTTTTTTTTAAGTTACAAATGCCCAAACTCTGGATAATAAAGAGAATTGAGAAAAAGTGAAAAAAAAAAAAACGATGAACAAATAGAAAATAAATATTTAGGCTATGTGCACACATTCAGGATTTCTTGCAGAAATTTCCTGAGCAAAACCAGACATTTTCTGCAAGAAATCCGCATGCGTCTTTTGCGCCTTTTTTGCGCACTTTTCTCGTGTTTTTTGCACTTTTTTTGCTTTTTTTCCTGAGAATTCCCAATGTAATGATATAGTGGGAAATCCGCTAAAAATCCGTAAAATAATGAACATGCTGCGTTTTTTACCGCGATGTGTTTTTTTCGCGGAAAAAAATGCATCATGTGCACAAAAATTGCGGAATGCTTTCTAAATGATGGGATGCATAATGTATGCGTTTTTTATCTGATTTTATAGCAAAAAAGTGCAAAAAAACGTGAAAAATCAGCAACGTGTGCATACAGCCTTAAACTGTCTCAGCCGATAATAAATCAGGCTTGGTGTATTTATGCTATGTGAGTGTTATAGGTTTCTGACTTGGTCCCATGTAGCAGTGCTCGGAGTGCTGGTGGTAGCAGAGTGGAGCATGTCGTAGGTTGTGATGTCTCTTGCAGTTGCAGATAGATCTGCTGATGTGCTGCCAAGGGTGCAGTACCACCGGCAACCACCGGAGGCTCACTTGACCGTAGCTCACTTCCAGAGGAGTAGAGGTGCTGCAACGGGCACAACCACGAGACGGCCAAAGAGAAGTCAAACTAACCGGGTCATTAACAGCTGAAAGCATGGTGCCAGAGACAGGAGATGGAAAACGGAGTCAGGGTACTAGCTAGAGAGTCAAAGCTGGACAAGGAATACGGTATCCAAAACAAGAGATGGAAGGAGGAGTCAGATTGCTAGCCAGTAAGTCAAAAGCCATTCAGAGAGAGTAGTATCAAAAATGGGAAACAAATTCAAGCCGAGTCATACACTAAAGGAAAATCAACAAACAAAAGCTAATTCAGGGAATAACGGGTCAGCTGCTCAAGCCGAGGACCAGAAGTATCGCTGACAAAGGCTGCCAGCAACAGCACCAATAAATAGCCACCCAAAAATCAAAGAAAGGCAGGAAAGGTTAACTCCACGAGACCGGAGAAGGGAAGGCAGAAAGTAAACTCCGGACTGGATCATGACATCTGCTATATCTGTGTCTCGCAATCAGCAAATCATTGTGTACTGTAATAATGTATAACAATACAAGACCCCGGCGCGCGTTGTGCCATCTGACAGTCTCAGCCCTGCTATGTCTATTTTTTGCACACGTCACGTATTTGCTGTAAATATTATACATGGATTTTTGGGATATAAGATCTGCAGCATTTTACAATGTCAGCAAAGTGGATACCTTGTTGTCCACATTCTGTGGGGGGTTTTTTGTTTCCAGTTTTTTTTTAAAGCTCGATTCCGCTTTCCACATGGAAATTGGCATTTGATGTGTTTTTTGAAGTCCACAGCAAATCAATTTCTGTTACCTTTTTAAGCTTCAATGGTCAATGGTGACCCTAAATCCACATTGTTTCATTTTGTAGTGCATTTCTTTAAAAAAATAAACTCACAAATTTGCACAGATTTTAGCTGCAGAAATGGTGCACATAAAATTCTCACCAAGTGTGCAACCTATGAAGCCAGCCGACACAGCTTCTATATCATACCAGTTTGGGCTTCAGTATATCCCATGACAACCTCAGCTCTGCTACATCGGTACTAAAATACTGACTGTTATATATTATCTGATAAACTCATATAAGCTCCATTAATAATAATCTTTAAAGGATGTGGACACCTTCAGGGACAGGTATTTCATAAATGCACGTATTTTAGGTGTAAAATAGTTTTGCTATTGGATTTCATTACATTTTTTTTGCCTAATATAGTTTCTGTGTTGCACTATTTCTAGCTGCAGAAAGAGTTAACTGAGAGTCGATCAGTGAGCTTCTTATTAGGAGTTCATACATATTTATATATTTTACCAAGTTCCTGCAGTGAATTATTATGATGTAATGAAGCTTTGATGCGGTTTGTGCTAAAAAAAAATCAGTCGGAAGAATATTAAATAGTTATGAAGCTTCATCAGAATGAACTCTCTGATGGATACTCAGTTGTCTCCTTCTGCAGCCAGCAATAGGCATTGCGAAACAGAGGTTATAATAGGCAAATGGTGCAAAATTCTTACTAAAAATGACATATTTTAGCTCAAAATACATGAATTTAGCCAAATAAATGCCCCAACCGAGTCCATGTTCTAATATGACAATATATTATAATACCCCAGTGTGAATTGTATCATCCATCAATCTCAGCTCTATTATGTCTATTTCTTGTTTAGTCTTGCACAGATGTAGCAGAGATGAATCTGGCCCTTACCTGCTTGTCTTGTGCACCAGATACCCAGCGTCTGCTTTGGGATGCAGATACATGGCAATGTTGGTGGCGAGTAGTGTTGAGCGATACCGTCCGATATACAAAAGTATCAGTATCGGATTGGATCGGCCGATATCCAAAAAATATTGGATATCGCCGATACCAATACCCGATACCAATGCATATCAATGGGACACAAAATATCGGAATGGTTCCCAGGGTCTGAAGGAGAGGAAACTCTCCTTCAGGCCCTGGGATCCATATTTATGTATAAAATAAAGAATAAAAATAAAAAATATTGATATACTCACCCCTCCGACGGCCCCGGTTCTCACCGGTCCAAGCGTCTGCCTACGTTCCTAAGAATGCAGAGTGAAGGACCTTCGATGACGTCGCGGCTTGTGATTGGTCGCGTGACCGCTCATGTGACCGCTCACGCGACCAATCACAAGCCGCGACATCATCGAAGGTCCTTCACTCCCTGCATTCTTAGGAACGGAGGCACCGCTAAGAGCCAGGGTCCGCCGGAGGGGTGAGTATATCAATATTTTTTATTTTTATTATTTATTTTTTTACATGAATATGGATCCCAGAGCCTGAAGGAGAGTCTCCTCTCCTCCAGACCCTGGGAACCATACGCACCGCACACTTCCGATTCCGATTTCCGATATCGCAAAAATATCGGAACTCGGTATCGGAATTCCGATACAGCAAATATCGGCCGATACCCGATATTTGCAGTATCGGAATGCTCAACACTAGTGGCGAGGCAACACACACTGCCAAAGATGACTACATCACAGTGCAATACAAGTGAATGACATTACATTACTTCCCCCAGGGTACCGTGATTAGTACGTTGAGTAGTAAATAGTTGTTTTTCTAACCCCTTCGCGACATATGACAAATAGGTACGTCATATTTCATGTCACCCTTCTTGATGCAGGCTCCAGTAGTGAGTCCACATCTTTTCCAGCACATGGCAGCTGATTTGAATAGCTGTTCTGCATCCCTAACAGCCGTGGGTGGAATCATGATCCACCCGCAGCTGATAACATGTTAAATTCAGCTGTCAATCTCTGGCAGAGGCATTTAACAAGCTCGCGCCAGAAGGGCATCACTATCCCCGCCAATTGTCATATGATCGTTGGGCTCCGATGGGTTGACATGACAAATGGGGGTCTGCAGAACACCACTGTGCTTTTCTTTGGAGACCTGCTTAGAGCGCCGCTCAGTGGCCGGCATTCATAGCAAATGAGCATTTCTGCTACACAGTCCATGTGTATAAAGTACAAAGCACAAGCGATCGGATGATCGCAGCTTCAATTCTCCTAATGAGACTGTAAAAGAAGGTGAAAAGTAGAAAAAAAGTTTTAAAAAATATAAAAAATAAAATAAAAATAGAACAATTCCCATCACCGCCTTTTGCCCCGTTCAAAACAATAACAGCAAAAAAAAAAAAATAAATTAAAAACACATATTTTGTATCGTTGATTTCAGAAACCCGCGATATACCACAATATAAAAATAATTCATTAAAAATATTTCAAACCACCAGAATTATGTTTTTTTGGTCTCCGCAACATTACAATAAAATGCAATAACAGGCAATTAAAATATTGTACCTACCAAAAAATAGTAGCGATAAAAACATCAGCTAGGCATGCCAAAAATAAGCAATCACCCAGCCCCATATGCCAAAAAATTAAGATGGAATGGATCTCGTAAAATGGCACAATTGTGTTTTTTTTTTGCTTTTTTGCAAACTTTAGATTTTTTTTTTCACAACATTAAATAAAAAATAGCCTAGACATGTTTGGTGTCTACAAACTCAAAATGACCAGGAGAATCATAATGGTGAGTCAGTTTTAGCATTTAGTAAACATGTTAAAAAAATAAAAAATTGTGGAATTGCAGATTTTCTTTGGCTATTTCACCGCACTTGTTTTTTTTTTCCCCGTTTTCCATTACACTATATGTGAAAATCATTGGTGTCGCTCAAAAGTACAACTCGTCCAAAAAAAATCAAGCCCTCACATGGCCTTATAGCTGGAAAAATGAAAAAAGTAATGTCTCTGGGAAGAAGGAGAGCAAAAAATGAAAATAAAAAAATGTAAAATGGCCTGAGGATGTAGGAGGTTGTAGCACCTCACAGGGCGCTACATGAAAGTGTGAGTCCTGGTAGGGTGTGTGGACTTGTACTGTTAAGGCATCACGCCTGTGCAGGATGCATGTACCTGGAGGTGTGGGTTAACCAGGACCATGTGTTTTACAGTTCAATGAGGGAGACTTCTGTTCCAACACAAACTCTTAACTAGGTGGTAACTTGGTAAATGTTATATACAAGGGATGCAAAGTATTATGAAAGTTCCAATTACTGTATCAAACATTTTTCACTTCTAGTATCCTTCTTCCGTAGATTATTCCATGGTTAGTGAGAGCTAGTGAAGCACACTATTTGTTACACAGTGACTCGGGACTGTAGGCGCTTACTTGATCCCTCAAACTAAAGAGATCCCTAGTCTATCCCTGTTACCCGGATTACCCCTGAAGGTGGAGTCGCTGTGCTCAGAAATCTTGCTATGCTCATATCTAAGCCCTTATCTGTTCCTTCTCCCACCCAGGGAGGTGTAAGGCCAAAGAGTATAGAATTACACAAACCAGACAAACAAGGCAAGACAAACAGGAATAAAAGAAAACTCTAATCATAAAACTATGAATGATGCACAAAAGTGGCTGGCACACAGTAGGATGCACCCAAAGTGTCATGAGTCTCGTGACACACATTGTGATACACCCAAAGTGCCCGACACACTGTATTATGCACCAAAAGTGGCTGACACAGAGTTTGATGAACCCAAAGTGCCCAACACACAGCGTGATGCACTCATAGTGCCCCAAAACACAGTATGATGCACCCCAAGTTCGCAGACACACATATGGTGCACCCAAAGTGTTCCAACGCAGAGTATGATTCACCCAAATTGCCTTGACACACATTATGATGCATTGTAAAGTGCCAAAACACCCAATATGATACCCAAAGTGTCACGACAAACATTCTCACACACCCAAAGTGTCTGACACAGAGTATTAGGCATCCAAATTGGCTAACACACAGTAGACTGCACCCAAAGTGTCCCGACACACAATATGATGAATTCAAAGTGCCTGACACAATGTCATACACCCAAAGTTTGCTGACAAGCATGATGCACTCAGATTGCCCCAACACACAGTATGATGCACCCAAAGTGCCCCAATATACAGTATGATGCCCATACATGATGCCCACACATGATGCTCTAACAATGCATACCCCCAATATGGGGCCCCTACACTCCAACCCACTGACAATTAATTAAAAATACAGGAAAGATATATATCTTGGTACCGTGTTAGCCAGTAGATAGAAAAATATTTAGAATTGAGAGTCCTCAGTGGTTGATACCTTTTAATGGCTAACTGAAAAGATGGTAACAAATTGCAAGCTTTCGAGACTACTCAGGTCTCAGGTCTTTTTCATGTCACCTGTCTAATCCATGTATTTTTTTTTCTGTGCTGTGTTGTGCATAAATATGTGATTCACCAGAATGTATTTTAGTCTATGCCTGATGAAGAGACCTGAATAGTCTCGAAAGCTTGCAATTTGTTACCGTCTTTTCAGTTAGCCATTAAAAGGTATCAACCACTGAGGACTCTCACACTAATCTAGCTCCATTCCCATAATGAGCAGATCAGATCTCCACTTTGTGCAGTGTGCGTGGAGTGACACCATCGAGCTTCAGACGGCACAGGTAAATAAAGGAGCAAGGTAATGATATCCAACTGTATCTGAGTCCAAAAGGCACAGATTCAATTGAAATTGGAACATGTCATTGTCTCCTAGAACAGATCCCCAAATTGGGGAATGTCCTGCTGGACCAGGTGTTTTTTTGAGCCATGAAGTAGCGGAGCTGAATCTGTTTTTTAATGCTTACTTGCGCACATCAAAGAGTAAATTTACTGTTGTACATGGTCAATTTTTTTCTTTGAAATATTTGGCCAGACCAACAGAGCTGAGGTTGATGATTGGGGCCTGCATTTTAGGACTGAGGAGGGAGTGAAAAATGTCAGAGTCATTCAGAATTGTTGGATAGTGACGTGATGAGGGTGTTGAAGAAAGCGTGTTTGGAGAGGTGAAGGACAGAGTTATATGTTTTAAGCATAAACTTAGAATGGATGACATTTTTGGCCTAAAGGGATTTTCTCCACAGACATTTGGCACACTTGGAGCAATGCCGGAGAAAACCTGTTTTCAGTGTGTGACAGAATTTCTGCCGTTTGTGCCGAGCTGTTCTATGTGTAGGAGGTGCAGATTCATGAAGGACACTCATAATGTTTCAGAGGATGGTTAGGACATGAGAGGAGGAGTTTGGGGCCAACGATGACTACAAATTCTTTGTTATGTGCTGGGTTTTGATAGCACATAGATTTCTATAAGTGTGGTAGGTAGTGGTGTCCTGAGCGAGGTGACAATTCTTGACAGAGAAAAAAAGAAGGTTGTCAGATAGTGGGAGAGTGGAGATAGTAAAATCATTTGGGGAGCAGAGACGGGAGAAGACCAGGTCCAGAGTATTCCCACCTTCATGTGTAGGAAAGTTATTAGCTGTGAAAGGCCGAGAGAGGAAGATATAGATAGAAGATGAGTGGCTGATGCTGAGAATTGAACAGCAATGAGGATGTTAAAGTCCCCATGATGAGAGTGGGATGTCACAGAATAGAAATTGAGGAAGTCAGGTGGCAATGTATTTCAGGAATTTGTGGGATTGGCCGGGGGAAGGGGGCACTACAAAAATACAATTCAAAAGGAAAAGAGTCAGAAACATCTGATGGAGTGGATCTGAACAGACAGTAAGATAACTGAGGGTTTTTTGGGGATAAACTGAAAAGCACATTTTGTTGAAAAAAAGAAGACCAACACCTCCAACTTGTCCGTTCTCAGGTCTAGGGACATGTGAAAAATATAGGCCATCATACCAGGGAGCAGTAGCAGTTCTGATGTCCAACTCCTAGATCCAGAATTCAGTAAGAGCCAAAAGGTTAGGAGAATATGAAATGAAAAAGTCATGGATTTAGAGGAGTTTGTTGCACACTGACCTGGAGTTCTAGAGGGCACAGATAAAAGAGACAGGTTAAAGCATGCAAATAATATTATTGAAAATAGTAGGGTTTCTATGTGTAGGAGAGAAGTAGTAAAATTTTCTAATACAGGGAGGTCCCAGGTTAGGTAATATATTTCCTGTGAATAGGAAAATGAAACTAGAGCAAGCAGATGGTTGATTGATTTCTGAGAGCATCTCCTGTGTTGTATGGTGGGAGTGAATGGATCTGTGTGGATTAAAAATGTGAAAACAGCATGTGAGCTATACATATGAAAGGGGAGGAGAGAGGGACTGATATGGATGGTGTAAGAAGAGTGTGTGAAAGGGCAGTAGATATCAGGAGTTGGAGGCTAGAACATAGATAACGCTAATAGATATGGTAGAGCCATTTTGTGGCATAAGCAAACTAGAAACATGTTTGTTTGAATGGCTTGCATGACTTACTTGTCTCCTGCTCTGTCCATCCGCCATGTTTAACTACCTTGTACTTTGAAAATATGGCACTTTAATTAATTCTGCTTACAACAGGGGTTAACTTAACTAGTTAAACAATTAATCGACTGGCGTAAAACAGGCTCAAACAAATATGCTCTTGGGCCAACATGGAGCATAAAGTTGTCTTTGAAGAAGTGAGATAACCTTACAACCCTTAGAAACATACAGGGCTAAATGAAAATTAATGTGTACCATTAATTAAAGCTTGCAAAGATGGAAGTGCAGACAGGCTTTATAAGAGTTAAGACAGAAGGTGAAGTAAAAATATACCTGTATGAAGAGAAGAGAGATGAGTGTAAGATTCATGGCATATTTACCCGTCTTGCATTTTGAAAAATATGGCACTTTATTAAATTTGGCACAAGTGCCCCCATGCACATGTATGTCTCAAATAGATCAATGCAATGTTTTTACGCCTAGCAGAAAATAACGCAATTCCCATCATCTTCTGTGGAGTTCAGCACTTAAAGTCCTGCTGAAATTTCGGGACAATTTGGTTTTCTGACTCGACTGGAACATAAGATAGACTGAGTCACCGCTATTGTGTCAGTCACACGTCTCTGGCAATTGACTGTCAGTACAAGGAGATGTAATATGTGTCTGACTTCCAACATATGACCTTATGTACAGAAATGTCTACTTCGTTTTACTCCTATGAAGTGCTGATCTGGAATAAGATGTGAGAAAGTTTGAGGATGTGACTGGCCCGATAATTTCACTGCTTGTCCAAATCCCACCTAAATTAGATGTTGAGAGAAAAATATGGTTATTGCTCAATCTCTCCCACCTTAGGAGGACGTTGTTTGAGGAACTGAAAAAAACAGCAGGTGGCTCTATAATAAGTATTTGAAAGCAATATCAACCATCTTTATCGCGTGTTACTAGTAGGAGCAAAAAGGGTGTGGATGAGATTTTTTACAAAAGATGATCCAGAAAAAATCATTGTCAGATCCAAGAGAAATGATGAATATGATAGATCTGTCTAAATTTCTGAGCATGATTTAAACATCCTAAATACAACAAACATGACTATGATATATCCATATGATATTATTTTGATTTCACAAGGTCAAAAACAGTGAAACATGGAAAAACAAAGAGATCATGTTCCCCAATGACAGATATACTGTATATTTGCGGTGTTTGGATATCAGACTATTATAGATAGGGCAGCAAATGTTGCATTTCCATTGTGCCATATGATGTCCTTTGTATGGACTGGAGACGTTCAGTCTACCTACCAGTAATTATCTTTCCCTCCACATATTATCACTTTTTTGCTATGAAACTGACAAAAAGCTGGTTTATTTTAATAATTGTTAGCTTCCCCACGTTGGTTGTGGACAAGCAGATGTGACTTTCTGTAATCACACCCCTGCTGTTGATTGTTGATTCCTGGAATAGGCAGGTAAGGACGCTCCTGCAGAAATAACATCAGGCCTCTGTCCAGATTGCATGTTCTGCGGACACATTGGAAAATTGTTGTGATCCCTGGTTCACCTATGACATCTAATATTGATCACGGAGTTATAGTTTTAACATTGTCATCAATGCCATGTTTGATGTCTAGAACAGTGTTTTTGCCATTGGAATTAAAGCTGCCATCCACTTTACCTCCTTGATAGAGTGGTCAACCATGGTGCATGATGTTGTGGGTTAAATTTTTAGTGCAATTAAATCAACAGCAGAGAACAAAGATTTGTTGCAATGCTGCTCTGTGGTCTAAAAACACTTCTGACTGTGAAAAGAAATGGAGGTTGTTCCGAATATCATCCAGTCTTGGCTCAAACCCTTTAACCCTTATCCGGCTGAATAGGTACAATTGTAACTATTCCGTTTTAAAATTGCAATAACTTTTTTTTGAAAAGACGTAGAGGGCTGAAATTTCGTGACATCTCTACATTTTTGGTCCAGAATATATTGGCCAAATTTCAATAAAATATCTCCACCCGCTTCCGAGATAAGGGGTCGAGATCTTTTTGCATCCATAACAAGCTGCATAGGTACAAATGTACCTCATATATTTTGAATGAAGATAATGCAAGGGAAAAAGCATAAATTTTTTTTTAATGATAATGCTATTTAACTATTATAAACAAGTAAAAAACTGTTCATTTACATTATAAAAGAAAATGTAAGAAACTTTTTTTTATTGATTTTCTTTGCAAGTAATGCATGTTGGCTTTGCTACAGAGTGTTCATCGCAAATGGGTTTCACACAAACCACACAAGACTTTCTAGTCTTGCGTTGTTTTCGCCTCAGGTCTCTGCAGACATAGCAACTACCAACAACAGGGGAGGGTCCACGACTACCATGAGGTATGTTGGGGCCAGCTGCTGGCTGCGATGCTACCACAATGCATCGTCCAAGCACCATTTCTACTGCACCTCGAAGAAAATGGTTTCTCATTATCATTTTGTTTGTACTACGATCTTCAATTGCAATCATACACAGCTGATTTGCGAGATCTTTCAGGAACTTTCTTCGTTGATCCTTTGCCCTGAAGCTTGGATTGTGTTCTCTGTAGATGATGTAGGATGCTAACCCACTGACATCAATCATATTGTAGAAAAATGCCAAAGTCCAACGTGATGTTCGTCGTTTCACAGTGTACTCTCCCAACATTTTATCCATAACATCAACGCCACCTTTTGTTATGTTGTAGTATTTTATTATCTCTGGCTTGGCTGCTAGTGTCTCTTCAACTTCTCCCGTCATGTGCATAGATGATAGAAGCACGACTGATTTGTTCTTCTTTGGTACATATGAACAGACGGTTGCATCATGATTGTAGGCAAAATTTGTCGAGTTTACAGGCCTTTCTTTGGCAGGCTGCATGTTGTTAGGTAGGAACCTTTTGTTTTTTCTCACTGTACCAACTAGTGTCATGTTCCAGGAGTTCAATACCTTAGCTAGTTCCATGGTTGTAAAGAAGTTATCGGTGGTGACATTTCTTCCAGAGCCTTTATACGAGCTCACTAGGTCCAATACTGTTCGTTCTCCAATGTTTACTTGTCGAGGACCATCAGTTGGTTTCCCAGTGTAGAGCTGACCTTGTAAAGTGTAGGCATTTGATGAGTCACAAGCCCAGAAAATCTTTATGCCATATTTAGCTGGTTTTGAAGGTATATACTGGGTAAATTTAGTATGACCTCTAAATGGAAATAATTGCTCGTCGACGGTGATACAATGATATGGCTTGTAGGCTCTCTCCAGATTACTGTTCAGCATTGTCCAGATGTCCCGTATTGGTGCAGCTTTATCTGTTTGCACACGTTCTGCACGTGTATTTTCGTTGTCAAACCTGATAAATCTGAGTATCATCTTGAAGCGGTCACGAGACATGGCTGCACGTATAAGAGGCAGAGCAGCAACATTCCACATTTCCTCCAGATTCTCTTTGTTGGCTCTGTGCACACCAGCAGCAATCAGTATGCCCAAAAATGCATGAAGTTCAGTTTCAGTAAATTGCTTGAATGTTTTTTGTGGTGGCCGTTTGGAAGAATCAGGAAAACGTTGTACCAGTTTGTTGTTGTAAGCATCACAAACTCTCTTGGCCTTTCGATTCGTTTCCCGTAATATGATGTCACACATCTCGGGAGTCATGATGGACTTGAATAGCTCTTTTGCTGTATATAGGTTGCTGATTGCTGCAGGGCCACCTCTTTGTCGTAGGACATTACGAGATTTTGTTTGTGCATTTGGCAGTGGATTACTGCACCATTGAGTTTCATCCTTAGCAGTCCAAATGTCGCCTGCACTTTGAGGCACAGAATCATCCTCAACACTTTCGTCTGATTCGTATTCATTTTCATGCTCTATGACCATTTCTTGTTCAATGTCTGAATCTTCTTCAGTAACATCCACTTGTGGTACATAGTTTTCATCATCAGATGCAACATATGGTTCATCCTCATGCTCAGAATCAGATTCTTCTAGCATTCGCATTATTTCGTCAGACGTAAATCTGTAAATATGAAAAAATGTAAAATAAATAATTTTCCGAAATACTACATTATTGGCTTTTCACAAAATTATATTAACCTGCAAACACGTTTTCTTGGATTATGGCGGAAACTAGATCCAGCATTACTATCACTCATGATGACTTGCTAGATGAATTTTGGCTTCGTATTTTGTGCTGAATATAAATAAAACATCGTAAAACAATATGTAGATACTAATTATTATCCATTTTTCGTATAAAAATTATACCTATAGTGATAAGTTTCATACAAAATATATGTAAGCCAAGTCCAGGCTGAAAGACAATTTGACTGTTCTGTCCCCACATAATGAGAATAAAGGTATAACTGGCTGTTAGATGCTGTGAGACTTTCCTACCTTCGTTTCCAAGAAATTGAAGACTTCACAAGCCTAGAAATGTGTGCTCACAGCAATGAGATGAACAGCAAAATGGCTAATGAGAGGAGGGAGGCAGGAAGACAAGTAGAAGCCACTCCCAGTTTGAATTAACTTAATTGACAGCAACATAAGTGACCAGTAACAACACTGAACAATAGATATCAGCATAACATTTGTAGCTGAATGAACTTTAGTTTCTGAAACCAAGTAAAGTCTTCCCACAGTGGAGGTATATGTGAAGGTACAATTGTACCTATGCAGCCTGTTAAGGTTGTAAAATTATGCAGCCTGACAAGGGTTAAGGAGCAAGTTGGGTTGTTATTTGTATACATTACATCAAAAGATTCTAAAAGATATTTCACTAGAGCCCTGGGATCCTGATTGTATCTATCTATCTATCTATCTATCTATCTATCTATCTATCTACCTGTCTGTCTATCTGTCTAGATAAAAACAAACAATGTAGGTAACACTGCAAACAGTTCAGATGCAAAAAAGTAGTGGTTTATTGGCCCATGTGAAAAATAGCAATGTTTTGCCTCATCAAGAATGAATCGTACAATTTGTCTGTTCACCAAGAGTTATTGTCCACAGTGTCCATCTACCCATCCATCCATCCATCCATTCATAATCCATCCATCCATACACTCAACTACCCACTCTCCCATCCATCCATCTTCTCACCCATCCATCTGTCATCCATCTGTAGTGTGTCCTCCCCTGCATTGTGAGTAGCTTCTGTACACTACAGCTCACTCTCTAACTGCCCCTGTACTTTATCCCCTGCATTTGTGAGTTGCGATTCTCCATTTCTAGTCACCTCCATTTTAGATGCTATGCATTTCTCATTTCCTGTGTTCTGGAGTCATCTAATGGTGAAAGTGCACAATGACTCAATTATTGTTTTGTAAGGATCTGAGATGTGAATCCGGTGACCTATTGGCCAGCTCCTAGTCACATGGTCAATAGGAGGAGCTGTTTTCCAGGCAAGTCTAGAATGTTCGTTAGTCTGAGGGATGCCCTCAGGGAGAGCAGAACACACGTGGAGGCTGTTTTCATTACAAGATCTCCTGCAGGCCTAAGAGCCTGGGTTCCCTCTAAAACCTCTACGGACATCATTCTAAAGTCTTTCTGACTGGAATCACCTCAGTTTTTACATTCACCTATAAGTACTTGTGCACGTGCCGTGACACACTGTGGAGTTAACCCCGAGTACAGGTCTGTAACCTCTTCCTTCCGTAAACTACCAAAAGACACTGTCAAGTGCTCTTAAAGCTCCAGACCCCAATCACATCTCACCATCTTAGTGAGAACTGTAATTGTCATGGACTACCCATGAGAGACTGTTCCTTATTTGTTCCAAGTTGTAATTACCGTTCCTGCTGAAGTAAAAGCAACCATTATCCCCGATACCGATGTGTGTCATAATTCCTTCAGCTGCGGACACCATGTGGGGGAGGATATCAGGGAACATTCGGCCTGGTCATTATACATCCATCCATCATCCACCCATCCATCATCCAACCACTCACCCACCCGTCCATCCATCCATCCATCCATCATCAATCCATCTGCTCACTCATCTATCAATATATCCTTCATCCATCAATCCATCCATCATCCAGCCACTCACCCACCCACTCATCCATCCATCTGCTCACCAATCCATCCATCTATCATCCATCCATCCATGCACCCATCCATCAACCATCCATCATCCATCCATGCATCCATCCATGCATCCATCCATCTATCATCCGCTCACCCATCTAGCCATCCATCTATCCATCCTCCCATTCATCCATCTATCATCCATCCATGCATCCATCCATCCATCATCCAGCCACTCACCCACCCACTCATCCATCCATCTTTCCATCCATCTGCTCACCCATCCATCCATCTATCATCCATCCATCCATGCATCCATCCATGCATCCATCCATCTATCATCCGCTCACCCATTGAGCCATCCATCTATCCATCCTCCTATTCATCCACCTTACACTTATATACTGTATACTTTCCCCTGAAGAGACACTTTACAAGTGACATTTCATTTCCATGACTTCCCGTCACCTCCATTTACTGCTGTAAACAGAACATTTTATTTCCATGTTGCACTGGAATAAAAAGAAATGCAAATATGTTCTCTCCATGGATTTTATTTTTAGATGCAGTATGAGAAGAATGAACATGAATGCAATTATTATTGTTTCTAGCGGATTGTGGCCTCCTCTTGGTGCGATGTAAACGTACAAATCCACATAATGAATTGTATCATTATATAAGGCCTATCACACACATACAACACTTCTATCAGAAGCTTTCAGTCTGGGAGGCCGCAGAGACTCGGGCACCAGAACGTGTCATCGGCCATTGCACTGCGCCTGAAATACCCAACCGACGTATGCAGAAATATCAAAGTTTTCCAGTCAGATAAATAATATATAAAAGTGTGATTTGCATTTATATTACATTCAGATCTTTTTTTTTCAATTTGTGCATAAAGAATTATTTGTTGAAACAATGACTTTGGTCGGGGAGGGTCCTCCGTTATTCCCATGGGTCAGTGTGCAAATTACCAACTGCTATCAAGAAGCAGAGGATTCTGGGACAGAGATCATTTGCATACAATTCCCCATACTTTATGTTTGTCCTCTGTAAAGTCAACCTACTTGGCCTTTTTCTTTCTTAGATTATGAAAATACACCAAGTAATCCAATAGAGAAAGAGACTCTCATATTATCCAAAAATTATCCAAAAACATTATTTTTTTATTCATTGAAAATATCAAAAATACATACAAACAAAAAACGTATATATTAGAAAAGTTAATGGGAATTTAGCCGGCATCCCGATATAGATTTCACAGCCTAATGTATAAAATACTTAGGTATCATACCCCAGAACAGAAGTTTGTATTGAGGATAGTGTCCAGGATCCCAATCTAGGGTCATCAGTATGAGATCAGTGGGGTCCAGCATCCAGGGCCTCCATCAGCTTTAATCACAAGGTACTAATGAACATTTAGAGAGTTTGTAACTGTGGCCACATCCTAATATCATGTCAGTCATGATAGAGAGATAACAGGTGCACAACAATGGAACTTTCTCTGGTCTGACAAATTTTCCTGGTGCGCCTGATCTCGCCTCACCACTTTAACACCAATGGATTTGCACCCACACCATCCACACTCACACCTCCCAACTTTGAAAGACTGATTGAGGGACTGAAAAAGGGAAACATACTGACATCTTATTTTACACTTATTTCATTTATTTTACAATTTTTAATTTAGAACCCTTACCTCACCCAGTCTATATGTGCCAACACTAAAATATTTCTTCTAGCAAAGCCCATTAGTATTCCTACACAGTTACCCTTTGATGGCCTCAAAGTATGCCGATGCACAGTATGATGCTCTCAGTGTTCACTTTGCACAGTAAGATGACCCCAAGGGGCTTCAGTATACAATATTATGCCCCTACAGTGCCAGCCATACAGTATCATGGCCTACAATAGAATTCCCCCAAGCATATAATGCCTCCACTGCCCCTTAAACACAGTATTATGTCCCCACAGCACTTTCCCTCATACTCTAGTGTTGCAGTTCTCCTGTGCTTCAGCTTTTCATTACTGTACTTTCCCGTGCAAACACCTATAGATCTGTGGTGCACAGGCATAGCCGAAATTGTTGGCACCCTGAAAATTGCTCCAGGAAGAGAAGTATTTCTCCAAAAAAATTATTGCAATTACACGTGTTTTCTTATATACATTTATTTCCTTTGTGTGTATTGGAACACCACAAAAAAGCTGAGAAAAAAGCAAACTGGGCATAATTTTACAGCAAACCCCATTCTGGAATGCTGTAGATAAGCCCCCAATGTAACTTGAAAGATGAGAAAAAGAGGTTATGTCATACTCACCTGGGCGGGCGGTCCGATCTGATGGGCCTCACGATCCGGTCCATGGCCTCCCATCTTCTTACGATGACGTCCTCTTCATGCTGCGACTCCGGTGCAGGCATACTTTGTCTGCCCTGTTGAGGGCAAAGCAAAGTACTGCAGTGCGCAGATGGCGGGCCTCTCTGACCTTTCCCGGGGCCTGCGCACTGCAGTACTTTGCTCTGCCCTCAACAGGACAGACAAAGTATGCCTGCGCCAGAACCGCAGCGTGAAGACCAGAAGAGGACGTCATCGTAAGAAGATGGGAGGTGCTGGACCGGACCGCAACACCCATCGGACCAGACCGCAGCGGGAACGCCCCTGGGTGAGTATAATCTAACCTCTTTTTCTCATCTTTCAGGATACATCCGGGGCTTATCTACTGCATTACAGAATGCTGTAGATAAGCCCCTCATGCCGGTGGACTTAGCTCACCTTCGATTTTGGGGGTTACAGGTTCCCTTTAAAGAGTGCCTTCTCCCAACAGCAATTTTAAGGTGCTCAATGGCTGTTCAGAACTCTTCAGTGCTTTGTTTTCACCCATATCTCACTGCTTCTTGAAATGTGTTTGGGGTCATTGTCCTGCTGGAAGATCCATGATCTAGCACACAAACCCACCTTTCTGTCATTTGGCACTACATTGCTACCCAAAATCCTTTGGTAATCTTCAGATTTCATGATGCCTTGTACACAGTCATGGCAGGTAGCTCCAGAGGCAGTAAAACACCCCCAAAACATTTTTTAGCCTCCACCATATTTGACAGTAGGTACTGTGTTCAAAGTCACTAAATTTGGCGCAGTTTCACTCCTCTTCCCCATTCACATTTTCTTGGTGTATTTTTCAATAAGCAAGTATGTTGGCACAAATTAAGCAGCTTTTGGTGTCAACTTGCTATGTTTGGTGGCAAAAGTAGCAAGAACAGTTCACGACAGGAGCAAAACCCATTTTTGACTTTTTGCCAAATTCATGGATCACATGGGCCATTTTGAATAATCTATCTATCTATCTATCTATCTATCTATCTATCTATCTTGTATCTGTCATAATAATGATTCTACAATAAACATCAGTAATTACTTATTTTAAACAGATCAGGTCATACACCCACCGAACAGCTATTGATGACATGTAAATCACTTTGTCATCAGTGTCAAATATCTATTTAAATTTACATTGGAAACAAAAATATAATTTATATGGCACATAAATCCATAAACTGCTAACACCCCATCTAAATAAATACATACGGCATTCTGCAGCATTGCTCATATTTTCACACTGCATAAAATGCGCTTTCCTACGACAAAGTCACTCCGCCAATTAGAGACCCCCGTTATTGCTGCAGGGCTTTCACTTCCCTTTTATTCAAAGGAACGTTACAAAGTCTTTTTGTGCTTATTTAGGCCATCACTTTATTGGTAGGCCAGACTGTCATGTGTAGATTGTGCCACTTTGTATCACTGCTTATACTTAATATATATTTGTCAGTGCCTGATATATAGGACTTGACACAGTATTACATGTATCCCCGAGTATATAAATAACATTACCATAGTTAGATCTGTGTCACTGCTCCACTTAATATGGAAATGTCGAGTGTCCTTTGTCATCTCTTTAATGTGCTGGAAATTCTTGCTCCTGTACCCTTCACTGACACTATATTTATCATAATTCTAGAACTTTTATTGAGGTTACTGGTAAAGTATGTACATATGGAATATTATATCTATTATGTGTGTATTCTAATTTATTTGTCTGATTTAATGAAATAAATACATCCAAAGCCTCTCAGAAAAAAAAGAAAAACTTTTCTACATATATTTGACCATTTCGATTAACGGTGCTGGTCTGTCTTCCATGGCATCGCGGGGCTTAGTAAGTGGTGCTCAGGATGCCGAGAAAAGGATGCCCAGTACAGAAGTGAGGATCAGACTGGAAGATCGAAACAGTACAATTCAGTAGAGAAGTAAAAATAAAACGGAAAAATGTAGGAAAATCACACAAATTACCAAAGGCATTTTTTCTGATTGGGTTGCATAGGGTTGAAGAGATTAGAAAAACATGGCTATTTCTTTCGCAACGCTTTTCCACATGTTTTGCATGACGTTACAGGTCAGCTTCAATCACTCTACTGGACCTAAGCTTCATTACAATATATAGCTCATGGACAAATTTGGCTCTTTATCTAGATGAGAGGAGCAATGTTTGACTAATCTTGGACAAAGCCCAAAATTTGGTATGCAGTTGACTGTCGTAACTAGAGATGAGCGAACCGAAACTGTAAAGTTCGGGGTTCGTACCGGACACCCGGTGCTGAATTCTGAACAACGACTTCTCCCAGTAGTCCATTTTAGTCTTTGGAGTTCCATGAGGAAATAAATAGATCCCTATACCTTACTATGACCATTTTACAGCCCTTTTCCAGCACTAAAGTTTGGTCACCATTAACTTCTGTGTGGTTCAAGTTTGGGTAGAGTTCTGGTACCCAAACCAAACTTTGGATAGAAGTTTGGTCGAAGCTAACAAACTCAAACATTTACAGGTGGGCTCATCCCCAGTCATCAGTCCACCACACCTCTATACTAAGTATATAGCTTCTTCACAAACAACCCACTGGTAGCCCTGAAGTCCTGTCCCTGCCAAAAAAAAGCACAACTTTCCAGCTCCATTAAGTCAGATGGACCACCGGAAAAGACCAGAAAACTCTCAGATATAACTGGGCTCTTAAACACCAACCAATAGCAACGTCAACTTTTCAGGTCTAACCTATCGGTCCCTGACGGTTTTGGGCTTCAATGTAAATCTAAAATAGGGCTCACCAACCATATTATGAATAATTGCACAGAAGTAAAGGTTTAAAACCTGTAATGTTGATGAAGAGTTGCTATTGACCAGGTCTAGAAATAATTGCTACCAATGCAATATTTTTTCACTGTTCCGATGCTATCACCTGGCCCTACACTTTTTCTATTTAGCTGAAATTTAAACCCAATTTGTCTCATACCAACAATTCCTCTCATCACTGTAGTGTCAGCAACTATGTAGGATTCAGTGTTTCCCAACAAATGTCTTTTGGCCCCTCCACAGATGTTGCCATCTTGGGATGTCATTGAATTACTGCAACTTAGTTCCACAGTAAAAACCATATCACTGGCAGTGAACGCTAGGGTAGAAGCTGCGTTATTGGGTTGTATGTAATTGGCCTTTTTAACATTTAATGTGTAATCAGAAAATGACCTACTGTAATATTTAAATCAGGATTTTTATGTTTTGCTGCTTTTTTCAATTCTCAATAAAAATTGTCAATAGCAATTCCTGATGTGCAGAGAAAACATTTCAACTGTCTCATTATCATAACAAACTTGATTATAAGTACGTGTAACAAATCGGTACAGTAGATAACACAGGATCCACCATTTACAGAATGTTTCTTGCAGCTCACCTCCTCCTCTTATACAGTAATTGATAAAACCTCTATATACAGTAGATAACACAGGATCCACCATTCACAATAGGTGATGTCACAGCTCACCTCCTCCTCCTGTACAATGACTGGTAACACCTCTATATACAGTAGATCAGGGGTGACAAACTGCATTCCTCAAGGGCTGCAAACAGGTCATGTTTTCAGGATTTCCTTGTATTGCACAGGTGATCATTTAATCACCTGCACAGAATGTTTCCAGCACCTTGTGCAATGAGAAGGAAATCTTGAAAACACGCATGGTTTGAGGCCCTCGAGGAATGCAGTTTGACACCCCTGCAGTAGATAACACAGGATCCACCATTCACAATACGTGATGTCACAGCTCACCTCTGCCTCCTGTACAATGACTGACAACACCTCTATATACAGTAGATAACACAGGATCCGCCATTCACAATAGGTGATGTCACTGCTCACCTCCTCCTCCTGTACAATGACTGATAACACAGGATCCACCATTCACAATACGTGATGTCACAGCTCACCTCCTCCTCCTGTATAATGACTGATAACACCTCTATATACAGTAGATAACACATGATCCATCATTCACAATAGGTGATGTCACAGCTCACCTCCTTCTCCTGTACAATGACTGATAACACCTCTATATACAGTAGATAACACATGATCCATCATTCACAATAGGTGATGTCACAGCTCACCTCCTCCTCCTATATAATGACTGATAACACCTCTATATACAGTAGATAACACATGATCCATCATTCACAATACGTGATGTCACAGCTCACCTCCTTCTCCTGTACAATGACTGATAACACCTCTATATACAGTAGATAACACATGATCCATCATTCACAATAGGTGATGTCACAGCTCACCTCCTCCTCCTGTGCAATGACTGATAACACCTCTATATACAGTAGATAACACAGGATCCACCATTCATAATAGGTGATGTCACAGCTCACCTCCCCCTCCTGTACAATAACTGATAACACCTGTATATACAGTAGATAACACAGGATCCACCATTCACAATAGGTAATGTCACAGCTCACCTCCTCCTCCTGTACAATGACTGATAACACCTCTATATACAGTAGATAACACAGGATCAACCATTCACAATAGGTGATATCACAGCTCACCTCCTCCTCCTGTACAATAACTGATAACACCTGTATATACAGTAGATAACACAGGATCCACCATTCACAATAGGTAATGTCACAGCTCACCTCCTCCTCCTGTACAATGACTGATAACACCTCTATATACAGTAGATAACACAGAATCCACCATTCACAATAGGTGATATCACAGCTCACCTCCTCCTCCTGTACAATGACTGATAACACCTCTATATACAGTAGATAACACAGGATCCACCACTCACAGTAGATGATGTCACAGGTCACCTCCTCCGACTGTACAATGACTGATAAGATAACACCTCTATGTACAGTAGAAAACATAGGATCTACCATACACAATCAATGATATCACAGCTCACCTCCTCATCCTGGTGATCCTTAGAATAATCCTGGAAAGTTTGGAGTCGATAATCTTGGGAAAATCTACCAACAGTGTCAGGCTGGTCTCTCCCATTAAGCATATTTTCTCAGCTCCACTTGTATTTCTTTTTTACTTGTTTTTATTATAACCAAGACTTGGGGAAAATCACTTTAATTTGACTATTTATTCTGGGTTTTCAGCCAACATAATACATTTCACTATTTGTATGCTGCCGTGGTTTCCGGATATATTAAATGCACCATCACAAATCTGTTGGCTGAAAGCTCAGACGAGCCGGTGGATCATACAAGAATATGACAGCTATCGGTAATAAATTGCCTCCTTGCGCAGCGGGTTGATGGATCTAAAAGCAGCAAGTTTATGGTCAACGTATATTTCTTGCTTTGGCCGGAGACGCTCTTGTTTAATTTCTGGTTTATGTTGTGGATATTTGATATTAATTAAATGATGCATGTTTTGTTCTCCGCTTTTTGTATTTTATGGCTTTCTTTAAGTAATACGTCTACATAAAAGCCGGCATTCAAAATGGCTGTCGTCATATTTGCTGCATTGCTCTTAACCAAATGCTTCTGTTTCCCATACATAGAAAGTTGTAATATCTTGTTCTTCTTAGCTTTCTCCTCTTAAATCATTGGTAAAGTGTATTAACCGTGGCCTAAAGGGTAAAACATCACCGGATATCATGTTTCTACTGTATTTGCAAATGCATAAAATTACATTTTAAAATCCAGATATGTGAAAGTTTAGACAATAAGAAATAAGATTGGGACTGGAGAAGCAAAGGAGCTGCTAGAATCTAGAACCTCATACAATATTGATCCCCCTAAGGAATTGCATAAACCAACCTTACTTACAGCAATTACTTATTAATTGGATTTATTTATTTGTTGATGCATTAATTCATTAATAACTTAAAGAAATTTCCCACTACTAGGATAACCCCTCCTTAAACGAAATGTTTGGCCCCGATAAAATAATAAAGCCTATACTCACCTCCCGTGCCATCACCATAACAGCGATAATATTTATTATGAATTCTAAATATTTGTTTGGGTGTGAGATCAAACAATTGTGACCACCATTGGTCATAAAAATGGGGTTCTGGTGACTTGTTATCTTTAACTCAACAGTCAAAAATAGTGAACAGGATCGGATAGAGGAAGTAGAGGATAGAGAAGAGGTTTAGGTTGCGGTCTTTCTTATTTCTACATATTTCCTATTTATAATGAGGTTTGAAGATGGTCATGTTCTTCCACTTTCTATTATTTCCAAATAAATTCAGGTAACCAGGGATCATAATTCGACTCCAAACCAGTTCTGATCTTACTAACATGGAAGGCTTTTATTAAATATCTTTTAAACTTTTTGACCACAACTTTTGCCTTGTATCGTAGGTGTAAACCTGTTCCATCTGTATTTATATTTAATTTCTTCATAGATGGAGAAACAGCTCGTAATGAATCTAAAAAAATGACCCATTTGTGTATTTTTCCTTGCAGTTGGACAGTGCCACATCCCTTATTCAGGCTGCCAAAAATTTGATGAATGCCGTTGTGCTCACCGTGAAGGCCTCCTACGTAGCCTCAACCAAGTACCAGAAGATCTACGGCACGGCAGCGGTCAACTCTCCCGTTGTATCTTGGAAGATGAAGGCTCCAGAGAAGAAGCCACTAGTAAAAAGGGAAAAACCAGAAGAATACCAGACCCGAGTAAGAAGAGGATCCCAAAAGAAGCACATCTCGCCAGTCCAGGCTCTTAGTGAATTTAAAGCAATGGATTCATTCTAGAACTCTAGGCTTTACTAACAAGATATTTTTTTTTAAAGAAGTCATTTTGTATGCTTACCTGCCGACTTGTATGCGTCTGGCATGAACTCAACCTCAGCAGTGTCCGTTTTTGCATGCTATTCCCAGATTTTATTGGAGTTAAGATCCATATTAGAGGAAGCCCATTGAACGCTGGTAAAATTAGAATTAAAAGGGTAAAAAGTTTTTGCCCTTCTCCGGCCCCTTTTTAAGCTTTAGATCCAGATGAGCATTCAATTAACAGAGGACTTAAAATAAATAAATAAATAAATGCAAGAAAAAGGGAGCGTGAAATGCATGCAGTAACCATTAGGTTGGCAGGTATCTTTGGTAAGAGACGAAAGACTTATGGTAGATCATTCAGCTTGTAATGCTTTTGTTTAGTGCAATCTATGCCTAGCAAATATGCCTAAATGTGTGGCCCAGATGATAAGCGTACATCCTCGTGATAGTATGTGGCTTTTTAAGTATCAATTAGTAACCTTAACCTAAAGCTTATCACTTATTATTGTGTATTCTGTTCTCTGTGTTACAAAGTGTTATCTAATATGTTACTAATTAGTCCCCACTCCCCAGAACTGATGACCTAACAGCTAGCTGACTCTATGTATTGGCGTGTGTGAAGCACATTGAGATGACATGGCCTGTATTATTAGTTTTGACGTTTGGCCACGGAATTGGATTTGTACACGACATGCAGTGGTGGCATCCATTTTTTTTTTGCAGTCTACTTGTCCAATTAATCAGTCGATGTCACTAGTCTAGAGGCTAAACGAATATTAGTTCAATGGCTGCCACCAGTGTGTACGTGGGGTTTCCATTTTAACACAACCATTTGGAAAACTTAATAATGTGGCAGCTTAAAAGCAAAATGTAGATATTCAGCAGCTTGGACTAGAGGTGCCGACCATGGCTTTGTACCCAGTAACTCAATAAAGTCATAAATTCCCTCAAATTGTATGTACATTTGTTTTTTAGTGTTTTATGTCACCGTTTATGATGAATTTGCTTCTTATTTATAATACATCCAGGACTTTGTTACTCTTCAAAAAAGAGTTTGTCCACTAAAATACGGTAGGAAAAGCAGAGAGTGGATTATTGGCGCACTAATTTTACATTCTAGATTCCTCTTTATTTTTCTAGACAATATGAATTACTTGATGGTTCTGATGATTCAAAAAACTCTGTTGTCTACAATCATGTGGTCTTTTTTATACTATTTTAATGTGATCCTGCTATGTAAAATTATTAGGTCTGAGTTTAATTCATGTGGAATGAGTTGGCCAGAACTTACTTGTTCAGATTGCTGCGGTGCTGATCCTCCGGTGGACCTCCCCGGTCTTTGTTTACTTCCTTGAAGCAATGATGATGCACATGTACATCCATTTGACATCTACAGCCATTGAAAAGACTGAGAGGTCTTGTACCACGTTTGCTAGCATTACCACAATGGTAAAGTGCATGTACTTTACAGCACATCACCAACGATGTAAACAAGAACCGGTGAGAACCACCGGAGCTGAAGAGGATGGAACATTTGGAACATTTACTTATGTTAGTCATACTTTCTTTAATACAAGACTACCCATTTAATAAATATTTGAAGTCCCTGGGACATAATTCAAACCTTTCAACAGTGATTTAATTTATCTTGTACTATTTTTAATACTAGTCCTCGAGGCATCCATGTCCAAGTGGAACTGCTAACTTAGCACCACTATAGTTATGCCCTTTTCTGTAAGATCTTAAAGTTGGCCGTAGGTGTTGACTTTCCAATGAAGAATCCTATTATTTCAACTGAGTTAATTGAAAAAGTAGTCTTTTGTTCCTAGGCCATCTCCAACCCAGCAGGAGAATCTAGTATTTAACATGATTTGCCTTTTCTTACAGATCATGTTGGCTGTCCCTTTGATAAACATCACAAAATATAAAGTATAAAGTATATCAAAGTCATTTTTTCTACTCCACAATCCGTAAAATGCACATACATGGAAGACTTGGATGAATGCTAGTTGAACATACTGCAGTTCTCGTTGCAGTTATGGTTATGACCCATTTATGTGTTCTCCCTTTTACACTTTGCTCGCCTTATACTTGTTGCACACTTCCTCTTTATGGTGCCTAGAGTCTACAATTAGGTCAGACTTCCTTCTTTGTACAAAACTCCATGTCTTATTAAAAAGATATTCTGCCCTAGAAATACCATATGGACTATATCGCCTGACTAGTTGGGCACCTCTCGGCATTGTTTGCAAGCTTCAACTGGAGAGACTTGTTCAAAAAAATCCCTCTATGCAGTATTTTATCTATGAAAAAATGTTGACGATGAAGACCGACCATTACACTTCTATTTATAAACATCAACATTATTTTTCCATTGATAAACCTTTGAGCAAAATATTTTCTCTAAATGTATGGTCCTGCACATCTGTTGAAGCTGCATGTAGCGACTTCTCATGCAATTATTATAATTGCTCCATCTGTCTTTGCAAATATCTCTCTGTTTGATAAAACCGACATATCCACAAGGTCAACGTACCAGAATGTATATTCAATACGAGACATATATTCACTATTTTCCGATCATATTCTAGGGTCAAAGTCATAGAAAAATTGTGTGCCACATTCAAACATCTGTATGTTCCAGTACGAGTACAGAACATGAAGCACAAACAAGCCCAGGTCTCCTGCCCAGAACTTGATGGCTTCATGTAGACTTATGAGCCTTTTGAGTTTGGTTCGGGAAACTTACCTCTGGTTGAACAATTCCTGGAAACATGAGGAAACTAGACTACTTGGAGAACTGAAAAAAAATCCTCAAAATGTGATTTGCTCTGATTTCACAACAAACCTTGTACTCTAACGATCCGTTGACATAAATCATTGAGCTTCACAAAATGACCGCAGACCGGTAAACTTTTATGGATCAGCTTTTGGTTAAATGCTTGTTTACACAGTCAGAGCAAAGTAAACTGTGCACTAAGCAAACTTTGCTAGATCGCTCAGTGTGAATAGGCTGCCATTGTTCTGGGCAGTGCAAGTCTCGTTTACCCAGGACGATACACCACCAAGAACGATGATCTTTGGTGCTGCCCAAAAAAATAATTTTTCCAGATGAATGAGCATTTTTCTTTTTCATCAGGTGATCGACAGCCTGTTTACGCGGCATGACAATTGTTAAATGAATGTTTTTAACAACTCCCATTCACGATTATCTTGCAGTGTAAATGCCATTTTGGGCTACTGAAAATTTTCAGTTTCACTTGAATTGCACTACAACATGGTTTTTTCTTCCTGCTTTTGATTCATTAAATATTTGGAGGAGGTTCTCTTACACTAACACTTCAACTGATAGATTCCTACTAAATGACAAAAATAGCCATAATCGTCTATCATCGTTCTTATCCTAAGACAAATGTCTTTAATACATTTTCTTTGATGGCTTTTATGAGATCCAATCTCATATTTGACACAAAATATACACCTTCTCTATGAAGCCATGCCACAGATCTCCAATGTTGTCTTTAAACAAAAGTGACATCTAACTCAATTTTGGTAAGTGACTGTGGTGATCAAAGAGACCCAAGGAGATATAGAAGGTATCTAAGGAGAAATATTCTGCTTTAGAGGCTGCAATTGACAACTCAACCACTGGTTGGCCATTCTAGGTGACCGACAGTGAAGATCCAGGAAAGAGTGTATATATCTTCCAGAAAGTTATGGTGCAGCAGCTTAGGTATTGAGCTGTTTTGTTTATGATAGTTCCGAGCTGGGTTTTACTGAAGTGATGATGAGGATTTAGTAATGGGCCTCATCACTCCCACTCCTGCTCCAGTATGGGTGGTACTGGAAGCTGAGCCAGCTCAGCTGAGAGAGGTCTTCTCATTACTGACACAGAAAAGGCTGAAGGAAAAGCTTCAGAATGTCACAGCCTTTGGACTGACATGATGTTTTCCTGAGGAGGAAATGCACAGTGATTACAGGGAACTGTCAGCAGTTTTGGCTGATATAAGATACGGCCACTGCCTTTCAGGGCTAATCTACATCATTTTATGATGCTGTAGTTAAGCCCCTGGTCCGACCTGAAAGATAAGAAAAATAAGTGTCATTATACTCACCCGGGGGGCAGTCTGGTGCAGTCCGGTCCGATGGATGTCGCAGGTCCAGGTCCGGCACCTCTTATCTTCTTGTGATGCTGCCCTTCTGTTGCTTCATCGCTCCCCAGCATTGTGTTCCTGCGCAGTCATACTTATCTGCCCTGTTGGGGGCAGTCCAAAGTACTGCAGTGCGCAGGCGCTGGAAAGGACAGAGAGGCCCAGCGCCTGCACCCTGCAGTACATTACTCTGCCCTCAACAGGGCAGATAAGTACGCCTGTGCTGGATTGTGATTCCGAGGAGCGATGAAGCAACAGGAAGGCTGCATTGCAAGAAGATGGGAGGTGCTGGACCTGTGACACCCATAGGACCAGACTGCATACAACCCACCCCATGGTTGAGTATAATAAGACTTATCTTTCCTGTCTTTCAGGTCGGTGTGGGGGCTTATCTAAAGCATTATAGAATTCTGTAGATAAGCCCTGAAAGGCAGTGGCCGTATCTTATATTGGCCAAAAGTACTGACAGGTTTGTTTTAATTGTGTTAAATGCCAAGTTGCTGGAAAACCGAGCCCTCATACATCGTTACCAGCATGAGTCAGTGGTATGGTATGTTTGTTAGTGCCTAGGAGGGCAAGTCTTTTTTGGTTTTGGTTTCTTTACTGTTTGCTGCCATTTTGGCTGAAAATAAAGCCCCATGGACTGTGTCTGCCACCATGCCCTACAACGCCCTAGTGCATTACAACATATATAGACACGTTAATCAAAATTCATCAAGACTGGCATTTTGCATACCAGTCTTGATGACCAATTCAGGACAATTAGCCCAGCAGAAAGGTAAGAAAGGACAGATACATGCTGTATTTCAAAATTTTATGAAAATCCAATGTTATTACTCATTAGAAATGACCAAATATATTTGAGACAAAGGGAATTCACCTCAATTTAAAAAAAAATCTAATTCAATAGAATCAGAATTTCTTGTGATTCCCTTGGAGTAAATCCAGCAACACGGTGACTGGCCATTTAAATGGTCAGGAAAGGAAGGAGTAAGAAATGGTAAGTAAATGAATAAAAAAAAAACCTTTCCAGTAGATTCACTTTACATGAAATGTATTTGATGTGTAGTTTTTTGTTTTTGTTTGTAACAAGACAGGATTAAAACTGCTTAGATATCTTAAATAAAGGTGATGGTTATAGAATTGATTACTGACCTAAGATTCCGGCTCAATCAATGATCTAAAAGTAGAATTTAAGAGATCAATGACTTTAAGAAGCAGTTGTGGATATTATCGATGCAAAGTGAGCCTTAGAACTTTCATCCTTTTATCTAATTGAAGGCAACGACCTTGACGATGATCACGGCTGTGATTATAAAATTGGTTGAGAGTGGAAGCGCTGCGGACATTACTCGGACTGACTTATTAAGATTACACATAATGTAACATCACTTAGTCCCAGTCCTGACCATGAACTATGAGATTCAAAGACCCAATATGCTCATTTCAAGCTTTCTTGGCATTGAAATAAACTCATTAGATTTAAATAAAAATTACAGTGTGAAATCAACAGAGTATTTTTATGATATCAACACCAAAAATATTATGTATATGTTATATATAAAGTCACAATATATTTTATCGGTATCCAGTCATACACAAAATATAATGGAAAAGTTTTAGAAATGTTTTTAAAAATTGCCTTCAGCCATGGCCACCAGAGTAATGTTGGATTAAGTTATTGTTGTCTTTCATGAAATTCAAAGTAACACTACATTATTATGACTTTAAGTTTTCCACTAAAATTATGTCTATGACCTATCAATATATCCGGACGCTTGGACCGAACATCAAAGATCCCCACCAATCTGCTGTTACGAGCTCCGTCGACAGTCAGATGTAAACAATGTTCACCTCTAAACCACCCCTCATCACCCAATTTAGTGGCCGCTCCCATGTACTGCATATTAGGTGATATTCAAAAGAATAGGAGCTCATTGGCAATACCCATGAGCACCGCTAAAGAGTTTGCAAGGCTTTGGTGTTCCGCTCTGGGAACTGCTTGAATTTTATTATTATTTTTTTATTATTATTATTATTATTATTATTATTATTTATTTATATAGCGCCATTGATTCCATGGTGCTGTACATAAGAAGGGGTTACAAACAAGTTACAGATATCACTTACAGTAAACAAACTAACAATGACAGACTGATACAGAGGGGCGAGGACCAAGCCCTTGTGGGCTTACATTCTACAGGATTATGGGGAAGGAGACAATAGGTTGAGGGTTGCTGCAGCTCCGGCGCTGGTGAGGCGGTAGCTTCAGTAGTGATGAGGAGGCAGCGGGGTCGCTGTAGGCTTTCCTGAAGAGATGGGTTTTCAGGTTCCGTCTGAAGGATCAGAATGTGGTTAATAGTCGGACGTGTTGGGGCAAAGAATTCCATAGGATGAGGGATATTCATGAGAAGTCTTGGAGGTGATTGGATGAGGAGCGAATAAGTGTGGAGGAGAGATGGAGGTCTTGGGAGGACCGGAGATTATGTGGGGGAAGATATCGGGAGATTAGTTCAGAGATATATGAAGGAGACAGGTTATGGATGGCTTTGTAGGTCAGTATTAGTAATTTGAACTGGATACGCTGAGGGAATGGGAGCCAGTGAAGAGATTTGCAGAGGGGGAAGCAGAGAAGTAGCGATGAGAGAGATGAATTAGTCGGGCAGCAGAGTTAAGGATGGACTGGAGAGGTGCAAGGGTGTTAGCAGGGAGGCCGCAGAAAAGGATGTTGCAGTAGTCAAGGCGGGAGATGATGAGGGCATGCACAAGCATTTTAGTAGATTGACGGTTGAGGAAATGACAGATTCTGGAGATGTTTTTGAGCTGGAGGCGACAGGAGGTGGAAAGAGCTTGGATGTGCGGTTTGAAGGACAGGGCAGAGTCGAAGGTTACTCCGAGGCAGTGGACTTCCGGTATGGGGGAAAGCATGATGTCATTGATTGCAATAGATAGGTCAGGTAAGGAAGATCTATGGGATGGAGGAAAGATGATGAGTTCAGATTTGTCCATATTGAGTTTGAGGAAGCGAGAGGAGAAGAAGGAGGATATGGCTGATAGGCACTCTGGGATTCTGGACAGCAGAGCGGTGACGTCTTGGCCAGAGAGATAGATCTGAGTGTCATCAGTAGGGTTGAGCGAAATGGGTCGTTCATTTTCATAAGTCGCCGACTTTTGGCAAAGTCGGCGTCTCATGAAACCCGACCCGATCCCTGTGCGGGGTCGGCCATGCGGAACGCGATCTTGGCGCTAAAGTCGCATCTCGTATGACGCGTTTAGCGCCATTTTTTCAGCCAATGAATGAGCGTGGGCAGAGTGATGACATAGGTCTTAGGGGAGTGAACGCCTATCGTCATGTTATCGCTTGTGCGCAGTAGGGATTTGGAATGTGCAATACGAAATTTTCTGTGCTGAGACGGAGGGGGGAGAGAGAGAGAGAGAGAGAGAGAGAGAGAGAGAGAGAGAGAGAAAAAATCTTCATTGAGTTTCGTGTTTCGGCCGAAACCCGACTTTTCACGGTGGTCGGCCGATTTCACTCGACTCGACTTTTAAGACAGTCGGGTTTCACAAAACCCGACTCGACCCTAAAAAACTAAAGGTCGCTCAACCCTAGTCATCAGCATAGAGGTGGTACTGGAATCCATGGGACTTTATGAGTTGTCCCAAGCCAATGGTATAGATTGAGAAGAGTAGGGGTCCTAGAACAGAACCTTGGGGGACTCCAACAGAGAGAGGATGGGATGAGGAGGTAGTGTGGGAGTGGGAGACGCTGAATGTGCAGTTGGAAAAGGTACGAGGAGATCCAGGATAGGGCGAGATCTTTGATGCCAAATGAGGAGATGATCTGTAGTAGGAGGCAGTGGTCAACTGTGTCGAAAGCAGAGGACAGGTCTAGAAGGAGGAGTACAGAGTAGTGTTGAGCATTCCGATACCGCAAGTATCGGGTATCGGCCGATATTTGCAGTATCGAAATTCCGATACCGAGTTCCGATATTTTTGTGATATAGGAAATCGGAATCGGAAGTTCCAAGTGTATGGTTTCCAGGGTCTGGAGGAGAGGAGACTCTCCTTAAGGCCCTGGGATCCATATTAATGTAAAAAATAATAATAAAAATACAAAATATTGATATACTCACCCATTCGACGGCCCCTGGACCTTAGCGGTGTTAACCGGCAGCCTCCGTTCCTAAGAATGCAGTGTGTAGGGCCTGCGATGATGTCGCGGCTTGTGATTGGTCGCGTGAGCGGTCACATGAGCGGTCACGCGACCAATCACAAGCCGCGACGTCATCGAAGGTCCTTCACCTGCTCATTCTTAGGAACGGAGGCTGCCGGTTAACACCGCTAAGGTCCAGGGGCCGCCGGACGGGTGAGTATATCCATATTTTTTATTTTTATTGTTTATTTTACACATGAATATGGATCCCAGGGCCTGAAGGAGAGTTTCCTCTCCTTCAGACCCTGGGAACCATAAGGGATACCTTCCGATACTTGTGTTCCATTGACTTGCATTGGTATCGGGTATCGGTATCCGCGATATCCGATATTTTTCGGATATCGGCTGATACAATCCGATACCGATACTTTCAAGTATCGGAAGGTATCGCTCAACACTAGTACAGAGTATTTTCCATTAGCTTTGGCGGGAAGTAGGTCGTTAGTGATTTTGGTCAGGGCTGTCTCAGTTGAGTGGTGGAGGCGGAAACCAGATTGTAGATTGTCAAAGAGCAAGTTAGATGAGAGGTGGGAGGAAAGTTCAGAGTGGACGTGCTGCTCCAGGAGTTTGGAAACAAATGGGAGCAGTGATAGTGGGCAATAGCTGAACATAGCAGTTCGATTGAGGGTTGGCTTTTTAAGGATAGGCGTGATTGTGGCATGTTTGAAAGCAGAAGCAGAAGGGAAGGTGCCAGAAGATAGTGATAGGTTGAAGAGGTGGGTTAGGGATGGGATAAGTGTGGTGGTGAGGTTGGGGAGGAGGTGGGATGGGATGGAGTTGAGCGCACAGGTGGGGAGGTGCGATTTGGAGAGGAGACAATTAAGCCCCCCTTCGGTGATGTTGGATAGGGAGGTTATGGGGTTTGGGTATTGGTCTGGTATACAAAGGGGTTGTGGTGGTTGAACAATGAAGACTTGCCTTGTTTGGTCGATCTTATTTTTAAAGTGTGTGGCAAAGTCCTCAGCAGAGATAAGGGAGGTTGGAGGGGGCAGTGGGGGGTGGAGGAGGGAGTTGAAGGTTTTGAATAACTGTTTGGGGTTGTAGGATAGGGAAGATATGAGGGTTGGGAAGTAGGCCTGTTTAGCAGAGGTGAGTGCAGATTTAAAAGCGAGTGTTGCCTGTTTGAATGCAGTGAAGTCATCTTGCAGGTGTGTTTTTTTCCAACGCCGCTCCACAACCCTGGACACTTGCCAGAGCTTTTTAGTGGTGTTATTATGCCAGGGTTGTCTATTGATACATCACACTCTGCCATGGACGAGAGGGGCAACTGTGTCAATAGCTGATGCAAGAGTGGCATTGTAGAAAGCAGTGGCAGTGTCTGTGTTGTGGAGTGATGATATGCATGCCAGTGGTAGGATAGAGTCAGAGAGTGTGTGGGCATCTAGGTGCAAGGTTTCTGCGGGGTTGCGCATTTTGCTGGACATGGATGACTGGTGAGGAGGACAGGGATGAGAAGGTGAGCATGTGGTTGTCGGATAGAGGGAGAGGGGAGGTGGTGAAGTTAGATAGAGAGCAGAGACGGGTGAATACCAGGTCTAATGTATGTCCATCTGTGTGGGTGGCTGCGGAGGACCACTGAGTAATTCCAAAGGATGAGGTAAGGGACAGAGAAGTTTGGAGGCTGTTGACTGAAGAGTATCAATGGGGATGTTGAAGTTACCCATGATGATGGTAGGAAGGTCAGTAGAGAGAAAATGAATAAGCCAGGTGGAGAATTGGTCAATAAAGGCAGTGGCTGGGCCTGGAGGTCGGTATATGACGGCCACTTGGAGGTTGGAGGGAGAGTAGATGCGAACAGAGTGGACTTCAAAAGAGGGGAGGATAAGGGAGGGTAGAGGTGGGATTGGGTTAAAGGTGCAGTTAAAAGAAAGGAGAAGACACACTCCTCCACCATGTTTGTTGCTGGGTCGAGGGGAGTCGGTGAAGTGGAAGCCTCCGTAACACAGCGCAGCAGGGGAGGTGGTGACAGAAGGTGTTAGCCATGTTTCTGTGAGGCCAAGGAAGGCAAGATTGCGAGAGAGAAAAATGTTGTGAATCACGTGAAACTTATTGCACATTGAGTGGGCATTCCAGAGTGCTCCAGAGAGAGGGAGCAGGTGGCTGGGCGTCAGGGGCACGGGTTTTATGTTGGAAAGATTGCAGTAGATCATGTTAGATAGGGAGCAATAGGAGGGGGTAGGAGTGGGAGGTATGAGCTGTGGGGGTCCCGGGTTGGTAGATATTTCTCCAGCAGTGAGGAAAGGCAAAGAAAGGGAGAGCAGGTGGGATAAAGAGTGGCCAACTTGTTTTATATTTTCTTAGGACAGATTTGAGGTTCAGGAGCAGGTCAGCAGAGGACAGGTGGGGAGGGAAGAGGGAAGGGGGGATGATTATTAGGTTAGAGAGTGCTGGGGTTTGTGATAGGGAAGGAAAGAGAGGATTAGTGGAGCAAACACTGTAAGCATAGGTAAACATGGTGAAGGAGTAAAGGTACCTTCACACGAAACGATATCGCTAGCGATCCGTGACGTTGCAGCGTCCTGGCTAGCGATATCGTTTCGTTTGACACGCAGCAGCGATCAGGATCCTGCTGTGATGTCGCTGGTCGCTGAATAAAGTCCAGAACTTTATTTGGTCGTCCGATCGCCGTGTATCGTTGTGTTTGAAAGCAAAAGCAACGATACCAGCGATATTTTACACTGGTAACCAGGGTAAACATCGGGTTGCTAAGCGCAGGGCCGCGCTTAGTAACCCGATGTTTACCCTGGTTACCAGCGTAAAAGTAAAAAAAACAAACAGTACATGCTCACCTGCGCGTCCCCCAGCGTCTGCTTCCTGACACTGACTGAGCTCCGGCCCTAAAGTGAAAGTGAAAGCACAGCGGTGACGTCACCGCTCTGCTGTTAGGGCCGGAGCTCAGTCAGTGTCAGGAAGCAGACGCTGGGGGACGCGCAGGTGAGCATGTATTGTTTGTTTTTTTTACTTTTACGCTGGTAACCAGGGTAAACATCGGGTTACTAAGCGCGGCCCTGCGCTTAGCAACCCGATGTTTACCCTGGTTACCCGGGGACCTCGGCATGGTTGGTCGCTGGAGAGCGGTCTGTGTGACAGCTCCCCAGCGATCAAACAGCGACGCTGCAGCGATCGGCATCGTTGTCGCTATTGCTGCAGCGTCGCTTCGTGTGAAGGTACCTTAAGATGGGTTAATTGAAAAGCTATATCCAAGTAATAAGAAGTGCTTACTCAGCAGACATACCCAAAAGAGACAGATCATAGAGTGGGGTCCTGACTCCTGCCGTGACTAACTGCCATTGAAATAACTGCGGCATCTATATGCTCAGCTGCGCTATGCTTTGCTGAAGAAATGCGCGTGCCTGACCGCACACGCGTGCACCCCTAGAGATGCTACTAAATTTATAGGATTGAGTAAAGGATCAGGTGAGAGGGATTGTAGGTCCTTATTTGGGATAAATTAGCAATTGGCAAACACCCCAGGGGAGGTTACATGATCAAAGGCACTGAGCCTGGCTGCAACCATATGCTCTAACACCTTGAACATGATAATTTCTCCTGTGACCCTGGCATGGATGTACAGCAGTAAGTAATACAATGCAACAAATGAATTTAACAAACATTCAGCAGGTACATTAAAGGCAAGATTGCAGGATGGTAGACAGCAGATAACAGCGATAAAAGATGTTTGTACCATTAAGGCCATGTGCACACGTTAAGTATTTTTCGCGTTTTTTTCGCGTTTTTTCGCTATAAAAACGTGATAAAAACGCGAAAAAAATGCTTACATATGCCTCCCATTATTTTAAGTGTATTCCGCATTTTTTGTGCAAATGTAGCCTTTTTTTCCGTGAAAAAATCGCATCGCGGAAAAAAAAGCAACATGTTCATTAAAATGCGGAATTGCAGGGGATTCCGCACACCTAGGGGTCCATTGATCTGCTTACTTCCCGCACGGGGCTGTGCCCACGATGCGGGAAGTAAGCAGATTATGTGCGGTTGGTACCCAGGGTGGAGGAGAGGAGACTCTCCTCCACGCACTGGGCACCATATAAGTGGTCAAAAAATAAGAATTAAAATAAAAAATAGTCCTATACTCACCCTCGATGTCTTCCCGCCTCCACTGCATGCTGTCGCTTCGGTTCCTGTAGCTGATGTGCGGTGAAGGACCTTGCCGATGACGTCACTGTCCTGTGATTGGTCGTGAGCGGTCATGTGACCGCTCACGTGACCGTGACGTCACGGAAGGTCCTGCGCGCACAGACCAGCTATAGGAAGAGGAACGGACGCCGGTGAGGAGATGTCTGGGTGAGTATAACCTTTTTTTTTATTTTTTTATTATTTTTAAACATTCTATCTTTTACTATAGATGCTGCATAAGCTGCATCTATAGTAAAAAGTTGGTCACACTTGTCAAACAGTATGTTTGACAAGTGTGACCAACCTGTCAGTCAGTTTTCCAAGCGATGCTACAGATCGCTTGGAAAACTTTAGCATTCTGCAAGCTAATTACGCTTGCAGAATGCTAAAAAAACGCGAAAAAAAAGGAAAAAAAACGCAAAAAAAAAAATGCGGATTTCTTGCAGAAAATTTCCGGTTTTCTTCAGGAAATTTCTGCAAGAAATCCGCAACGTGTGCACATACCCTAAAGGGGAAGGTTGCAGGATGGTAGACAGCAGATAACAGCGATAAGAGATGTTTGTATCATTAAAGGGGAAGGTTGCAGGATGGTAGACAGCAGATAACAGCGATAAGAGATGTTTGTACCATTAAAGGGGAAGGTTGCAGGATGGTAGACAGCAGATAACAGCGATAAGAGATGTTTGTACCTGTATGAAGAGAGGAGATGGATGTTAATTCCTGGCCATTGAAATAACTGTGGCGTCTACACTCACCGGCCACTTTATTAGGTACACCATGCTAGTAACGGGTTGGACCCCCTTTTGCCTTCAGAACTGCCTCAATTCTTCGTGGCATAGATTCAACAAGGTGCTGGAAGCATTCCTCAGAGATTTTGGTCCATATTGACATGATGGCATCACACAGTTGCCGCAGATTTGTCGGCTGCACATCCGAAAGATGCTCCATACAAGGCAGGATGGATCCATGCTTTCATGTTGTTTACGCCAAATTCTGACCCTACCATCCGAATGTCGCAGCAGAAATCGAGACTCATCAGACCAAGCAACGTTTTTCCAATCTTCTACTGTCCAATTTCGATGAGCTTGTACAAATTGTAGCCTCAGTTTCCTGTTCTTAGCTGAAAGGAGTGGTACCCGGTGTGGTCTTCTGCTGCTGTAGCCTATCTGCCTCAAAGTTCGACGCACTGTGCGTTCAGAGATGCTCTTAGGCCTACCTTGGTTGTAACGGGTGGCGATTTGAGTCACTGTTGCCTTTCTATCAGCTCGAACCAGTCTGCCCATTCTCCTCTGACCTCTGGCATCAACAAGGCATTTCCGCCCACAGAACTGCCGCTCACTGGATTTTTTTTCTTTTTCGGACCATTCTCAGTAAACCCTAGAAATGGTTGTGCATGAAAATCCCAGTAGATCAGCAGTTTCTGAAATACTCAGACCAGCCCTTCTGGCACCAACAACCATGCCACGTTCAAAGGCACTCAAATCACCTTTCTTCCCCATACTGATGCTCGGTTTGAACTGCAGGAGATTGTCTTGACCATGTCTACATGCCTAAATGCACTGAGTTGCCGCCATGTGATTGGCTGATTAGAAATTAAGTGTTAACAAGAAGTTGGACAGGTGTACCTAATAAAGTGGCCAGTGAGTGTATATGCTTAGCTGTGCAATGCTTTGCTGCAGAAATGCGCATGCCTAACCCCACACGAGTGCACCCCTTAAGATGCTACTAAATTTATAGGACATCTGAATCTGGTAGCTGCCGAAGCTGGTAGCAGCTTATATTCAGTGGTGTTATATGTTGAACCCCAAAGATCTGACATTAATAAGTCCTCAATATTGTTGTAGTGTAAAACCCCTTTATGGATTTTGTACATGAAAATACAGAATTATAATGTATTCCGAGTGAAGGTAAGCCAACCATAGATGAGTCCACCCTTACTTCTGTTAAAATTAAATTTAAAACGAATCTGTCACCACATTTGAGCGATCTAACCCATTAATTTTAAAAAGGGCATACAGGTTATAGACTTCGGAAAAAGTCATCCCTGTATTCCTCATATCAAACGTCTTGCTATTGAGAAATTTGATTATATCCAATTATGTAAATGAGGTCTTCAAGGCTATTGGGAGGATGCTGCCTGGAAGATGACTCTGCCTCCGCACTTCATTATGTTAAATATCGCCTCTCACAGCATTACCCAGTGATAGCTAGAAGGTACCTTCATGAAGAATGGCAGATTGGATTGATGGTCATATCAAAGGGAGAACGTAAGGAGAACATTCGTGCATATAGGTTTAAAACCACACAGGAATGTTATTCTTATAATTCTTATTACTCCATTCAAATTTTTTTAATCCAAAAATTCGAAGGGAGGAAAAATTTTGACCTTCAAATTTGCCAGCTTTCACTGAATTTGTCCCCATAATTGGATTTTACATGCATCAATTTGTGGCAAATGACAAGTAGATCAATTGTCCTGAATAGACAGGTTTGGCACTCTGAGTTATCCTAGGACTATACCAACTATTTTTAAGCTCATTAGTTTACACACAGGCTTAGTAATGTGAAAGTGACCTCTATATACAGGGCTATGGGTAAATGAATGGCAACTGTTCTTCACATACCATCTGTATTGCGTATTCAGAATAATATAGCATTCTAAACCCTATAGCTAAGCTATGAGTTATCACATCCTCTCACTATCCAAAGTCACCACAAAATGGCTGCTGCATTCCCTGCCTCAGCTTTTATACAGGCTAAAACAGTCTCTCCTGAATGACTTTGCTGTATGATGTGATATGATGAGGGAAGAACGTCTGAAATCATGTGAGTCTTCTTTGGCTGATGCAATCTTTTGCAGTGCATAACATAGGAGCAATTCAAATCTCAATTATTCAGAATCGCTGCGTTCAACGGATAATTAAAAATGTATAATAAATTAAATTTGTATTGAATCTATTCACTAACCTCTACCAACAGTACACCATTGAATATATTATTCTACAAAAATGAATAAAAACTGAACAATATAAGTAAATGATAATATCTGATTGAGATATAATCTCTCAGGGTTACAAGTGAACAGCCGATTCTGACAACACATGTTAAAGACAGAAGACTTTTCCTACCAGGAATGAAGATGTTCACACCTGAGAGTTGGCTAAATCATGAGAATTTTGATTCTTTGTACATTATAATCTGTCAGACTGAGTTATTACGAATTAGTCCCACGCAGATTCCATTTGGGAATACCGACTGTGTTAATAATTACTGCACTAATTGGATAATAAGGAATTGCTGATAGGTCAAGGAAAAAAAGAATAATCCTGTCATCTATTTGACAATGTTGACATTAGATGGGGCTTCTAGGATAACCGTCATTGATTTTCATTGTATTAATTACTTCATTAATTTAAACAGCTGTAGTCCCCCTGTGATGATTCATCTTTTCCTAGAAACTGATGATAATTTTGACAGTAGGGATGTCATAGCATTACTGATATTTGGCACCAGGGCTAAGACCATATCTCTGAAAAGCCTAACCCAAGAAATAATAGAATTACAGGTTCTTGGGTCAGGATAATATCTAATTAATGCGGAGCCACTTTTGTCCATCAGCCGTCAATATTGGCTTCCAATGTGTCCACATGCAACAAGCCAAAGATCACAAAAAATAACGAGATGCCACCCACATACTTGAAAGGGCTATTTCAAATACTGCAGGGCATTATACCAGTCATCCAGTGGTCAGGCTCATGTCTTATAGTAGCACTAGTGCAAAGTAAAACTAGAAAGCATCTGACCTTCACTGTGATCCAGGGCACCACAATTGGCCAGAAATTGCTCCTCAATTTTAAGTAACATAGTTGACCAAAGAAAGCCAACTAACTGATGACGCAAAGTCTAAGTTCACCTATGAAGAAAACCATAAATGTCATTCATGAAGAGAACAGCTGACCGCACCACCAGGATGCTCACTTACTGAACACTCTGGCCATCAGCTGAAGCTGGCTACTAAATCTCGGGTGCTTTGCCGAAGAAGCATACAAGTACATCTCATGAGCAGAAAGAAAGTGGCAGCACTCACCGATCTTCAAAACAGGTAACTCTTTATTCCAATAAAATCTTCACGGCTCGGGGGTGTACATACGACAGAGTGTATAGGTCCAAACGACGTCTGTTTCGCGCGAAACGGCCGTGAAGATTTTATTGGAATATAAAGTTACCTGTTTTGAAGATCGGTGAGTGCTGACACTTTCTTTCTGCTCATGAAACCATAAATGTAAAGTCATTCAATCAAGAAACAGCTGACCGCACCACCAAGGCACTGGATGAATGAACACATAGGCTGTCAGCATGAGCCGGCCATTAGACCTCGGGTGCTGGACCGAGAAAACATGACAATGCAGATGCGAGTAGAAAGGGAAGCGGCAGCACTCACCGGTCTTCAAAGCAGGTAATACTTTATTGTAACAAAATATTCACGGCTCGGGGGTGCATATACAACAGAGTGTACAGGTCAAACGACAGCCGTTTTGCGCTGCTCGAGCGCTTCAGCATGTATTGTTTTATTATTCCATATTATGAAAATTAGCTTTTTTTCTTCTTAAATTAACCCCTTCACAATGCAGCCAATTTTCAGTTTTGCGTTTCTGTTTTTTCCTCCTGTTCTTTCCAGAGTCATAACTCTTTTATTCTTCTGTCCACATTGCCATATGATGGCACTTTTTTTCACTTTGGAATGAAGCAATTCAGTTTTTTCACATAATATAATGAAAAGGCGCAATTCTGACTTTTTTTTTTTAAGAATTGTTTTTATGGCATATATTTTATGTTAAAAATGACCTTCAAAGATTTATTCTGCACAACAATATGAATATGATGATAAACAAAATTGTCAGTTTTTTTTAATTATTTTAAATTAATGGTGGAAAAAAAAATCAGAAGTTTGCAAAAAAATATTTTCCGAGACCCATAACATTTTAAGTTTTTTGGCCAATGAAGCTGTGTGATGGCTAATTTTTTTGTGGAGTGAGACTATGTTTTTATTAGTGCCATTTTGAGATTGCTATGACTTTTTGATCTTTGGTTACAGCATTTTATGTGGAATTGCAGCAACCAAAAAACTGTAATTTTGACATTCTTCAATTTTTTTTCTCTTATGCTATATACCGATGTGGGTTCATTGTTTTTATATTTTGATTGATCAGACTTTTCTAAATGTAGCAATATCACATGCATTTATTTATTTTTTTCATATCCTTATATCTTTATTTTCAATGTGGCATTAGGGAGTTGATTTGAACTTTAAGATTTTAAATTTTTTTTTCAGATTTTAGTAAACTTTTTACCTTTTCACTGTTATTGTTAGCCCCCTTAGCAGACTTGAAGATACAATTGCTTGTGCTATATACAGCGATGCAACAGAATTGCTAGGGTGCACCGATGCTCAGAGAGATTGACGCCCATGAAAGCCGACGCATGTTAAATGCCCCTGTCAGAGATTGACGGCAACATTTAGCAGGTTAACAATCGGGGGCGGAGTACCGATTGATGAAGGAAGGTCCTGGCTGTAATGCTCAGCCATCACCTGCCGGGAATGGTGCGAGCCCGCTCTGTACACTCGCTTCCGACAATGTGTCGTACATGTACGGCGGAGTTGAGTGGGATTAATATATACTTTATGGTAAATTAATTGATGAGATTAATCCACTAAATGAGTCCTTAAATAATTACTTTCCTGATTAAAGTTATCTGTGCAGAGATTAAATCATTGTGTGTCAGGTCTCTGGGACCACCATAGGCACTGAAATTCAACAGCAGAGTACAGAGGTGGCCACAGCAGTTGAGTAACTTTGCAAAATTCGGTTCAGATTACAATCAACAGCGAATAATGTATTTGCGATATTCGTCGAACACAGCCTAACGTCATTGGGACTAGAGTTGAGCGAATACGTTCGGAACCGATCGTCAAACATAAATTCGGCATAAATAGAGTAAAAAAAGTGGCAAGAAAATGGCAAATTCGGATTCGGCGATTGTTTCTGAGCATATTCTCACTACTCTAGTGGCCACTTCCTCATTCATTCTTTATGGAAATATTGAAGAAATCTGAATGCAGTCTGTGGCTTTTTCTGGTGATCTCATTGACAATAAATGTCGCGTAGACCAAACATGCCGACTAGTGATGAGCGAGTATGCTCGTTGCTCGGGTTTTCCCAAGCACTCTCAGTTGTCCTCCGAGTATTTGTTAGTGTTCGGAGATTTAGTTTTCACCCCGGCAGCTGAATGATTTACAGCTATTAGACAGGCTGTGTACATGTGGGGGTTGCCTGGTTGCTAGGTAATCCCCACATGTAATCAAGCTGGCTAAGGCTTCTTTCACACTAGCGTCGGTACGGGGCCGACGCGCTGCGTCGGCCTGACGTACCGACGCATACGGTGCAAAAAATGCCTGACGTGGGCAGCGGAAGCAGTCTGAGGAGGATTCCGCTGCCCCATTGCAAGGTCTGGGGAGGAGGGGGTGGAGTTTCGGCTGCACATGCGTGGTCGAAAATGGCGGTCTCGACGCACAAAAAAAGTTACATGTAACTTTTTTTGTGCCCACGGTGCGCCAAAACACGGCACAACCGTCGCACGATGGTTGCGACGTGTGGCACTGCATCGCAATTCGTTGCTAATAAAAGTCTATGGAGAAAAAACGCATCCTGCGGGCAACTATGCAGGATGCGTTTCTTATCCACATCGACGCATTGCGATGTGCAGTGCACGATGCTAGTGTGAAAGTAGCCTAATAGCTGTAAATCATACTGCTGAGGTGATGAAAACTTAATCTCCGAGTAGTCATAAATAGGGTTGAGCGAAACGGATCGGTCAATTTCATAAATCGCAGACTTTCGGCAAAGTTGGTTTTCATTAAACCCGACCCGATCCCAGTGTGGGATCGGCCATGCGGTCGGCGATTTTTGCGCCAAAGTCGCGTTTCATATGACGCTTTAAGCGCCATTTCTCAGCCAATGAAGGTGCATGCAGAGTGTGGGCAGCGTGATGACATAGGTCTCAGTCCCCACCATCTTAGAGAAGGGCATTACAGTGATTGGCTTTCTTTCAGCGGCATCACAGGGGCTATAAAGGGGCGTGCACGCCGACCGCCATCTTACTGCTGCCGATCTGAGCATAGGGAGAGGTTGCTGTAACTTTGTCAGAAGCAGGAATATTGTTAGGGAGGAAATATTAACCCCCAAACCACTTGTGCTGTAGCGATTTCCACTGTCCAACACCTTTTCTTTGCAGGGACAGTGGAGGCTAGATTTCTGTGCAGCAGCTCTGTAGCTTATAAGTAGTGTTGAGCGATACTTTCCGATATCGGAAAGTATCGGAATCGGAAAGTATCGGCCGATACCGTCACAGTATCGGAATCCAATCCGATACCGATACCCGATCCCAATGCAAGTCAATGGGACGAAAATATCGGAATTAAAATAAACCCTTTATACACTTGTAGGTTCATTCTACATGAAGGAAAACAACTAAGAATAATGTAGGATGTATTGGGGGACGTGGCGGAGACATTAAAGGCACAGAGGTTTAGCCCAATCTAATAGAATAGCAGGATTTTTTTTTTTTTTTTATGACGTTCGGCGTTAGAAAGAATTTGACTATGTTATTTTTTTTTTTTATGTCAGATATTGATGTTTCACTACTTCCACGCCCTTCACCTTCTTTTTTACTTCTCCCACGCTTTCTTCTTCATTATCCTCATCATCAGCTTCTTTGACATCAACTTCTTCACCTTCTTCATCTTCTTCTTCATCTTCTACCTATTATTTTTTGGGTTACATTGTTCATATTCTTTTTATTTTACTATTATCTTCATCATATTCTACTTCTTCATCATATTCTTATTTGTGACAGGCATTCCCGTAGTTGTTATCTATAAAAGTTTGAAGATTACACCTTCCGTTCTGCCTGTCACAAAACAGTTACATTTGTCCGCGTTCAGTTTGGCCTGCAGCATCAGGCTTTATCCAGGGGCACCACGAGGAGGAACGGACTCACCCCCATACACTGCTTAGTCTTCTTCTGCTTATAATTTACATAATATTTTTTGCTCTGATATTTTGTGTTATGCTTAATGTCCTTCTGCTCTTTGTTCTGCAGCCTCTTGTTCTTCTGCTTCTCGGTCTTCCAGGTCGTCGTCGTCTCCAGGGTCGTCGTCTCCGGGGTCGTCGTCATCGGGGTCGTCTCCGGGGTCGTCGTCATCGGGGTGGTCTTCAGGGTCATCGTCTCCAGGGTCGTCGTCATCACGGTGGTTGTCGTCTCTGGTGTCGTCGTCATCTTAGGGGTGGTCTTCCGGGTCATCGTGTTTAGTCTCTTGAACTTGGAAATGCAGCAGAAGGTACAAGAAGGCTGAGAGAATGCCGAGAACCAGCTGATGGAACTGGAGCTCAGATGGCTACCCGAAGGTCCAAGAGCCAATGGAACGACCGAGGACCAGCTGACGTTACTGGAACCCGGTTACTAAGCAGGAGGTACCCGTGCTGAAAGCACTACCAAGGACCACCTGACGTTGGTGGAACTCAGATACCCAGAGGGAGGCACCTAAGCCAAAGGCTCTGCCCGGAACCAGCTGACGGTACTGGAACCAGGATGGGGAGCAGAAGGTACAAGAGCAAAAGACACTGCCGAGAACCAGCTGACGGTGCTGGAACCCGGATGGGTAGCCGAAGGTCCAAGAGCCAATGGAACTACCGAGGACCAGCTGACGTTACTGGAACCCGGTTACTAAGCAGGAGGTACCCGTGCCTGAAAGCACTACCAAGGACCACCTGACGTTGGTGGAACTCGGATACCAAAGGGAGGCACCTAAGCCAAAGGCTCTGCCCGGAACCAGCTGACGGTACTGGAACCAGGATGGGGAGCAGAAGGTACAAGAGCAAGTGTCTGCGTGGCTTTTGCAGGACACGATGCCGGCTGCACAGCAGGGGAACAGCTGGCGGTGCTGAACCCCACTGACACATTGGCTGGTGTTTTTCTCTGTGCAGCTAGCACATCTGGGCCCCAACTGGCGGTGTGTTAGAGCCCAGGGACAGCAGGAGAAGGAGGAGGAGCAGGAGCAGGGGGAGGGGAGTGTAGGCCGAAGCCTGCACTGGCGGCAGCTTTGGGTGTGTTGTGTCTGCGTGGCGGTCGCAGGACACGTTGCCGGCTACACAGCAGGGGAACAGCTGGCGGTGCTGGACCCCACTGACACATTGGCGAGGTGTTTGGCTCTGTGCAGCCAGCACTTCCGGACAGCAACGAGCGGTGTTGTAGCCCGGGCTCTGCAGGGGGAGCAGAGTGTAGGCCGAAGCCTACTTGAACCAATTTCAAAGGTAACCTTTAACCCCCCCTCAGGGGTTAGAAAGTAGAAGAGCCACAGCTTATGCAGCAGTAGTGCTGCGCAAGTCAAAGGTTGCTCTTGTAATTTTTCTCCTTGCACACGCTGAATGGAACACGTATAACATTTAGCCCTTTATACAGTCAAACTGTGTAATGGAGGCGAGAGTTCCCTTTGTAATGAGACGCAGCACAGATGTCAAGAATCCCACCTTGGTGCTGGGTGCAGCCTCCTGAGCGTTGTTATTTGCTGTACAGGAGTCTGCGCTGTCGTGTTATCCCCTGGCCTAGCGCCGTTAGCGCTGCCCATCTTCTGACATCATTTAATGTCGGCCGTTGCGGTTCGCGATCACCATGAATCCCAGCCCCGCAGTGTCTTAACATTGTTAAAACACTGCGGGGCTGGGATTCAGGGCCTGGCGCAGCACATATGTTCGCCTCTCACACGCGGGTCCTTACACCCGCTTCAGACTGTGCGGCGTCATCTGATCCCTTATCGCATGCCACGGCCATGAAGCCGCACAGTCCGAAGAAGGCGGAAGGAGAGGAGGGACAGGCGAACTGATGCACTGATCCTGCCCATCAATCACACCCTCGCAGTCCCAATAAATAAGACACCGAGGGGCGTTGTGTGGGTCAGGGCGGCCGCAGAGGCGCAGCCAGCCAAACAATGATGCCAGAAGACGGGCAGCGCTACCAAGGGGGTTGCAGCGTGTCATTACAAAGGAAAGTCACACCCCCGGGACGGTTAAATGGTCACACAGAGGACACATTTCAGACGTGTTTTCAGTTCCACATGTGCGAGGAGAATACGTTTATGAGCCACCTTGCACACATGCAGCATTACCGCTGTACAAGGTGGCTGGATAACGTAAAAACGCCTGGGGGAGGGGGGACAGGTTCCCTTCAATTTCAGTTCTTGTGTCTGCGTGGCTTTTGCAGGACACGTTGCCGGCTGCACAGCAGGGGAACAGCTGGCGGTGCTGGACCCCACTGACACATTGGCTGGTGTTTTTCTCTGTGCAGCTAGCACATCTGGGCAAAAACTGGCGGTGTGTTAGAGCCCAGGGACAGCAGGAGGAGGAGCAGGAGGAGGAGGAGCAGGGGGAGGGGAGTGTAGGCCGAAGCCTGCACAGGCGGCAGCTTTGGGTGTGTTGTGTCTGCGTGGCTTTTGCAGGACACGTTGCCGGCTACACAGCAGGGGAACAGCTGGCGGTGCTGGACCCCACTGACACATTGGCGAGGTGTTTGGCTCTGTGCAGCCAGCACTTCCGGACAGCAACTAGCGTTGTTGGAGCCCGGGCTCTGCAGGTGGAGCAGAGTGTAGGCCGAAGCCTAATTGAACCGATTTCAAAAGTCACCTTTAACCCCCCCTCAGGGGTTACAAAGTAGAAGAGCCACAGCTTATGCAGCAGTAGTGCTGCGCAAGTCAAAGGTTGCTCTTGTAATTTTTCTCCTTGCACACGCTGAATGGAACACGTATAACATTTAGCCCTTTATACAGTCAAACTGTGTAATGGAGGCGAGAGTTCCCTTTGTAATGAGACGCAGCACAGATGTCAAGAATCCCACCTTGGTGCTGGGTGCAGCCTCCTGAGCGTTGTTATTTGCTGTACAGGAGTCTGCGCTGTCGTGTTATCCCCTGGCCTAGCGCCGTTAGCGCTGCCCATCTTCTGACATCATTTAATGTCGGCCGTTGCGGTTCGCGATCACCATGAATCCCAGCCCCGCAGTGTCTTAACATTGTTAAAACACTGCGGGGCTGGGATTCAGGGCCTGGCGCAGCACATATGTTCGCCTCTCACACGCGGGTCCTTACACCCGCTTCAGACTGTGCGGCGTCATCTGATCCCTTATCGCATGCCACGGCCATGAAGCCGCACAGTCCGAAGAAGGCGGAAGGAGAGGAGGGACAGGCGAACTGATGCACTGATCCTGCCCATCAATCACACCCTCGCAGTCCCAATAAATAAGACACCGAGGGGCGTTGTGTGGGTCAGGGCGGCCGCAGAGGCGCAGCCAGCCAAACAATGATGCCAGAAGACGGGCAGCGCTACCAAGGGGGTTGCAGCGTGTCATTACAAAGGAAAGTCACACCCCCGGGACGGTTAAATGGTCACACAGAGGACACATTTCAGACGTGTTTTCAGTTCCACATGTGCGAGGAGAATACGTTTATGAGCCACCTTGCACACATGCAACATTACCGCTGTACAAGGTTGCTGGATAACGTAAAAACGCCTGGGGGAGGGGGGACAGGTTCCCTTCAATTTCAGTTCTTGTGTCTGCGTGGCTTTTGCAGGACACGTTGCCGGCTGCACAGCAGGGGAACAGCTGGCGGTGCTGGACCCCACTGACACATTGGCTGGTGTTTTTCTCTGTGCAGCTAGCACATCTGGGCAAAAACTGGCGGTGTGTTAGAGCCCAGGGACAGCAGGAGGAGGAGCAGGAGGAGGAGGAGCAGGGGGAGGGGAGTGTAGGCCGAAGCCTGCACAGGCGGCAGCTTTGGGTGTGTTGTGTCTGCGTGGCTTTTGCAGGACACGTTGCCGGCTACACAGCAGGGGAACAGCTGGCGGTGCTGGACCCCACTGACACATTGGCGAGGTGTTTGGCTCTGTGCAGCCAGCACTTCCGGACAGCAACTAGCGTTGTTGGAGCCCGGGCTCTGCAGGTGGAGCAGAGTGTAGGCCGAAGCCTAATTGAACCGATTTCAAAAGTCACCTTTAACCCCCCCTCAGGGGTTACAAAGTAGAAGAGCCACAGCTTATGCAGCAGTAGTGCTGCGCAAGTCAAAGGTTGCTCTTGTAATTTTTCTCCTTGCACACGCTGAATGGAACACGTATAACATTTAGCCCTTTATACAGTCAAACTGTGTAATGGAGGCGAGAGTTCCCTTTGTAATGAGACGCAGCACAGATGTCAAGAATCCCACCTTGGTGCTGGGTGCAGCCTCCTGAGCGTTGTTATTTGCTGTACAGGAGTCTGCGCTGTCGTGTTATCCCCTGGCCTAGCGCCGTTAGCGCTGCCCATCTTCTGACATCATTTAATGTCGGCCGTTGCGGTTCGCGATCACCATGAATCCCAGCCCCGCAGTGTCTTAACATTGTTAAAACACTGCGGGGCTGGGATTCAGGGCCTGGCGCAGCACATATGTTCGCCTCTCACACGCGGGTCCTTACACCCGCTTCAGACTGTGCGGCGTCATCTGATCCCTTATCGCATGCCACGGCCATGAAGCCGCACAGTCCGAAGAAGGCGGAAGGAGAGGAGGGACAGGCGAACTGATGCACTGATCCTGCCCATCAATCACACCCTCGCAGTCCCAATAAATAAGACACCGAGGGGCGTTGTGTGGGTCAGGGCGGCCGCAGAGGCGCAGCCAGCCAAACAATGATGCCAGAAGACGGGCAGCGCTACCAAGGGGGTTGCAGCGTGTCATTACAAAGGAAAGTCACACCCCCGGGACGGTTAAATGGTCACACAGAGGACACATTTCAGACGTGTTTTCAGTTCCACATGTGCGAGGAGAATACGTTTATGAGCCACCTTGCACACATGCAGCATTACCGCTGTACAAGGTGGCTGGATAACGTAAAAACGCCTGGGGGAGGGGGGACAGGTTCCCTTCAATTTCAGTTCTTGTGTCTGCGTGGCTTTTGCAGGACACGTTGCCGGCTGCACAGCAGGGGAACAGCTGGCGGTGCTGGACCCCACTGACACATTGGCTGGTGTTTTTCTCTGTGCAGCTAGCACATCTGGGCAAAAACTGGCGGTGTGTTAGAGCCCAGGGACAGCAGGAGGAGGAGCAGGAGGAGGAGGAGCAGGGGGAGGGGAGTGTAGGCCGAAGCCTGCACAGGCGGCAGCTTTGGGTGTGTTGTGTCTGCGTGGCTTTTGCAGGACACGTTGCCGGCTACACAGCAGGGGAACAGCTGGCGGTGCTGGACCCCACTGACACATTGGCGAGGTGTTTGGCTCTGTGCAGCCAGCACTTCCGGACAGCAACTAGCGTTGTTGGAGCCCGGGCTCTGCAGGTGGAGCAGAGTGTAGGCCGAAGCCTAATTGAACCGATTTCAAAAGTCACCTTTAACCCCCCCTCAGGGGTTACAAAGTAGAAGAGCCACAGCTTATGCAGCAGTAGTGCTGCGCAAGTCAAAGGTTGCTCTTGTAATTTTTCTCCTTGCACACGCTGAATGGAACACGTATAACATTTAGCCCTTTATACAGTCAAACTGTGTAATGGAGGCGAGAGTTCCCTTTGTAATGAGACGCAGCACAGATGTCAAGAATCCCACCTTGGTGCTGGGTGCAGCCTCCTGAGCGTTGTTATTTGCTGTACAGGAGTCTGCGCTGTCGTGTTATCCCCTGGCCTAGCGCCGTTAGCGCTGCCCATCTTCTGACATCATTTAATGTCGGCCGTTGCGGTTCGCGATCACCATGAATCCCAGCCCCGCAGTGTCTTAACATTGTTAAAACACTGCGGGGCTGGGATTCAGGGCCTGGCGCAGCACATATGTTCGCCTCTCACACGCGGGTCCTTACACCCGCTTCAGACTGTGCGGCGTCATCTGATCCCTTATCGCATGCCACGGCCATGAAGCCGCACAGTCCGAAGAAGGCGGAAGGAGAGGAGGGACAGGCGAACTGATGCACTGATCCTGCCCATCAATCACACCCTCGCAGTCCCAATAAATAAGACACCGAGGGGCGTTGTGTGGGTCAGGGCGGCCGCAGAGGCGCAGCCAGCCAAACAATGATGCCAGAAGACGGGCAGCGCTACCAAGGGGGTTGCAGCGTGTCATTACAAAGGAAAGTCACACCCCCGGGACGGTTAAATGGTCACACAGAGGACACATTTCAGACGTGTTTTCAGTTCCACATGTGCGAGGAGAATACGTTTATGAGCCACCTTGCACACATGCAGCATTACCGCTGTACAAGGTGGCTGGATAACGTAAAAACGCCTGGGGGAGGGGGGACAGGTTCCCTTCAATTTCAGTTCTTGTGTCTGCGTGGCTTTTGCAGGACACGTTGCCGGCTGCACAGCAGGGGAACAGCTGGCGGTGCTGGACCCCACTGACACATTGGCTGGTGTTTTTCTCTGTGCAGCTAGCACATCTGGGCAAAAACTGGCGGTGTGTTAGAGCCCAGGGACAGCAGGAGGAGGAGCAGGAGGAGGAGGAGCAGGGGGAGGGGAGTGTAGGCCGAAGCCTGCACAGGCGGCAGCTTTGGGTGTGTTGTGTCTGCGTGGCTTTTGCAGGACACGTTGCCGGCTACACAGCAGGGGAACAGCTGGCGGTGCTGGACCCCACTGACACATTGGCGAGGTGTTTGGCTCTGTGCAGCCAGCACTTCCGGACAGCAACTAGCGTTGTTGGAGCCCGGGCTCTGCAGGTGGAGCAGAGTGTAGGCCGAAGCCTAATTGAACCGATTTCAAAAGTCACCTTTAACCCCCCCTCAGGGGTTACAAAGTAGAAGAGCCACAGCTTATGCAGCAGTAGTGCTGCGCAAGTCAAAGGTTGCTCTTGTAATTTTTCTCCTTGCACACGCTGAATGGAACACGTATAACATTTAGCCCTTTATACAGTCAAACTGTGTAATGGAGGCGAGAGTTCCCTTTGTAATGAGACGCAGCACAGATGTCAAGAATCCCACCTTGGTGCTGGGTGCAGCCTCCTGAGCGTTGTTATTTGCTGTACAGGAGTCTGCGCTGTCGTGTTATCCCCTGGCCTAGCGCCGTTAGCGCTGCCCATCTTCTGACATCATTTAATGTCGGCCGTTGCGGTTCGCGATCACCATGAATCCCAGCCCCGCAGTGTCTTAACATTGTTAAAACACTGCGGGGCTGGGATTCAGGGCCTGGCGCAGCACATATGTTCGCCTCTCACACGCGGGTCCTTACACCCGCTTCAGACTGTGCGGCGTCATCTGATCCCTTATCGCATGCCACGGCCATGAAGCCGCACAGTCCGAAGAAGGCGGAAGGAGAGGAGGGACAGGCGAACTGATGCACTGATCCTGCCCATCAATCACACCCTCGCAGTCCCAATAAATAAGACACCGAGGGGCGTTGTGTGGGTCAGGGCGGCCGCAGAGGCGCAGCCAGCCAAACAATGATGCCAGAAGACGGGCAGCGCTACCAAGGGGGTTGCAGCGTGTCATTACAAAGGAAAGTCACACCCCCGGGACGGTTAAATGGTCACACAGAGGACACATTTCAGACGTGTTTTCAGTTCCACATGTGCGAGGAGAATACGTTTATGAGCCACCTTGCACACATGCAGCATTACCGCTGTACAAGGTGGCTGGATAACGTAAAAACGCCTGGGGGAGGGGGGACAGGTTCCCTTCAATTTCAGTTCTTGTGTCTGCGTGGCTTTTGCAGGACACGTTGCCGGCTGCACAGCAGGGGAACAGCTGGCGGTGCTGGACCCCACTGACACATTGGCTGGTGTTTTTCTCTGTGCAGCTAGCACATCTGGGCAAAAACTGGCGGTGTGTTAGAGCCCAGGGACAGCAGGAGGAGGAGCAGGAGGAGGAGGAGCAGGGGGAGGGGAGTGTAGGCCGAAGCCTGCACAGGCGGCAGCTTTGGGTGTGTTGTGTCTGCGTGGCTTTTGCAGGACACGTTGCCGGCTACACAGCAGGGGAACAGCTGGCGGTGCTGGACCCCACTGACACATTGGCGAGGTGTTTGGCTCTGTGCAGCCAGCACTTCCGGACAGCAACTAGCGTTGTTGGAGCCCGGGCTCTGCAGGTGGAGCAGAGTGTAGGCCGAAGCCTAATTGAACCGATTTCAAAAGTCACCTTTAACCCCCCCTCAGGGGTTACAAAGTAGAAGAGCCACAGCTTATGCAGCAGTAGTGCTGCGCAAGTCAAAGGTTGCTCTTGTAATTTTTCTCCTTGCACACGCTGAATGGAACACGTATAACATTTAGCCCTTTATACAGTCAAACTGTGTAATGGAGGCGAGAGTTCCCTTTGTAATGAGACGCAGCACAGATGTCAAGAATCCCACCTTGGTGCTGGGTGCAGCCTCCTGAGCGTTGTTATTTGCTGTACAGGAGTCTGCGCTGTCGTGTTATCCCCTGGCCTAGCGCCGTTAGCGCTGCCCATCTTCTGACATCATTTAATGTCGGCCGTTGCGGTTCGCGATCACCATGAATCCCAGCCCCGCAGTGTCTTAACATTGTTAAAACACTGCGGGGCTGGGATTCAGGGCCTGGCGCAGCACATATGTTCGCCTCTCACACGCGGGTCCTTACACCCGCTTCAGACTGTGCGGCGTCATCTGATCCCTTATCGCATGCCACGGCCATGAAGCCGCACAGTCCGAAGAAGGCGGAAGGAGAGGAGGGACAGGCGAACTGATGCACTGATCCTGCCCATCAATCACACCCTCGCAGTCCCAATAAATAAGACACCGAGGGGCGTTGTGTGGGTCAGGGCGGCCGCAGAGGCGCAGCCAGCCAAACAATGATGCCAGAAGACGGGCAGCGCTACCAAGGGGGTTGCAGCGTGTCATTACAAAGGAAAGTCACACCCCCGGGACGGTTAAATGGTCACACAGAGGACACATTTCAGACGTGTTTTCAGTTCCACATGTGCGAGGAGAATACGTTTATGAGCCACCTTGCACACATGCAGCATTACCGCTGTACAAGGTGGCTGGATAACGTAAAAACGCCTGGGGGAGGGGGGACAGGTTCCCTTCAATTTCAGTTCTTGTGTCTGCGTGGCGGTCGCAGGACACGTTGCCGGCTACACAGCAGGGGAACAGCTGGCGGTGCTGAACCCCACTGACACATTGGCTGGTGTTTTTCTCTGTGCAGCTAGCACATCTGGGCAAAAACTGGCGGTGTTAGAGCCCAGGGTCAGCAGGAGGAGCAGGGGGAGCGGAGTGTAGGCCGAAGCCTGCACTCGAGCAAGTTGAAAGGAAACCTTTAACACCCCCCCCCCCAGGCGTTTGTAGCTGAAAGAGCCATTGTGTACAGCACTAATGCTGGAAAAGGTAAACTTAGCTCTTTTAATTATGGTCCTTGTACATGCGGAACCAAACATTTATGAAATGTGTCTCCTCACAGCGTTAAACCGTCCGGTAGGTGGAACTTTCCTTTGTCGTGTGACGCAGCACAGCCATCATTTTTACCCCCTTGGCGCCGTGCGCCCACTCCTCAGCGTTGTTTGAATCTGTCCCGGAGCCTGCGCTGTTAGGTTAGCCCTTGGCCATGCACACATGTTGCGCTGCCCGTCTTCTGACCTCATTTGGTGTCAGGCTGGCTGCGCCTGTGCGGGTGCGCTGGCCGAGATCCCGCCTCGCAGTGTCGTCTAATGTAATCCCACCGCGGGCCTGTGATCCGTGCCCGTGCGCAGTGCATATCCTGTCCTCTCACTCCCCTCCCTACGGCTTTTTCAGACTGTGCGTTGTCACGGCCGTGGCATGCTATTAGGGACCAGCTGACATCGCACAGTCTGAAGAAGCCGTAGGGAGGGGAGTGAGAGGAGAGGATATGCACTGCGCACGGGCACGGATCACAGGCCCGCGGTGGGATTACATTAGACGACACTGCGAGGCGGGATCTCGACCAGCGCACCCGCACAGGCGCAGCCAGCCTGACACCAAATGAGGTCAGAAGACGGGCAGCGCAACATGTGTGCATGGCCAAGGGCTAACCTAACAGCGCAGGCTCCGGGACAGATTCAAACAACGCTGAGGAGTGGGCGCACGGCGCCAAGGGGGTAAAAATGATGGCTGTGCTGCGTCACACGACAAAGGAAAGTTCCACCTACCGGACGGTTTAACGCTGTGTGGGGACACATTTCATAAGTGTTAGGTTCAGCATGTGCAAGGAGCATCACGAAAAGAGGCACTTTTTCCCTTTGCATTATTACTGCTGCACAAGGTGGCTCCTTCAGTAACAAACGCCTGGGGGGGGGGGGGGTCAGGTTCCCTTACATTTAACTTGTTGTGTCTGCGTGGCGGTCGCAGTACACGTTGCCGTATACACAGCAGGGGAACAGCTGGCGGTGCTGAACCCCACTAACACATTGGCGAGGTGTTTGGCTCTGTGCGTACAGCACTTCTGGACGGCAACTAGCGGTGTTGGAGCCCAGGGACAGGTGGAGGAGGAGGAGGTTGGAGGAGGTTGGAGGAGGTAGGAGGGATTGCCACACACACAGCAGGGGAAAAGCTGACGTTACTGAACCCCAATAACAGAGGAGGGACTGTTGACTGTGCGTACAGCACTTCTGGACGGCAACTGGCGGTGTTGGAGCCCAGGGACAGGTGGAGGAGGAGGAGGTAGGAGGAGGTAGGAGGGATTGCCACACACACAGCAGGGGAACAGCTGACGTTACTGAACCCCAATAACAGAGGAGGGACTGTTGACTGTGCGTACAGCACTTCTGGACGGCAACTGGCGGTGTTGGAGCCCAGGGACAGGTGGAGGAGGAGGAGGTAGGAGGAGGTAGGAGGGATTGCCACACACACAGCAGGGGAACAGCTGACGTTACTGAACCCCAATAACAGAGGAGGGACTGTTGACTGTGCGTACAGCACTTCTGGACGGCAACTGGCGGTGTTGGAGCCCAGGGACAGGTGGAGGAGGAGGAGGTAGGAGGAGGTTGGAGGAGGTAGGAGGGATTGCCACACACACAGCAGGGGAACAGCTGACGTTACTGAACCCCAATAACAGAGGAGCGACTGTTGACTGTGCGTACAGCACTTCTGGACGGCAACTAGCGGTGTTGGAGCCCAGGGACAGGTGGAGGAGGAGGAGTTTGGATGAGGTTGGAGGAGGTTGGAGGGATTGCCACACACACAGCAGGGGAACAGCTGACGTTACTGAACCCCAATAACAGAGGAGGGACTGTTGACTGTGCGTACAGCACTTCTGGACGGCAACTGGCGGTGTTGGAGCCCAGGGACAGGTGGAGGAGGTAGGAGGAGGTAGGAGGGATTGCCACACACACAGCAGGGGAACAGCTGACGTTACTGAACCCCAATAACAGAGGAGGGACTGTTGACTGTGCGTACAGCACTTCTGGACGGCAACTGGCGGTGTTGGAGCCCAGGGACAGGTGGAGGAGGTAGGAGGAGGTAGGAGGGATTGCCACACACACAGCAGGGGAACAGCTGACGTTACTGAACCCCAATAACAGAGGAGGGACTGTTGACTGTGCGTACAGCACTTCTGGACGGCAACTGGCGGTGTTGGAGCCCAGGGACAGGTGGAGGAGGAGGAGGTAGGAGGAGGTTGGAGGAGGTTGGAGGGATTGCCACACACACAGCAGGGGAACAGCTGACGTTACTGAACCCCAATAACAGAGGAGGGACTGTTGACTGTGCGTACAGCACTTCTGGACGGCAACTGGCGGTGTTGGAGCCCAGGGACAGGTGGAGGAGGAAGGAGGAGGTAGGAGGGATTGCCACACACACAGCAGGGGAACAGCTGACGTTACTGAACCCCAATAACAGAGGAGCGACTGTTGACTGTGCGTACAGCACTTCTGGACGGCAACTGGCGGTGTTGGAGCCCAGGGACAGGTGGAGGAGGAAGGAGGAGGTAGGAGGGATTGCCACACACACAGCAGGGGAACAGCTGACGTTACTGAACCCCAATAACAGAGGAGGGACTGTTGACTGTGCGTACAGCACTTCTGGACGGCAACTGGCGGTGTTGGAGCCCAGGGACAGGTGGAGGAGGAGGAGGTAGGAGGAGGTTGGAGGAGGTAGGAGGGATTGCCACACACACAGCAGGGGAACAGCTGACGTTACTGAACCCCAATAACAGAGGAGCGACTGTTGACTGTGCGTACAGCACTTCTGGACGGCAACTAGCGGTGTTGGAGCCCAGGGACAGGTGGAGGAGGAGGAGTTTGGATGAGGTTGGAGGAGGTTGGAGGGATTGCCACACACACAGCAGGGGAACAGCTGACGTTACTGAACCCCAATAACAGAGGAGGGACTGTTGACTGTGCGTACAGCACTTCTGGACGGCAACTGGCGGTGTTGGAGCCCAGGGACAGGTGGAGGAGGTAGGAGGAGGTAGGAGGGATTGCCACACACACAGCAGGGGAACAGCTGACGTTACTGAACCCCAATAACAGAGGAGGGACTGTTGACTGTGCGTACAGCACTTCTGGACGGCAACTGGCGGTGTTGGAGCCCAGGGACAGGTGGAGGAGGAGGAGGTAGGAGGAGGTTGGAGGAGGTAGGAGGGATTGCCACACACACAGCAGGGGAACAGCTGACGTTACTGAACCCCAATAACAGAGGAGCGACTGTTGACTGTGCGTACAGCACTTCTGGACGGCAACTAGCGGTGTTGGAGCCCAGGGACAGGTGGAGGAGGAGGAGTTTGGATGAGGTTGGAGGAGGTTGGAGGGATTGCCACACACACAGCAGGGGAACAGCTGACGTTACTGAACCCCAATAACAGAGGAGGGACTGTTGACTGTGCGTACAGCACTTCTGGACGGCAACTGGCGGTGTTGGAGCCCAGGGACAGGTGGAGGAGGTAGGAGGAGGTAGGAGGGATTGCCACACACACAGCAGGGGAACAGCTGACGTTACTGAACCCCAATAACAGAGGAGGGACTGTTGACTGTGCGTACAGCACTTCTGGACGGCAACTGGCGGTGTTGGAGCCCAGGGACAGGTGGAGGAGGTAGGAGGAGGTAGGAGGGATTGCCACACACACAGCAGGGGAACAGCTGACGTTACTGAACCCCAATAACAGAGGAGGGACTGTTGACTGTGCGTACAGCACTTCTGGACGGCAACTGGCGGTGTTGGAGCCCAGGGACAGGTGGAGGAGGAGGAGGTAGGAGGAGGTTGGAGGAGGTTGGAGGGATTGCCACACACACAGCAGGGGAACAGCTGACGTTACTGAACCCCAATAACAGAGGAGGGACTGTTGACTGTGCGTACAGCACTTCTGGACGGCAACTGGCGGTGTTGGAGCCCAGGGACAGGTGGAGGAGGAAGGAGGAGGTAGGAGGGATTGCCACACACACAGCAGGGGAACAGCTGACGTTACTGAACCCCAATAACAGAGGAGCGACTGTTGACTGTGCGTACAGCACTTCTGGACGGCAACTGGCGGTGTTGGAGCCCAGGGACAGGTGGAGGAGGAAGGAGGAGGTAGGAGGGATTGCCACACACACAGCAGGGGAACAGCTGACGTTACTGAACCCCAATAACAGAGGAGGGACTGTTGACTGTGCGTACAGCACTTCTGGACGGCAACTGGCGGTGTTGGAGCCCAGGGACAGGTGGAGGAGGAGGAGGTAGGAGGAGGTTGGAGGAGGTAGGAGGGATTGCCACACACACAGCAGGGGAACAGCTGACGTTACTGAACCCCAATAACAGAGGAGCGACTGTTGACTGTGCGTACAGCACTTCTGGACGGCAACTAGCGGTGTTGGAGCCCAGGGACAGGTGGAGGAGGAGGAGTTTGGATGAGGTTGGAGGAGGTTGGAGGGATTGCCACACACACAGCAGGGGAACAGCTGACGTTACTGAACCCCAATAACAGAGGAGGGACTGTTGACTGTGCGTACAGCACTTCTGGACGGCAACTGGCGGTGTTGGAGCCCAGGGACAGGTGGAGGAGGTAGGAGGAGGTAGGAGGGATTGCCACACACACAGCAGGGGAACAGCTGACGTTACTGAACCCCAATAACAGAGGAGGGACTGTTGACTGTGCGTACAGCACTTCTGGACGGCAACTGGCGGTGTTGGAGCCCAGGGACAGGTGGAGGAGGAGGAGGTAGGAGGAGGTTGGAGGAGGTAGGAGGGATTGCCACACACACAGCAGGGGAACAGCTGACGTTACTGAACCCCAATAACAGAGGAGCGACTGTTGACTGTGCGTACAGCACTTCTGGACGGCAACTAGCGGTGTTGGAGCCCAGGGACAGGTGGAGGAGGAGGAGTTTGGATGAGGTTGGAGGAGGTTGGAGGGATTGCCACACACACAGCAGGGGAACAGCTGACGTTACTGAACCCCAATAACAGAGGAGGGACTGTTGACTGTGCGTACAGCACTTCTGGACGGCAACTGGCGGTGTTGGAGCCCAGGGACAGGTGGAGGAGGTAGGAGGAGGTAGGAGGGATTGCCACACACACAGCAGGGGAACAGCTGACGTTACTGAACCCCAATAACAGAGGAGGGACTGTTGACTGTGCGTACAGCACTTCTGGACGGCAACTGGCGGTGTTGGAGCCCAGGGACAGGTGGAGGAGGAGGAGGTAGGAGGAGGTTGGAGGAGGTAGGAGGGATTGCCACACACACAGCAGGGGAACAGCTGACGTTACTGAACCCCAATAACAGAGGAGCGACTGTTGACTGTGCGTACAGCACTTCTGGACGGCAACTAGCGGTGTTGGAGCCCAGGGACAGGTGGAGGAGGAGGAGGTTGGAGGAGGTTGGAGGAGGTAGGAGGGATTGCCACACACACAGCAGGGGAACAGCTGACGTTACTGAACCCCAATAACAGAGGAGGGACTGTTGACTGTGCGTACAGCACTTCTGGACGGCAACTGGCGGTGTTGGAGCCCAGGGACAGGTGGAGGAGGAGGAGGTAGGAGGAGGTTGGAGGAGGTAGGAGGGATTGCCACACACACAGCAGGGGAACAGCTGACGTTACTGAACCCCAATAACAGAGGAGCGACTGTTGACTGTGCGTACAGCACTTCTGGACGGCAACTAGCGGTGTTGGAGCCCAGGGACAGGTGGAGGAGGAGGAGGTTGGAGGAGGTTGGAGGAGGTAGGAGGGATTGCCACACACACAGCAGGGGAACAGCTGACGTTACTGAACCCCAATAACAGAGGAGGGACTGTTGACTGTGCGTACAGCACTTCTGGACGGCAACTGGCGGTGTTGGAGCCCAGGGACAGGTGGAGGAGGAGGAGGTAGGAGGAGGTTGGAGGAGGTAGGAGGGATTGCCACACACACAGCAGGGGAACAGCTGACGTTACTGAACCCCAATAACAGAGGAGCGACTGTTGACTGTGCGTACAGCACTTCTGGACGGCAACTAGCGGTGTTGGAGCCCAGGGACAGGTGGAGGAGGAGGAGTTTGGATGAGGTTGGAGGAGGTTGGAGGGATTGCCACACACACAGCAGGGGAACAGCTGACGTTACTGAACCCCAATAACAGAGGAGCGACTGTTGACTGTGCGTACAGCACTACCAGGCAACAACTAGCGGTGTTGGAGCCCAGGGACAGCAGTAGAAGCAGAGGAACACAATGTAGGCCGAAGCCTGATTGGAGAAAGGGAACCTTTAACCCCCCCCCCCAAGGCATTTGTAGCTGAAAGAGCCAGCTTGTGCAGCTCAAAAGATGCAAAAGGAAAAGGTGGCTCTTTTAATTATGCTCCTTGCAAGCACAGAACTAAACACTTATAAAATGTGTCCCCTGAAACCGTGAAACTGTCCCGGAGGTGGGACTTTCCTTCGTAATATGACGCAGCACAGCTGTCATTCCTACCCCCTCGGCGCCGTGCCCCGGCTCCTCATCGTTGTTTGATTCCGTCCCGGAGCCTGCGCTGTTAGGTTATCCCTTGGCCAGGCACACTTAGCGCTGCCCATCTTCTGACATCATTTGGTGTCAGGCTGGCTGCGCTTGTGCGGCCGCGCTGTCCGAGAGCCCGCCTCGCAGTGTGGTCTAATGTAATCCCACCGCGGGCCTGGGATCAGTGGCCATGCGCAGTGCATATCCTCGCCTCTCGCTCCCCTCCCTACGGCTTTTTCAGACTGTGCGCTGCCACGGCCGTGGCATGCTATTACGGATCAGCTGGCACCGCACAGTCTGAAGAAGCCGTAGGGAGTGGAGCGAGAGGCGAGGATATGCACTGCGCATGGCCACTGATCCCAGGCCCGCGGTGGGATTACATTAGACCACACTGCGAGGCGGGCTCTCGGACAGCGCGGCCGCACAGGCGCAGCCAGCCTGACACCAAATGATGTCAGAAGATGGGCAGCGCTAAGTGTGCCTGGCCAAGGGATAACATAACAGCGCAGGCTCCGGGACGGAATCAAACAACGATGAGGAGCCGGGGCACGGCGCCGAGGGGGTAGGAATGACAGCTGTGCTGCGTCATATTACGAAGGAAAGTCCCACCTCCGGGACGGTTTTACGGTATCAGTGGACACATTTTATAAGTGTTAAGTTCTGCGTGTGCAAGGAGCATAATGAAAATAGCTACCTTTTCCTTGTGCAGCATTACTGCTGCACAAGGTGGCTCTTTCAGTAACAAACGCCTTGGGGGGGGGGGGGGACAGGTTCCCTTACATTTCAGTTGTGTCAGCGTGGCGGTCGCAGGACACATTGCCGGCTACACAGCTGGGGATCAGCTGACGTTACTGAAACCCAATAACACTGGGTCGTATGTTTTGACTGTGCAGATGGCACTTCTGAGCCTCAACTGGCGTTGTTGGAGCCCAGGAATGTAAGTTCAGGTGGTTGAAAGATGAACACAACAGGAGACCTGGATAACGTATACAGTGACCTAATTATTTAATCAGGAGGAGGAGTGGCAAATTCCTGCGAGATCCAGGCCTTGTTCATTTTCAGGAAAGTAAGCCGGTCAACGTTATCGGAGGATAGTCGCATGCGACGGTCAGTTAGTACACCACCTGCAGCACTAAAGACACGTTCCGATAATACACTGGCCGCAGGGCAAGACAGCACCTCCAATGCATACTGGCTTAGCTCTGGCCATGTATCCAGCTTTGAGACCCAAAACTTGAAAGGGGAAGAGCCGTCTGGGAGTACAGCAAGAGGGCAAGACATGTAGTCTGTCACCATCTGACGGAACCGTTGCCTCCTGCTGACTGGAGCCGTCTGTGATGGTGTAGACTTTTGTGGGGGGCACACAAAACTGTGCCACAGTTGGGCCATACTGGTCTTGCCTTGGGCAGAGGCACTGCTTCTGCTCCCTCTTTGTGCAGAGCCTCCACCACTGCCTGGACGCACTGAGCTGCTTTGGAATGCACTAGCAGCACTTCTCTCAGTTGGAATGGAGAAGATGATGGAACTGACCAGTGTGTCTTGGTACTCCCGCATTTTTCGCTCCCGGTTCAACGGTGTGATGAGGCTTTCTACGTTGTCCCGGTAGCGAGGATCGAGGAGGGTGAACACCCAGTAATCAGACATGTTGAGAATGTGGTCGATGCGGCGGTCGTTTCTCAGGCACTGCAGCATGTAATCCACCATGTGCTGCAGACTGCCAACTGCCCAAGAAACGCTGTCCCCAGCTGGAGGCGTGATCTCTGCCCGCTCGTCATCACCCCACCCTCGCTGTACACACTGAGTACTGGACAATTGTGTAACTCCCTCCTCTGGACGGATGTCTTCCTCCTCCATTGACTCCTCCTCATCCTCCTCACAAACTGTCCCCTGCCTACGCGTTTGTGAGGAACCACGTGGCGCTGACTGTCCAGAAGATGATGGAAGTGGTGAATCCTCATCCTCCACCTCTTCCACAACATCATCCCTTAGCGCTTGCAGTGATTTTTCAAGCAGGCAGATAAGGGGGACAGTCATGCTGACTAGTGCATCATCTGCACTCGCCATCCGCGTGGAATAATCGAAGGGACGCAAAACCTGGCAGACATCCTTCATAGTGGCCCACTCTGTGGTTGTGAAGTCTGTACGGCGCTGACTGCGACTTTTGTGCGCCTGATACAGCTGGTACTCCATTACAGCTTGCTGCTGCTCACACAACCGCTCCAACATATGTAACGTGGAATTCCACCTGGTAGGTAGGTCACATATGATGCGATGTTCCGGCAGGCGGTGTCGGCGCTGCAGAGCCGCAATGCGCGCTTTTGCCGTGCTGGAACGCCGCAAGTGAGCACACTCTAGGCGGACCTTGTGCAGCAGTGCATCAAGATCCGGATAGTCCCTCAAAAAACTCTGCACGACCAAATTGAGCACATGTGCCAGACATGGGATGTGAGTGAGGTTGCCGAGGCCCAGGGCTGCCACCAGATTTCGGCCATTATCACACACTACCATGCCTGGCTGGAGATTCGCTGGCTCAAACCACACATCGCTCTCCTGCTTGATGGCATTCCAGAGCTCCTGCGCTGTGTGGCTACGATTCCCCAAAAAAATTAATTTCAAGACGGCCTGTTGACGTTTGGCCACGGCTGTGCTCATGTCGGTCGTAACAGGTACACGTTCATCACGGGTCCATGTGGAGGTGGACTGTGACGGCTCCTGCAGCGATGATTCTGAGGAACTGGTGTAAGAGGAGGAGTCAATGCGTACAGAATGGATTCCTGCAATCCTTGGAGTGGGCAGGACACGTCCTGCGCCACTCGCACGGTCTGTACCCGGCTCAACTACATTAACCCAATGGGCAGTGAGGGAAAGGTATCGCCCCTGTCCATGTTGACTGGTCCACGCATCGGTGGTGAGGTGGACCTTGCTACTGACGGCGTTCAGTAGCGCATGTTTTATGTGTCCCTCCACATGCTTGTGCAGGGCAGGGACGGCTTGCCTGCTGAAGTAAAAGCGGCTGGGCACACTGTACTGTGGGACTGCCAATGACATCAAGTCACGGAAGCTGTCAGTCTCCACCAGCCTGAATGACAGCATTTCCAGTGACAGAAGTTTGGCAATGCCTGCAGTCAGAGCCTGTGCTCGTGGGTGGTTTGACGAGAAAGGCCGCCTTTTCTCCCATGCCTGTACTACCGATGGCTGTAGACTGGGCTGGGAGTGTGTGGTTGACTGGGAAAGTGGTGCTGCGGGTGGAATTACAGCGGGTCTCTGGACAACAGGGCCAGAGGTTCTTCCACGGCGATCCTGGGAGGAAGCCGAACCAGCTGCGTGTGAGCTAGAGGAAGAGGCAACACGAGCTGAAGAGGTGGTAGCTGCCGCTGTTGGTTGGCCTAGCTCTTCAGTGTGTTTGTCTAACTCCGCCGGGTGCCTGTTGCGCACATGTTTCCACATGTTGGAGGTATTGAGGTTGGCGACTTTTTGACCTCTTTTGATTTTTTGATGACACACCTTGCATCTGACATAGCAAATGTCATCTGCAACTGTGTCAAAAAAGGACCAGGCACTGCAAGTCTTGGGAGCCCCCCTTTTGACTTTTGGAAGAGACATGCTCCTTACGGGTGCCAAAGCGGAGGCTGCAGGATCCGCAGTCTTCCCCCTCCCTCTCCCTCTTTGGACCGTACGGGGAATCTCTTCCTCAGAGCTGCTCCCACCACCTTCCTGTCCCTGACGCCAAGATGGGTCAAGGACCTCGTCATCCACACTACCCTCTGCCCCCAACTGCTCCTCCCGGGTAGTCTCAGCAGCAGAGCACGCACCAGTAAGTGGCACCTGAGTGTCATCATCAGCTGATGCGGCCTGCGATGTGGTGAACGGAGCCACTGGCCCACCCGCCTCTTCAGACTCAGAGAGAAAAAGCTGTTGGGCATCACTGCACCCTGCCTCTTCTTCCATTTCTCCAATGCTGCTTGGCTGGCCCCCTGTTTCCAAGCCAAGAGATTCAGAGAACAGAAGTAGAGACGGCTCCTGTCCTGGGCTCTCTGTCTGCCTGGGCAATTTGGCAGGTGGTGAAGAGACAGATGGCTGCTCTCCAGTGCTCTGTGTCTGAGAGGATGTGGCACTAATGGAAGTTGATGCATTAGCTGCCATCCATCCCACAACGGCTTCAATTTGGTCTTCACGCAGCAGCGGTGTACGGCGCTCGGCGACAAAGCTGCGCATGAACGACTGTTCCCTCGTGAAAGTGGGTGCTGATGAGTCACCGGTGCCCGCAGCGGGCACAGAATCCCCACGTCCCCTCCCTGCTCCGCGCCCACGCCCACGTGCCTTACTCACTGCCTTCTTCATCGTGGTTGACTGATAAAGAAAAGCAGAAAAGTACTAACGGCTTTGTGTGCTTATTCCTGAAAAACTCCTCCTAACAGGTATAAGAAACACTAATTAGCTAAAGTGTGGACTAGACTTTAATATGAGTTAATGTGGCCTACACAAATGTAAAGTGGTGTAACTGGTGTGTTTGGTGAACTTTATTATTTATTTCTTTTTTGGGGGCTGAACTGACAACGGATAGAGCTGCAGTCACACGGAGACCGTGCAGACAGACGTTAACGGCGCTGTAAGGCCCAAAAACCCTCCTCTACTTTATCCTATGTAGTGTTTTTCCACAAATTAGCTGGAGACGGGTGGAAAGACACTAATAGGATTTTTTTAAATTAATTAGCAGCAGACTACAGTACTTGAAAAAAAATTAAAATTGATTTGGCGGTATGACGCAGTTAACAACCCTGAGCTGGAGACAACCAAGCTACGGCTGCTCACAGACTACAGGGCGAGCTGCAGTCACACGGAGACCGTGCAGACAGCCGTAAACGGCGCTGCAAGGCCCAAAAACCCTCCTCTACTTTATCCTATGTAGTGTTTTTCCACAAATTAGCTGGAGACGGGTGGAAAGACACTAATAGGATTTTTTTAAATTAATTAGCAGCAGACTACAGTACTTGAAAAAAAATTAAAATTGATTTGGCGGTATGACGCAGTGAACAACCCTGAGCTGGAGACAACCAGGCTATAGCTGCTCACAGACTACAGGGCGAGCTGCAGTCACACGGAGACCGTGCAGACAGCCGTAAACGGCGCTGCAAGGCCCAAAAACCCTCCTCTACTTTATCCTATGTAGTGTTTTTCCACAAATTAGCTGGAGACGGGTGGAAAGACACTAATAGGATTTTTTTAAATTAATTAACAGCAGACTACAGTACTTGAAAAAAAATTAAAATTGATTTGGCGGTATGACGCAGTGAACAACCCTGAGCTGGAGACAACCAAGCTACGGCTGCTCACAGACTACAGGGCGAGCTGCAGTCACACGGAGACCGTGCAGACAGCCGTAAACGGCGCTGCAAGGCCCAAAAACCCTCCTCTACTTTATCCTATGTAGTGTTTTTCCACAAATTAGATGGAGACGGGTGGAAAGACACTAATAGGAATTATTTGAAAAAATGTGCAGCAGCCTGCACTACTTCAAAAAAAAAAAAAAAAAAGGACAGTATGAGGCAATGAACCACCCTCCCTGAACTGAATACAACCAGCTATGGATGGCCTATGTGGCTGCACTCAGACTAGAGAGTGGGCTGCACTCACACACACACACACAGAGAGACCTTGCAGATCGCTGTGAAAACAGCGCTACAAGGCAAAAGCAAGGTGAATAGTAGGTGAACACAGCGGTTGCTAAATTAGCCTTTGGAAAGCACAAAGAAGCAAATCGCTATCTCTAAACTGTCCCTCAGTCAGCAAACAGCGTCCTGTCACTAACTGAATTCACAGCAGAGTGATCGCAAAATGGCGCCAGCGACTTTTAAACTGCATCATGACATCATTTCAGCAGCCAATCACAGCCTTGCCAGTACTTTCATGCCCTCCATGCTAAACAGGATGTGCCCACACTTGGAATCTTTCTCATTGGCTGAATTTCTGAATTTTGAATCATGGAACTTCCGATTCCGGTATCCGATACGCGCCAAGTATCGGAATCCCGGTATCGGAATTCCGATACCGCTAGTATCGGCCGATACCCGATACTTGCGGTATCGGAATGCTCAACACTACTTATAAGGCTCCCTGATAGCTGCATTGCTGTGTGTACGCCGCTGTGCAAACCAATTGCTTTTTTCAAAGCAAAAATCCTGTTGCTTCTATCAGCACAGTTCTCTTGTTTCTTTGTCCACACTCTTGTGTGCAGCAGTCCTTTTTATTGCTGCCATACTTGTCCTTTGATCATTGTAGGGAGATTAAAATTCTACTATAGCCCTTGTATTTTTTAATATATCTGCCAGCCACTTTCTGCCAATCAAACTGTGTAGTGTAATACAGTGGGCCTGATTTTTTCCTGCATTCTCCCACACAAAAAGGGAGATTTCTATTGCCACTGAGTGCATCTGTGTCAGTCCTGTTTGTGGCATATCTGCCAGCCACTTTCTGACACTCAAACTGTGTAGTGTAATACAGTGAGCCTGAGTTTCCCAGCAGTTTCCCACACCTATAAAGGGAAATTTCTATTGCCACTGAGTGCATCTGCATCAGTCCTGTTTGTGGCATATCTGCCAGCCTCTTTCTGCCACTCAAACTGTGTAGTGTAATACATTGGGCCTGATTTTTCTGCATTCTCCCACACATAAAAAAGGAGATTTCTATTGCCACTGAGTGCATCTGCATCAGTCCTGTTTGTGGCATATCTGCCAGCCACTTTCTGCCACTCAAACTGTGTAGTGTAATACATTGGGCCTAATTTTTTCCTGCATTCTCCCACACATAAAAAGGGAGATTTCTATTGCCACTGACTGCATCTGCGTCAGTCCTGTTTGTGGCATATCTGTCAGCCACTTTCTGCCACTCAAACTGTGTAGTGTGATACAGTGGGCCTGATTTTTCTGCTGTTTCCCACACCTATAAAGGGAGATTTATATTGCCACTGAGTGCATCTGCGTCAGTCTTGTTGGTGGCATATCTGTCAGCCACTTTCTGACACTCAAACTGTGTAGTGTAATACAGTGGGCCTGATTTTTCCAGCAGTCTCCCACACCTATAAAGGGAAATTTCTATTGCCACTGAGTGCACCTGCGTCAGTCCTGTTTGTGGCATATCTGCCAGCCACTTTCTGCCACTCAAACTGTGTAGTGTAATACAGTGGGCCTGATTTTTTCTGCATTCTCCCACACATAAAAAAGGGAGATTTCTATTGCCACTGAGTGCACCTGCGTCAGTCCTGTTTGTGGCATATCTGCCAGCCACTTTCTGATACTCAAGCTGTGTAGTGTAATACAGTGGGCCTGATTTTCCCAGCAGTCTCCCACACCTATAAAGGGAGATTTTAATTCACAACAAGTTTACGTACACCTTCTACTTGGTTTTACAGTACCATATAACGGTTGTTAGTTTGGTTACAGCTTTCCAATAATGAGGAAGTCTGGTGGAAGAGGTCGTGGCCGTGGGCGGTCATTGCCAGCTGGTAATGATGGTAGGGGTGGTGGAGCATCAGGTGGTCATGGGAAAAGCAATATAGCACCTAAGTCTTGAGTTGTTGAGCCAGCATCATTGTCTGGCTACACAAGGCCTCGAACGCTCCCTTTTCTGGGAGTAGGAAAACAAGTTTTAAAGCCGGAGCAGCAGGAAAAAGTTTTGGCTTTCCATGCTGACTCTGCCTCTAGCTCTTTCGCCTCCTCTTCGGAAAGTGCAAAATTTAAAAGCAGCGCGTCGTCAATGTATGCTCCCGGTCAGGTACAAGTCGCTTCCTTGTGTCCTTCACCCAGAACAACAGTGAAGGAGGCATCAGACGACACTACAGGTTACGCCATGGAGCTCTTTACACATACCATGCCTGAGTTAGAAAGGGAAATTGTTAACAGGCCATGCCCATTACAAGATGAATCGGACATGGAGTGCACAGATGCACAGCCACAGCTAGATCATTATGCTGTTCCATTGACTCAGATCACAACATTGCCCTCGCAATGTACTGAGCCAGAATCTGACCCTGATGAGACTATGGTGCCCCGTACCGAACGCTATATCACCGGCTTACACAGTGACACAGAGGAAGGTGCACAGGATATAGAAGAGGAGGTGATAGATGACCCAGTTGTTGACCCTGATTGGCAGCCATTGGGGGAAGATGGTGCCACTGCCTGTAGCTCAGAAGTGGAGGAGGATGATCTGCTGCATCCATCTACATCGCAAAAGCTGTCATCTGGCAGGCTTGCATCATGCCCAAAACGTGTGTCAAAAACCACAACAGGTGTCGGACAGCATTGCAATCCAGTTATAGTAGTACGGCGTGCAAAGCCTGAAAAGGTATTCCATAGTAGGACGAGTGCAGTGTGGCAATTTTTTAACCAAGATCCGAATTATCAGTCCAAAGTAATATGTAAGAAATGCTCCAAGACCTTTAGCAGAGGGAAGAATCTACAAAGTTTAAATACAATGTGCATGCATAGACATCTAACCAGCAGGCACTTGGAAGCATGGACTAACTACCAAACTTCTCGTACCGTTGATGCACCTCCTCATATTGAAGATAGTCAGCAACGCAACTTTGCTTCCCTCACTGGAAGCCCACCGGTTATGGCACCACCAGTAACAAATATGGAGGTATTGTCGCAAGGCCAATGCAGTCAGGGTCCAGGAATCACAAGTTTCTTGGTTGGAAACACTGTAGGTAGGCCCACATCAAGAATACCATCACCAAGCCTCTCTCAATCTGCCATGTCCACCACCCACCCGCTAGTTCCACCATATGCAGCTCTCCAGTCCAGCTCAGCCTACAAGAGACTCTAGATAGGAAAAGAAAGTACTCTTCCTCTCATCCGCTTACACAGTGTTTGCTCGACTAACCTCGTTAGAGATGATGCTTTACCGGTTGGTTGAAAGCGAAGCTTTCAAAGGCCTTATGGCCTACGCAGTACCACGTTAAGACCTACCCAGTCAACACTTCTTTGCTAGAAAAGCCATCCCAGCACTCCACCAACATGTCAAAGAATGCATTGTCCATGCACTGAGGCAATCGGTCAGTAGAAAGGCGCACCTAACAACTGATGCATGGACCAGTAGGCATGGCCAGGGACGTTAAGTGTCCATCATGGCACACTGGGTTAATGTGGTGGATGCAGGGTCCACCGGGGACAGCCATAGTGGCACAGTTCTGCCTAGCCCACAGTCTAGGAAACAGTTGGCTGTAGGTGTTTGCTCCTCCTCCTCCTCCAGAAGCGAAAGCTCATCAACAGAGCTCAGTCCCACAAACACTCCATCCGCAGCTGCCAGTGTTGCACCCGTGGTGTCCCATTATGGAAAAGCTTGTGGAAAGCATCAGCAGGCTGTGCTGCAAATGAAGTGTTTGGGTGACAACAGACACACCGCGGAAGTACTGGCTGAGTACTTGCAGCAAGAAACTCAGTCATGGCTGGGCAGTGTACATCTTGAGGCAGGCAAGGTAGTCAGTGATAATGGAAGGAATTTTATGGCTGCCATAGCCCTTTCCGAAATGAAACACATACCTTGCCTGGCTCAAACCTTAAACCTGGTGGTGCAGTGCTTCCTCAAGAATTACCCTGATTTACCAGCCCTGCTCCTGAAGGTGCGCAGACTTTGCTCGCACATCCGCCGGTCGTCCGTACAATCCAGCCATATGCTTAACCATCAGCGATCGCTGAATCTTCCCCAGCACCGCCTAATAATAGACATTGCAACAAGGTGGAACTCAACACTGCACATGCTTCAGAGGCTGTGTGAGCAGAGGCGTGCTGTCATGTATTTGTGGGAGGATACACATACACGGGCAGGCAGTTGGATGGCAGACATGGAGTTGTCTGGTGTGCAGTGGTCGAAGCTCCAAGACCTCTGTCAAGTCCTTCAGTGTTTTGAGGAACGCACACAGCTGGTCAGTGCGGATGACGCCATCATAAGCATGAGCATCCCACTAATGCATCTGCTGATGCAAAGTTTGATGCACATCAAGGAGCAGGCGTCCGCGGCTGAGGAGGAGGGAAGCCTTGATGACAGTCAGCCATTGTCTGGTCAGGGAAGTCTCCGGGACGAGGTGGCGGATGAAGAGGAGGAGGAGGAGGATGATGGGGCTGAATATTTATGGGAGGATGCTTCTCAGGAAGCAATAGAAACTGGTGGCATTGCAAGATCAGGTACAGGGTTTTTGCGGGCCACAAGTGAGGTAGATTTTCAAGAAAGTGCTCCTCAACCCAGCACAAACAGTGAATTGACACCTGGAACTTTGGCCCACATGTATGCCTTGCGTATCCTAAAACGGGACCCCTGCATTATCAAAATGATGACCGATGAAGATTACTGGTTGGCCTGCCTCCTGGATCCATGATACAAAGGCAAATTACAAAATATCATGCCACATGAGAACCTTGAGCAAATATTGGCTACCAAACAAGCAACTCTTGTAGACCGTTTGGTTCAGGCTTTCCCAGCACACAGCGGCGCTGATGGTTCTCACACGAGCTGTAGGGGGCAACATGGCAGAGGTGCTAGAGGTGCACAAAGCCGAAGTGGCATTGGACAGAGGGGATTTCTCACCAGGTTGTGAAGTGATTTCGCAATGACCGCAGACACGGCAGGTACCGTTGCATCGATTCAAAGTGACAGGAGACAGCATTTGTCCAGTATGGTTACCAACCATTTTTCCGCCATTATCAATGTTCTCCCTCACAGGTCATTCCTCTTTGATTACTGGGCATCTAAACTAGACACCTGGCCTGAATTGGCAGAATATGCATTACAGGAGCTCTCTTGCCCAGCTGCTAGTGTGCTCTCAGAAAGAGTCTTCAGTGCTGCTTGTTCAATACTGACCGAAAAAAGGACAAGTCTGGCTCCCCGAAATTTTGATGATCTAACCTTCATTAAAATGAACCAATCATGGATTTCGAATTATTTTGCCCCACCTTCCCCTGCTGACACGTAGCTTACCAGAAAAAAATTTCTTGTTTTTGGCCTCCTCTTACTGACTGCTCCAATTCCGCCATTTGCAGGTGCCGAATGTCCACCATAGGCCATTTGTATACCTCCCTAAATGGGCTGACTCCCCCCACAGGGCCGTGGTCACAACGTGGCGCAAGCACCCGTGTGAGTGCCGTTTGCCTGGACAGGTGGGTGTGCCCACTCTTGGGCCAATGAACTGGCACAGGGTCCCTCATAGTACAATGAAGTGTCTCTGATGGTGGTGGTGCACAACCAACGTCAGACACACCATCGTAATATGAGGGGCTCTGGGCCAGTACCACCACCCATGAGAGAGTGTTCCCCCCCAGCTTGAACTGTGCTCTACCACTTGCAAAACTTTCCTCTCCCTGCCCCACCACTGTGTAGTCAGTGCTGTTAAATCCTTCAATGGCACTGCCAATACAAATTTGTTGAAATGGTAGATGATAGTTAAAATATACAGGGGCTCTGGCCTCCATTTAGACCCCTTAATACTTTGTGTCAACTACCCCTGTCTGCAACTCTGCAGAGGAGCCCACCCCTGTACCTCGCTATGCCACCAGTTTATTTATGACTAGTGTTGAGCATTCCGATACCGCAAGTATCGGGTATCGGCCGATACTTGCGGTATCGGAATTCCGATACCGGGATTCCGATACTTGCCGCGTATCGGATACCGGAATCGGAAGTTCCAAGATTCAAAATTCAGAAATTCAGCCAATGAGAATGATTCCAAGTGTGGGCACATCCTGTTTAGCATGGAGGGCATGAAAGTACTGGCAAGGCTGTGATTGGCTGCTGAAATGATGTCATGATGCAGTTTAAAAGTCGCTGGCGCCATTTTGCGATCACTCTGCTGTGAATTCAGTTAGTGACAGGACGCTGTTTGCTGACTGAGGGACAGTTTAGAGATAGCGATTTGCTTCTTTGTGCTTTCCAAAGGCTAATTTAGCAACCGCTGTGTTCACCTACTATTCACCTTGCTTTTGCCTTTTAGCGCTGTTTTCACAGCGATCTGCAAGGTCTGTGTGTGTGTGTGTGTGAGTGCAGCCCACTCTCTAGTCTGAGTGCAGCCACATAGGCCATCCATAGCTGGTTGTATTCAGTTCAGGGAGGGTGGTTCATTGCCTCATACTGTTCTTTTTTTTTTTTTTTCAAGTAGTGTAGTCTGCTGCTAATTTATTCAAAAAAATCCTATTAGTGTCTTTCCACCCGTCTCCAGCTAATTTGTGGAAAAACACTACATAGGATAAAGTAGAGGAGGGTTTTTGGGCCTTGCAGCGCCGTTTACGGCTGTCTGCACGGTCTCCGTGTGACTGCAGCTCGCCCTGTAGTCTGTGAGCAGCTATAGCCTGGTTGTCTCCAGCTCAGGGTTGTTCACTGCGTCATACCGCCAAATCAATTTTCATTTTGTTTTAAGTAGTGCAGGCTGCTGCACATTTTTTCAAAAAATTCCTATTAGTGTCTTTCCACCCGTCTCCAGCTAATTTGTGGAAAAACACTACATAGGATAACGTAGAGGAGGGTTTTTTGGCCTTGCAGCGCCGTTTACGGCTGTCTGCACGGTCTCCGTGTGACTGCAGCTCGCCCTGTAGTCTGTGAGCAGCTATAGCCTGGTTGTCTCCAGCTCAGGGTTGTTCACTGCGTCATACCGCCAAATCAATTTTCATTTTGTTTTAAGTAGTGCAGGCTGCTGCACATTTTTTCAAAAAATTCCTATTAGTGTCTTTCCACCCGTCTCCAGCTAATTTGTGGAAAAACACTACATAGGATAACGTAGAGGAGGGTTTTTTGGCCTTGCAGCGCCGTTTACGGCTGTCTGCACGGTCTCCGTGTGACTGCAGCTCGCCCTGTAGTCTGTGAGCAGCCGTAGCCTGGTTGTCTCCAGCTCAGGGTTGTTCACTGCGTCATACCGCCAAATCAATTTTCATTTTTTTTCAAGTAGTGTAGTCTGCTGCTAATTTATTCAAAAAAATCCTATTAGTGTCTTTACACCCGTCTCCAGCTAATTTGTGGAAAAACACTACATAGGATAACGTAGAGGAGGGTTTTTGGGCCTTGTAGCGCCGTTTACGTCTGTCTGCACGGTCTCCGTGTGACTGCAGCTCTATCTGTTGTCAGTTCAGCCCCCAAAAAATAAATAAATAATAAAGTTCACCAAACACACCAGTTACACCACTTTACATTTGTGTAGGCCACATTAGCTCATATTAAAGTCTAGTCCACACTTTAGAAAATTAGTGTTTCTTATACCTGTTAGGAGGAGTTGCTCAGGAATAAGCACACAAATCCGTTAGTACTTTTCTGCTTATCTTTATCAGTCAACCAAGATGAAGAAGGCAGTGAGTAAGGCACGTGGGCGTGGGAGCCGTCGCGGAGCAGGGAGGGGACGTGGGGATTCTGTGCCTGCTGCGGGCACCGGTGACTCATCAGCACCCACTTTCACCAGGCAACAGTCATTCATGCGTAGCTTTGTGTCAGAGCGCCGTACACCGCTGCTGCGTGAAGAACAAATTGAAGCTGTTGTCGGATGGATGGCAGCTAATGCATCAACTTCCATTAGTGCCACATCCTCTCAGACACAGAGCACTGGAGAGCAGCCATCTGTCTCTTCACCACCTGCCAAATTGCCCAGGCAGACAGAGAGCCCAGGACAGGAGCCGTCTCTACTTCTGTTCTCTGAATCTCTTGGCTTGGAAACAGGGGGCCAGCCAAGCAGCATTGGAGAAATGGAAGAAGAGGCAGGGTGCAGTGATGCCCAACAGCTTTTTCTGTCTTCCTCTGAAGAGGCGGGTGGGCCAGTGGCTCCGGTCACCACATCGCAGGCCGCATCAGCTGATGATGACACTCAGGTGCCACTTACTGGTGCGTGCTCTGCTGCTGAGACTACCCAGGAGGAGCAGTTGGGGGCAGAGGGTAGTGTAGATGATGAGGTCCTCGACCCATCTTGGCGTGAGGGACAGGAAGGTGGTGGGAGCAGCTCTGAGGAAGAGATTCCCCGTACGGCCCAAAGAGGGAGAGGGAGGGGGAAGACTGCGGATCCTGCAGCCTCCGCTTTGGCACCCGTTAGGAGCATGTCTCTTCCAAAAGCCAAAAAGGGCGCTCCCAAGACTTGCAGTGCCTGGTCCTTTTTTGACACAGTTGCAGATGACATTTGCTATGTCAGATGCAACGTGTGTCATCAAAAAGTCAAAAGAGGGAAAAATGTCAGCAACCTCAATACCTCCAACATGTGGAAACATGTGCGCAACAGGCACCCGGCGGAGTTAGAAAAACACACTGAAGAGGTAGGCCAACCAACAGCGGCAGCTACCACCTCTTCAGCTCGTGTTGCCTCTTCCTCTAGCTCACACGCAGCTGGTTCGGCTTCCTCCCAGGATCGCCGTGGAAGAACCTCTGGCCCTGTTGTCCAGAGACCCGCTGTAATTCCACCCGCAGCGCCACTTTCCCAGTCATCCACACACTCCCAGCCCAGTCTACAGCCATCGGTAGTACAGGCATGGGAGAAAAGGCGGCCTTTCTCGTCAAACCACCCACGAGCACAGGCTCTGACTGCAGGCATTGCCAAACTTCTGTCACTGGAAATGCTGTCATTCAGGCTGGTGGAGACTGACAGCTTCCGTGACTTGATGTCATTGGCAGTCCCACAGTACAATGTGCCCAGCCGCTTTTACTTCAGCAGGCAAGCCGTCCCTGCCCTGCACAAGCATGTGGAGGGACACATAAAACACGCGCTACTGAACGCCGTCAGTAGCAAGGTCCACCTCACCACCGATGCGTGGACCAGTCAACATGGACAGGGGCGATACCTTTCCCTCACTGCCCATTGGGTTAATGTTGAGCCAGGTACAGACCGTGCGAGTGGCGCAGGACGTGTCCTGCCCACTCCAAGGATTGCAGGAATCCATTCTGTACGCATTGACTCCTCCTCTTACACCAGTTCCTCAGAATCATCGCTGCAGGAGCCGTCACAGTCCACCTCCACATGGACCCGTGATGAACGTGTACCTGTTACGACCGACATGAGCACAGCCGTGGCCAAACGTCAACAGGCCGTCTTGAAATTAATTTTTTTGGGGAATCGTAGCCACACAGCGCAGGAGCTCTGGAATGCCATCAAGCAGGAGAGCTATGTGTGGTTTGTGCCAGCGAATCTCCAGCCAGGCATGGTAGTGTGTGATAATGGCCGAAATCTGGTGGCAGCTCTGGGCCTCGGCAACCTCACTCACATCCCATGTCTGGCACATGTGCTCAATTTGGTCGTGCAGAGCTTTTTGAGGGACTATCCGGATCTTGATGCACTGCTGCACAAGGTCCGCCTAGAGTGTGCTCACTTGCGGCGTTCCAGCACGGCAAAAGCGCGCATTGCGGCTCTGCAGCGCCGACACCGCCTGCCGGAACATCGCATCATATGTGACCTACCTACCAGGTGGAATTCCACGTTACATATGTTGGAGCGGTTGTGTGAGCAGCAGCAAGCTGTAATGGAGTACCAGTTGCTTCAGGCGCAAAAAAGTCGCAGTCAGCGCCGTACAGACTTCACAACCACAGAGTGGGCCACTATGAATGACGTCTGCCAGGTTTTGCGTGCCTTTGATTATTCCACGCGGATGGCGAGTGCAGATGATGCACTAGTCAGCATGACTGTCCCCCTTATCTGCCTGCTTGAAAAATCACTGCAAGCGCTAAGGGATGATGTTGTGGAAGAGGTGGAGGATGAGGATTCACCATTTCCATCATCTTCTGGACAGTCAGCGCCACGTGGTTCCTCACAAACGCGTAGGCAGGGGACAGTTTGTGAGGAGGATGAGGAGGAGTCAATGGAGGAGGAAGACATCCGTCCAGAGGAGGGAGTTACCGAATTGTCCAGTACTCAGTGTGTACAGCGAGGGTGGGGTGATGACGAGCGGGCAGATATCACGCCTCCAGCAGGGGACAGCGTTTCTTGGGCAGTTGGCAGTCTGCAGCACATGGTGGATTACATGCTGCAGTGCCTGAGAAACGACCGCCGCATCGCCCACATTCTCAACATGTCTGATTATTGGGTGTTCACCCTCCTCGATCCTCGCTACCGGGACAACGTAGAAAGCCTCATCACACCGTTGAACCGGGAGCGAAAAATGCGGGAGTACCAAGACACACTGGTCAATTCCATCATCTTCTCCATTCCAACTGAGAGAAGTTCTGCTAGTGCATTCCAAAGCAGCTCAGTGCGTCCAGGCAGTGGTGGAGGCTCTGCACAAAGAGGGAGCAGAAGCAGTGCCTCTGCCCAAGGCAAGACCAGTATGGCCCAACTGTGGCACAGTTTTCTGTGCCCCCCACAAAAGTCTACACCATCACAGACGGCTCCAGTCAGCAGGAGGCAACGGTTCCGTCAGATGGTGACAGACTACATGTCTTGCCCTCTTGCTGTACTCCCAGATGGCTCTTCCCCTTTCAAGTTTTGGGTCTCAAAGCTGGATACATGGCCAGAGCTAAGCCAGTATGCATTGGAGGTGCTGTCTTGCCCTGCGGCCAGTGTATTATCGAAACGTGTCTTTAGTGCTGCAGGTGGTGTACTAACTGACCGTCGCATGCGACTATCCTCCGATAACGTTGACCGGCTTACTTTCCTGAAAATGAACAAGGCCTGGATCTCGCAGGAATTTGCCACTCCTCCTCCTGATTAAATAATTAGGTCACTGTATACGTTATCCAGGTCTCCTGTTGTGTTCATCTTTCTACCACCTGAACTTAAATTCCTGGGCTCCAACACCGCCAGTTGAGGCTCAGAAGTGCCGTCTGCACAGTCAAAACATACGACCCAGTGTTATTGGGTTTCAGTAACGTCAGCTGATCCCCAGCTGTGTAGCCGGCAATGTGTCATGCGACCGTCACGCTGACACAACAACTGAAATGTAAGGGAATCTGTCCCCCCCCCCAAGGCGTTTGTTACTGAAAGAGCCACCTTGTACAGCAGTAGAAAGGTAGCTATTTTGGTTTTGCTCCTTGCACACGCAAAACTTAACACTTATAAAATGTGTCCACTGATACCGTAAAACCGTCCCGGAGGTGGGACTTTCCTTCGTAATATGACGCAGCACAGCCGTCATTCCTACCCCCCCGGCGCCGCGCCCCGGCTCATCAGCGTTGTTTGATTCCGTCCCGGAGCCTGCGCTGTTATGTTATCCCGTGGCCAGGCACACTTAGCGCTGCCTGTCTTCTGGCATCATTTGGTGTCAGGCTGGCTGCGCCTGTGCGGCCGCGCTGGCCGAGAGCCCGCCTCTCAGTGTCTTCTGATTTAATCCCACTGGGGGCCTGGGATCCATGGACATGCGCAGTGCATATCTGAACCTCCACCTCTCACTCATCTCCCTATGGCTTCTTCAGACTGTTCGGTGTCAGCTGGTCCCTAATAGCATGCCACGGCCGTGACACCGCACAGTCTTAAGAAGCCATAGGGAGGGGAGTGAGAGGTTCAGATATGCACTGCACATGTCCATGGATCCCAGGCCCCCAGTGGGATTAAATCAGAAGACACTGCGAGGCGGGCTCTCGGCCAGCGCGGCCGCACAGGCGCAGCCAGCCTGACACCAAATGATGTCAGAAGATGGGCAGCGCTAAGTGTGCCTGGCCACGGGATAACATAACAGCGCAGGCTCCGGGACAGAATCAAACAACGCTGAGGAGCCGGGGCACGGCGGCGGGGGGGGTAGGAATGACGGCTGTGCTGCGTCATATTACGAAGGAAAGTCCCACCTCCGGGACGGTTTCACGGCTTCAGGGGACACATTTTATAAGTGTTTAGTTCTGTGTTTGCAAGGAGCATGATGAAAAGAGCCACCTTTTCCTTTTGCATCTTTTGTGCTGCACAAGCTTGCTCTTTCAGCTACAAACGCCTTGGGGGGGGGTTAAAGGTTCCCTTTCGACTTTCTCAGGCTTCGGCCTACATTGTGTTCCTCTGCTTTTCCACCTGCCCCTGGGCTCCAACACCGCCAGTTGCCGTCCAGAAGTGCTGTACGCACAGTCAACAGTCGCTCCTCTGTTATTGGGGTTCAGTAACGTCAGCTGTTCCCCTGCTGTGTGTGTGGCAATCCCTCCTACCTCCTCCAACCTCCTCCTCCTCCACCTGTCCCTGGGCTCCAACACCGCCAGTTGCCGTCCAGAAGTGCTGTACGCACAGTCAACAGTCCCTCCTCTGTTATTGGGGTTCAGTAACGTCAGCTGTTCCCCTGCTGTGTGTGTGGCAATCCCTCCTACCTCCTCCAACCTCGTCCACCTGTCCCTGGGCTCCAACACCGCCAGTTGCCGTCCAGAAGTGCTGTACGCACAGTCAACAGTCCCGCCTCTGTTATTGGGGTTCAGTAACGTCAGCTGTTCCCCTGCTGTGTGTGTGGCAATCCCTCCTACCTCCTCCAACCTCCTCCTCCTCCACCTGTCCCTGGGCTCCAACACCGCCAGTTGCCGTCCAGAAGTGCTGTACGCACAGTCAACAGTCGCTCCTCTGTTATTGGGGTTCAGTAACGTCAGCTGTTCCCCTGCTGTGTGTGTGGCAATCCCTCCTACCTCCTCCAACCTCCTCCTCCTCCACCTGTCCCTGGGCTCCAACACCGCCAGTTGCCGTCCAGAAGTGCTGTACGCACAGTCAACAGTCCCTCCTCTGTTATTGGGGTTCAGTAACGTCAGCTGTTCCCCTGCTGTGTGTGTGGCAATCCCTCCTACCTCCTCCAACCTCCTCCTCCTCCACCTGTCCCTGGGCTCCAACACCGCCAGTTGCCGTCCAGAAGTGCTGTACGCACAGTCAACAGTCGCTCCTCTGTTATTGGGGTTCAGTAACGTCAGCTGTTCCCCTGCTGTGTGTGTGGCAATCCCTCCTACCTCCTCCAACCTCCTCCTCCTCCACCTGTCCCTGGACTCCAACACCGCCAGTTGCCGTCCAGAAGTGCTGTACGCACAGTCAACAGTCCCTCCTCTGTTATTGGGGTTCAGTAACGTCAGCTGTTCCCCTGCTGTGTGTGTGGCAATCCCTCCTATCTCCTCCACCTCCTCCTCCACCTGTCCCTGGGCTCCAACACCGCTAGTTGTTGCCTGGTAGTGCTGTACGCACAGTCAACAGTCCCTCCTCTGTTATTGGGGTTCAGTAATGTCAGCTGTTCCCCTGCTGTGTGTGTGGCAATCCCTCCTATCTCCTCCACCTCCTCCTCCTCCACCTGTCCCTGGGCTCCAACACCGCTAGTTGTTGCCTGGTAGTGCTGTACGCACAGTCAACAGTCCCTCCTCTGTTATTGGGGTTCAGTAACGTCAGCTGTTCCCCTGCTGTGTGTGTGGCAATCCCTCCTATCTCCTCCACCTCCTCCTCCTCCACCTGTCCCTGGGCTCCAACACCGCTAGTTGCCGTCCAGAAGTGCTGTACGCACAGTCAACAGTCGCTCCTCTGTTATTGGGGTTCAGTAACGTCAGCTGTTCCCCTGCTGTGTGTGTGGCAATCCCTCCTACCTCCTCCAACCTCCTCCACCTGTCCCTGGGCTCCAACACCGCCAGTTGCCGTCCAGAAGTGCTGTACGCACAGTCAACAGTCCCTCCTCTGTTATTGGGGTTCAGTAACGTCAGCTGTTCCCCTGCTGTGTGTGTGGCAATCCCTCCTACCTCCTCCAACCTCCTCCTCCTACACCTGTCCCTGGGCTCCAACACCGCCAGTTGCCGTCCAGAAGTGCTGTACGCACAGTCAACAGTCCCTCCTCTGTTATTGGGGTTCAGTAACGTCAGCTGTTCCCCTGCTGTGTGTGTGGCAATCCCTCCTACCTCCTCCAACCTCCTCCTCCTCCACCTGTCCCTGGGCTCCAACACCGCCAGTTGCCGTCCAGAAGTGCTGTACGCACAGTCAACAGTCCCTCCTCTGTTATTGGGGTTCAGTAACGTCAGCTGTTCCCCTGCTGTGTGTGTGGCAATCCCTCCTACCTCCTCCACCTCCTCCTCCTCCACCTGTCCCTGGGCTCCAACACCGCTAGTTGCCGTCCAGAAGTGCTGTCCGCACAGAGCCAAACACCTCGCCAATGTGTTAGTGGGGTTCAGCACCGCCAGCTGTTCCCCTGCTGTGTAGCCGGCAGCGTGTACTGCGACCGCCACGCAGGCACAACAAGTTAAATTTAAGGGTACCTGTCCCCCCCCCAGGCGTTTGTTACTGAAGGAGCCACCTTGTGCAGCAGTAATGATGCAAAGGGAAAAAGTGCCTCTTTTCGTGGTGCTCCTTGCACATGCTGAACCTAACACTTATGAAAAGTGTCCCCTCCTACCGTGATACCGTCCGGTAGGTGGAACTTTCCTTTGTGATGTGACGCAGCACAGCCGTCATTCTTACCCCCTTGGCGCCATGCGCCGCCTCCTCAGCGTTGTTTGAATCAGTTCCGGAGCCTGCGCTGTTAGGTTAGCCCTTGGCCATGCACACATTTTGCGCTGCCCGTCTTCTGACATCATTTGGTGTCAGGCTGGCTGCGCCTGTGCGGCCGCGCTGGCCGAAATCCTGCCTCGTACTGTCTTCTGATTTCATCCCACTGGGGGCCTGAGATCCGTGGACATGCGCAGTGCATATCTGAACCTCCACCTCTCACTCATCTCCCTACGGCTTCTTCAAACTGTGCGGTGTCAGCTGGTCCCTAATAGCATGCCACGGCCGTGACACCGCACAGTCTGAAGAAGCCGTAGGGAGGGGAGTGAGAGGCGAGGATATGCACTGTGGCTCTTCTACTTTGTAACCCCTGAGGGGGGGTTAAAGGTTACCTTTGAAATTGGTTCAATTAGGCTTCGGCCTACACTCTGCTCCCCCTGCAGAGCCCGGGCTCCAACACCGCCAGTTGGGGCCCGGTACTGCTAGCTGCACAGAGAAAAACACCTCGCCAATGTGTCAGTGGGGTTCAGCAACGCCAGCTGTTCCCCTGCTGTGCAGCCGGCAACGTGTCCTGCAACTGCCACGCAGGCACAACAGACCCAAAAGCTGCCGCCAGTGCAGGCTTCGGCCTACACTCTGCTCTATCTCCTCCTCCTGCTGACCCCGGGCTCTAACACCGCCAGTTGGGGCCCGGTACTGCTAGCTGCACAGAGAAAAACACCAGCCAATGTGTCAGTGGGGTTCAGCACCGCCAGCTGTTCCCCTGCTGTGCAGCCGGCATCGTGTCCTGCAAAAGCCACGCAGACACCAGAACTGAAATTGAAGGGAACCTGTCCCCCCTCCCCCAGGCGTTTTTACGTTATCCAGCCACCTTGTACAGCGGTAATGCTGCATGTGTGCAAGGTGGCTCATAAACGTATTCTCCTCGCACATGTGGAACTGAAAACACGTCTGAAATGTGTCCTCTGTGTGACCATTTAACCGTCCCGGTGGTGTGACTTTCCTTTGTAATGACATGCTGCAACCCCCTTTGTAGCGCTGCCCGTCTTCTGGCATCATTGTTTGGCTGGCTGCGCCTCTGCGGCCGCCCTGACCCACACAACGCCCCTCGGTGTCTTATTTATTGGGACTGCGAGGGTGTGATTGATGGGCATGATCAGTGCATCAGTTCGCCTGTCCCTCCTCTCCTTCCGCCTTCTTCGGACTATGCGGCTTCATGGCCGTGGCATGCGATAAGGGATCAGATGACGCCGCACAGTCTGAAGCGGGTGTAAGGACCCGAGTGTGAGAGGCGAACATATGTGCTGCGCCAGGCCCTGAATCCCAGCCCCGCAGTGTTTTAACAATGTTAAGACACTGCGGGGCTGGGATTCATGGTCATCGCGAACCGCACCGGCCGACATTAAATGATGTCAGAAGATGGGCAGCGCTAACAGCGCTAGGCCAGGGGATAACACGACAGCGCAGACTCCTGTACAGCAAATAACAACGCTCAGGAGGCTGCACCCAGCACCAAGGTGGGATTCTTGACATCTGTGCTGCGTCTCATTACAAAGGGAACTCGCGCCTCCAACACAGTTTGACTGTATAAAGGGCTAAATGTTAGACGTGTTTCATTCAGCGTGTGCAAGGAGCGAAATTAAAAGAGCAACCTTTGACTTGTGCAGCACTACTGCTGCATAAGCTGTGGCTCTTCTACTTTGTAACCCCTGAGGGGGGGTTAAAGGTTACCTTTGAAATTGGTTCAATTAGGCTTCGGCCTACACTCTGCTCCCCCTGCAGAGCCCGGGCTCCAACACCGCCAGTTGGGGCCCGGTACTGCTAGCTGCACAGAGAAAAACACCTCGCCAATGTGTCAGTGGGGTTCAGCACCGCCAGCTGTTCCCCTGCTGTGCAGCCGGCAACGTGTCCTGCAACTGCCACGCAGGCACAACAGACCCAAAAGCTGCCGCCAGTGCAGGCTTCGGCCTACACTCTGCTCCATCTCCTCCTCCTGCTGACCCCGGGCTCTAACACCGCCAGTTGGGGCCCGGTACTGCTAGCTGCACAGAGAAAAACACCAGCCAATGTGTCAGTGGGGTTCAGCACCGCCAGCTGTTCCCCTGCTGTGCAGCCGGCATCGTGTCCTGCAAAAGCCACGCAGACACTTGCTCTTGTACCTTCTGCTCCCCATCCTGGTTCCAGTACCGTCAGCTGGTTCCGGGCAGAGCCTTTGGCTTAGGTGCCTCCCTCTGGGTATCCGAGTTCCACCAATGTCAGGTGGTCCTTGGTAGTGCTTTCAGGCACGGGTACCTCCTGCTTAGTAACCGGGTTCCAGTAACGTCAGCTGGTCCTCGGTAGTTCCATTGGCTCTTGGACCTTCGGCTACCCATCTGGGTTCCAGCACCGTCAGCTGGTTCTCGGCAGTGTCTTTTGCTCTTGTACCTTCTGCTCCCCATCCTGGTTCCAGTACCGTCAGCTGGTTCTGGGCAGAGCCTTTGGCTTAGGTGCCTCCCTCTGGGTATCCGAGTTCCACCAACGTCAGGTGGTCCTTGGTAGTGCTTTCAGGCACGGGTACCTCCTGCTTAGTAACCGGGTTCCAGTAACGTCAGCTGGTCCTTGGTAGTTCCATTGGCTCTTGGACCTTCGGGTAGCCATCCGAGTTCCAGTTCCATCAGCTGGTTCTCAGCATTTTCTCAGCCTTCTTGTACCTTCTGCTACATTGCCAAGTTCAAGAGACTAAACACGATGACCCGGAAGACCACCCCTAAGATGACGACGACACCAGAGACGACAACCACCGTGATGACGACGACCCTGGAGACGATGACCCTGAAGACCACCCCGATGACGACGACCCCGGAGACGACGACCCTGGAGACGACGACGACCTGGAAGACCGAGAAGCAGAAGAACAAGAGGCTGCAGAACAAAGAGCAGAAGAACATTAAGCATAACACTAAATATCAGAGCAAAAAATATTATCTAAATTATAAGCAGAAGAAGACTAAGCAGTGTATGGGGGTGAGTCCGTTCCTCCTCGTGGTGCCCCTGGATAAAGCCTGATGCTGCAGGCCAAACTGAACGCGGACAAATGTAACTGTTTTGTGACAGGCAGAACGGAAGGTGTAATCTTCAAACTTTTATAGATAACAACTACGGGAATGCCTGTCACAAATAAGAATATGATGAAGAAGTAGAATATGATGAAGATAATAGTAAAATAAAAAGAATATGAACAATGTAACCCAAAAAATAATAGGTAGAAGATGAAGAAGAAGATGAATAAGGTGAAGAAGTTGATGTCAAAGAAGCTGATGATGAGGATAATGAAGAAGAAAGCGTGGGAGAAGTAAAAAAGAAGGTGAAGGGCGTGGAAGTAGTGAAACATCAATATCTGACATAAAAAAAAAAAAATTAACATAGTCAAATTCTTTCTAACGCCGAACGTCATAAAAAAAAAAAAAATCCTGCTATTCTATTACATTGGGCTAAACCTCTGTGCCTTTAATATCTCCGCCACGTCCCCCAATACATCCTACATTATTCTTAGTTGTTTTCCTTCATGTAGAATGAACCTACAAGTTTATAAAGGGTTTATTTTAATTCCGATATTTTCGTCCCATTGACTTGCATTGGGATCGGGTATCGGTATCGGATTGGATCCGATATTTTGACGGTATCGGCCGATACTTTCCGATACCGATACTTTCCGATATCGGAAGGTATCGCTCAACACTATTTATGACCAATTCCTTGGCTGACATTTAGGCCACTTTAGTATTTTGGCCTACTAACTGTGTCAGCCACTTCTAACAGTTGACCTCCGCTGAGCAAAGCTATGCCACCTCTGTACTCCTGTTACCAATTGTGAACTGCATGTAGCTAACTTACTTATTTGTGCCTAGTAACTGTGTCAACCTCTCATAACAGTTGTCCTCCCACGCTGAAACAAGCTAGGCCACCAGGTTAGTCCTGCTAGCAATTTAGAACTGCATGAAGCCACCGTTTTTCAGTTTAGGCCTCTGTCTATCTGTCTGTCTGTCGGCACCACACATTACAACAGTCCCCCCCTGAAACAAGCTATGCCGCCAGGTTAGTCCTGCTAGCAGTTTTTGAACTGCATTTAGACACCTTTTTTTAGGTTAGGCCTCTGTCTGTCTGTCTGTCTTCGCCACACATTACAACTGTCCCCCCCGAAACAAGGTAGGCCGCCTGTGTACTCCTCTTACCAATCTAGAACAGCATTTAGCCTACTTATTTATTTTGTCCTAGCAACTGTGTCAGACTCTCACAACAGTTGTCCTCCACCACTGAACCCAGCAAGGCCGCCTGTGTACTCCTCTTACCAATTGGGAACTGGATATAGCCTTCTTTTGTATTTTACGCCTACTCAGTGTGTCAGAGCCACTAATTACACTTGTCCTCCTCCGCTGAACCACGCTATGCCGACTGTGTACTCCTATTCCAAATTTTGAACTGCAATTAGCCACCTTTTTTAATTGTAGGCCTACTCTGTCTGTCTGAGCCACTTATTACAGTTGTCCTCCGCTGAACAAAGCTATGCCGTCTGTATACTCCACTAACCAATTTTGAACTGCATTTTGCCTACTGTCTTATGTATGCCTACTAACTGTGTCTGCTTCCCATTACAGTTGTCCTCCACTCAACAAAGCTGAGCCTCAGTTTTCATCCGATGTCAGATATTTAACTGCATTTGGCCTACTTGTTTGGTTGGGCCCTAGTAACGGTGTCTGCTGCTCCTTGGTGTTCTCCTCCACTGAACAAAGCTGACCTTCAATCTACAGGCTTTCGGCCTATAGAAAATTTTAAACTGCATTTGGCCTACTACTTTGGTTGGGCCCTAGTAACAGTGTATGCCGCTCCTTGCTTGTCTCCTCCACTGAACAAAGCTGAGCTTCAATCTTCAGGCTTTCGGCCTATAGGAAATTTCAAAATGCATTTGGGCTACTAGTTTGGTTGGGCCATAGTAACGGTGTCTGCTGATCCTTGGTGTTCTCCTCCACTGAACAAAGCTGAGCTTCAATCTTCAGGCTTTCTGCCTATATCAGATATTTAACTGCATTGGGGCTACTAGTTTGGTTTGGGCCTACTAACGGTGTCTGCCACTCTTTGGTGTTCTCCTCCACTGAACAAAGCAGTGCCGCCTGTTTACTCCTGTTACCAATTTTGAACTTTATTTGGCCCACTTTATTATTTGGGACTACCAACTGTGTCTGCCTCTCATTACAGTTGTCCTCCACTGAACAAAACAATGCCGCCTGGTTAGTCCTGTTACCAAATTTGAACTGCATTTAGCCCACTTTATTATTTGGGCCTATATCTGTGTTTCCTCCTCATCCTGCCCATTGCCCAGCCAGTGATACATGAGTCTGTTGGTACATTGACCCAGACCACTACATTCCCCTTGCACTCTACACAGCCAGAATCTGACACGCTGAAATTCAGGTTCCCTTCCTGCATACTATACCACCTTACACGGGGACAAAGAGGAAGGCGCAGATGAAAGTGCAGGTTCCTTCATCAGGTGGGGAGGGCATACTCGTTGGCAACGTCACTGTCACAGGGCCCCTCATAGTACGCAAAAGTGTCTCTGCCGGTGGGAGGCGCCCCCGCCGTCAAACACAATGCCGTACTTTGAGGGGCCCTGTGCCAGTGCCAATGCGAACAAGTGGGCCCCCCTGCTTGCTCAGGATCACAGCACTTGCAAAATTGAAATACTTACCTCTCCCTGCTCCACTGTCGTGACTTAGTCCATGTTTTCTGGGCCCACTAAAGACTTTGAGCCAGCCCTACCCCCCCCCCCCACAACTTTAGCCGAATGATTCCCAATTTTCAATGCCTAACTATTATTATAAGGTAAATTAAGATTCACAAGCTTAAGTGACACGAATTGATGTTTTTGACATTAAAATGGGCACTGTTGGTGTTTTCCTGTCCTCCACTCACTGCCAACTTTGCTTCCCCATTGACTTACATTGGGTTTCGTGTTTCGGTCGATCCCTGACTTTGCGCGATAATCAGCCAATTTCACTCAACTCGACTTTTGACAAAGTCGGGTTTCGCGAAACCCGACTCAATCCTAAAAAAGTAAAAGTCGCTCAACCCTAGTCATAAATACTCAGAGACTCGGGAAACGAGTACAATCGCTCATCACTAATGCTGACCTTTACTTCATTCAATAAGGGGCTCTGCTGAGCCAAATTCTTAGGGCTCAAAAGCTAAGTTTTTGGAGGCATCAAAGCATTTTTCTCAATTTTAGCAGTTGGAACCTCAGCGATCACCAGGTTATCTAAAGATAGGTGGAAACTGGATGGGGATACATTGACATTTTTAGAAAAGTGCTTTATATGGAATATTTTGCCACCTTTTTCCACCTAATTTGAGAGCAGCATGATGTAGAGAAAATGAACCAATGCTGGGTTACACTGGGTTGCTTAGTGATGTTTATTTGTTATTGATTTTTCAGTGGGAGATTATTACTAGAGGACTAGTAAACCTGCTGACATAAAGTACAACTTCTGCCCCACCACTGATTGGCTGTTTTCTGCTTATGCACAGTGAACAAACAAAGCTATCAATCAATGGTGAGGGCGGGGTTATGCAGATCTCAGCATTCAGAGAACTGCTAGATCTACAGCAGACAAAATTTGTTTCTTAATAAAAACTAAAGCAACCAGTAACGTAAGAGACACTTTACTGGAATAATGGTCTCTGCCCCTACATCATGTCTTTTCTCAGAAAGGGTAAAGAAAGTCTGGTGACAGATTTAATTTGAGAAATTTGGGACTTCAGGCGCATCTACATGTCGGGTAAGAACCTTCCCACAATACAATATTTATGTGTATATGTATATGCACGCATGTTCTAGACATTCCAGTTAGGATTTATTCACTCCTTATAAAGGATATATATTTATATCTCCATTCCGGGCACTAACTTGGACCCAGCTACCGGCCACACGCCGTCCAGTATCACGTAGCAATTAACCCCTGAGCGGGGCATCACCTCGTTTTTTGCGATAATAATTATTTCTGCCTTTCTGGACAGTGGGATGGGGTTTAACTTGATCAATGCATTGTTCGTCCTTGTCCATGGCCTCAAACCACATGCACTGTTCAGACCTATATCCATAATAACCATCAACTCTGCATCCTTGAAACAAATGTGTTTTCCTTAAGTCGTCTGAGAGTTACATCTACAGGTAGGGGCCATGCACTGTGAAGGTATTGACTGTTACATGCTAGAGGGTCTGTCATCTCTTGTAGTTCTTTGCTATCTTGGTTCATTCTACACAACCCTGTGGTAGATTGGCAGACTCAGGAGGTATTAAAGTGGAGTGAGTATTGTCAAGGACACTGCTTGGGTATCCGGCGTGCAAAGGGGGATAAAAAATGCCAAAAGTAAATATTTTTGTGCAACCACAAATCACACAATAATTTGGAACTTTCCGTTGACGGCTCTTTAGCCTAAAGACAAACGGCATAAAGGCTGTCAGTTAAGCAGAAGGAGAAATAGAGCTGGAGTGACTGAGGATTCTGATCTCCAAATAGCTTTTCAGCCTTATGTGCAGATCTATTCAAATGCATATATCTCTGTAACTGTGGGATAAACTGGTTATGTAAGGGTATTGTTGGACTTGTCTTTAAAAAAGCACATATAATTTTATTTTTGGGGACATGGGTGAAATCCTTCTGACAGATTTCCTTGGAGGATAGATTGTAGGGAAGGGAGAAGGTTGGATGGGAGGCCACAGATGAGGATGTTGCAGTGGTTGAGTCAGGAGTCAGCTGACTCGGTGACCCAGCCAAGCAACCTCTGTTTAAATACAGATCCCTGTATATGAGTTAAAGGGTGAAGAGCAGGGCAACTCCTTGGTCATGGAAGCAGAGTAGATTGCGCCAAGCCTGTTTGTGGCAGATATTTCGGTGCTGCCAGGTGACTACAAAAAGTTCCTCCATGACAGTTATATTCTGCTGTGCATAAGAGGTGCAAAATTGTACAAAGAGTAAGTTGATTGAGACTTTGTAAAGTGTTTAATTGAAAGAATTTAACTTTTTTTTTACCAGCATACACCGCAATTTTATACAGTGCTGGATTTTGGTAGGCGAAAATGAGAGAATTGTCGACGAATGCATTATGTATACCAGAAATGATTTCATTTTAATATGGCCTTCCAATTTATGTATTCTATGCTACTGCTACTCAGTTGGGGGTCCGAGAGGTCTACATCTAGTGCTTGATTTTAGACCCAGCAAATCTTTCCTCTCAACTACTTATCATTAATTATACACAGAAAATTTAAATTTAGACCTTCATCTTGGGATTTGCACAGGCTAGCACACATATAATGGGTTATAAATTAGTTTTCCCTTTTGAAGGTGCCACAAGGCTCTCTGGGACACTTCATTGTGCTACTGCATAACACATTTACAGTGAAGATATTTCTGAACTTGGTGGTTCTTTGTCTTTGTCAACTTCAAGAACCATGTAAGTATCTTCGTGACCTCCAATCAAGGTAAATGCAGAATCAGCTCCGAAAAACTTTATATTCAAGTCTGTTCTATGATTTCAGACTTCTTTTAAGACTACTATATTGTTTTGCAGTAAAATCTTCCTTTGAATTAATAGATGTTTGACGCAAAAAGAGAAAAAAAAAAGAGCTATACAAATAGACGGAACACTAATAATAATGTTTTACTTAAATGTCCAGTACATTTTCACAGCAGTCACACAAGTAGCAATCAATTCCCGAGTGAATTTTATTCTGAATTGCTTTTTTAGTTCTCTATTTTTGTTGCTTTTCTATACCCAGGAAGAGGCATACAACTTGGCCTCTTTAATCACTGTTTGTGCTCTATGATAAGCATCCACAGAAAAATATTTACAGGGTTCATGCTGCCCTATTTGGAGAAGAATAAAGTTTAATGCATTATTCGGTTCCATGGTAAACCTCTACATGGGTACAAAAAAAGAGAAAACTAATCATCACTAGTGTTGAGCGATACTTTCCAATATCGGAAAGTATCGGTATCGGAAAGTATCGGCCGATACCGTCAAAATATCGGATCCAATCCGATACCGATACCCGATCCCAATGCAAGTCAATGGGACAAAAATATCGGAATTAAAATAAACCCTTTATAAACTTGTAGGTTCATTCTACATGAAGGAAAACAACTAAGAATAATGTAGGATGTATTGGGGGACGTGGCGGAGACATTAAAGGCACAGAGGTTTAGCCCAATGTAATAGAATAGCAGGATTTTGGGGTTTTTTTATGACGTTCGGCGGTAGAAAGATTTTGACTATGTTAATTTTTTTTTTTATTTTGTCAGATATTGATGTTTCACTACTTCCACGCCCTTCACCTTCTTTTTTACTTCTCCCACACTTTCTTCTTCATTATCCTCATCATCAGCTTCTTTGACATCAACTTCTTCACCTTATTCATCTTCTTCTTCATCTTCTACCTATTATTTTTTTGGTTACATTGTTCATATTCTTTTTATTTTACTATTATCTTCATCATATTCTACTTCTTCATCATATTCTTATTTGTGACAGGCATTCCCGTAGTTGTTATCTATAAAAGTTTGAAGATTACACCTTCCGTTCTGCCTGTCACAAAAGAGTTACATTTGTCCGCGTTCAGTTTGGCCTGCAGCATCAGGCTTTATCCAGGGGCACCACGAGGAGGAACGGACTCACCCCCATACACTGCTTAGTCTTCTTCTGCTTATAATTTAGATAATATTTTTTGCTCTGATATTTAGTGTTATGCTTAATGTTCTTCTGCTCTTTGTTCTGCAGCCTCTTGTTCTTCTGCTTCTCGGTCTTCCAGGTCGTCGTCGTCTCCAGGGTCGTCGTCTCCGGGGTCGTCGTCATCGGGGTGGTCTTCAGGGTCGTCGTCTCCGGGGTCGTTGTCATCGGGGTGGTCTTCGGGGTCATCGTCTCCAGGGTCGTCGTCATCACGGTGGTTGTCGTCTCTGGTGTCGTCGTCATCTTAGGGGTGGTCTTCCGGGTCATCGTGTTTAGTCTCTTGAACTTGGAAATGTAGCAGAAGGTACAAGAAGGCTGAGAAAATGCCGAGAACCAGCTGATGGAACTGGAACTCGGATGGCTACCCGAAGGTCCAAGAGCCAATGGAACTACCGAGGACCAGCTGATGTTACTGGAACCCGGTTACTAAGCAGGAGGTACCCGTGCCTGAAAGCACTACCAAGGACCACCTGACGTTGGTGGAACTCGGATACCCAGAGGGAGGCACCTAAGCCAAAGGCTCTGCCCGGAACCAGCTGACGGTACTGGAACCAGGATGGGGAGCAGAAGGTACAAGAGCAAAAGACACTGCCGAGAACCAGCTGATGGTGCTGGAACCCGGATGGGTAGCCGAAGGTCCAAGAGCCAATGGAACTACCGAGGACCAGCTGACGTTACTGGAACCCGGTTACTAAGCAGGAGGTACCCGTGCCTGAAAGCACTACCAAGGACCACCTGACGTTGGTGGAACTCGGATACCCAGAGGGAGGCACCTAAGCCAAAGGCTCTGCCCGGAACCAGCTGACGGTACTGGAACCAGGATGGGGAGCAGAAGGTACAAGAGCAAGTGTCTGCGTGGCTTTTGCAGGACACGATGCCGGCTGCACAGCAGGGGAACAGCTGGCGGTGCTGAACCCCACTGACACATTGGCTGGTGTTTTTCTCTGTGCAGCTAGCAGTACCGGGCCCCAATTGGCGGTGTTGGAGCCCGGGGTCAGCAGGAGGAGGAGATGGAGCAGAGTGTAGGCCGAAGCCTGCACTGGCGGCAGCTTTTGGGTCTGTTGTGCCTGCGTGGCAGTTGCAGGACACGTTGCCGGCTGCACAGCAGGGGAACAGCTGGCGGTGCTGAACCCCACTGACACATTGGCTGGTGTTTTTCTCTGTGCAGCTAGCAGTACCGGGCCCCAACTGGCGGTGTTGGAGCCCAGGGCTCTGCAGGGAGAGCAGAGTGTAGGCCGAAGCCTAATTGAACCAATTTCAAAGGTAACCTTTAACCCCCCTCAGGGGTTACAAAGTAGAAGAGCCACAGCTTATGCAGCAGTAGTGCTGCACAAGTCAAAGGTTGCTCTTTTAATTTCGCTCCTTGCACACGCTGAATGAAACACGTATAACATTTAGCCCTTTAAACAGTCAAACTGTGTTGGAGGCGCGAGTTCCCTTTGTAATGAGACGCAGCACAGATGTCAAGAATCCCACCTTGGTGCTGGGTGCAGCCTCCTGAGCGTTGTTATTTGCTGTACAGGAGTCTGCGCTGTCGTGTGATCCCCTGGCCTAGCGCTGTTAGCGCTGCCCATGTTCTGGCATCATTTAATGTCGGCCGGTGCGGTTCGCGATGACCATGAATCCCAGCCCCGCAGTGTCTTAACATTGTTAAAACACTGCGGGGCTGGGATTCAGGGCCTGGCGCAGCACATATGTTCGCCTCTCACACTCGGGTCCTTACACCCGCTTCAGACTGTGCGGCGTCATCTGATCCCTTATCGCATGCCACGGCCATGAAGCCGCACAGTCCGCAGAAGGCGGAAGGAGATGAGGGACAGGCGAACTGATGCACTGATCATGCCCGTCAATCACACCCTCGCAGTCCCAATAAATAAGACAACGAGGGGCATTGTGTGGGTCAGGGCGGCCGCAGAGGCGCAGGCAGCCAAACAATGATGCCAGAAGATGGGCAGCGCTACCAAGGGGGTTGCAGCGTGTCATTACAAAGGAAAGTCACACCACCGGGACGGTTAAATGGTCACACAGAGGACACATTTTAGACGTGTTTTCAGTTCCACATGTGCGAGGAGAATACGTTTATGAGCCACCTTGCACACATGCAGCATTACCGCTGTACAAGGTGGCCTTTAAAATGTACAAATGCCTGGGGGAGGGGGGACAGGTTCCCTTCAATTTCAGTTCTTGTGTCTGCGTGGCTTTTGCAGGACACGATGCCGGCTGCACAGCAGGGGAACAGCTGGCGGTGCTGAACCCCACTGACACATTGGCTGGTGTTTTTCTCTGTGCAGCTAGCAGTACCGGGCCCCAACTGGCGGTGTTGGAGCCCGGGGTCAGCAGGAGGAGGAGATGGAGCAGAGTGTAGGCCGAAGCCTGCACTGGCGGCAGCTTTTGGGTCTGTTGTGCCTGCGTGGCAGTTGCAGGACACGTTGCCGGCTGCACAGCAGGGGAACAGCTGGCGGTGCTGAACCCCACTGACACATTGGCTGGTGTTTTTCTCTGTGCAGCTAGCAGTACCGGGCCCCAACTGGCGGTGTTGGAGCCCAGGGCTCTGCAGGGGGAGCAGAGTGTAGGCCGAAGCCTAATTGAACCAATTTCAAAGGTAACCTTTAACCCCCCCTCAGGGGTTACAAAGTAGAAGAGCCACAGCTTATGCAGCAGTAGTGCTGCACAAGTCAAAGGTTGCTCTTTTAATTTCGCTCCTTGCACACGCTGAATGAAACACGTATAACATTTAGCCCTTTAAACAGTCAAACTGTGTTGGAGGCGCGAGTTCCCTTTGTAATGAGACGCAGCACAGATGTCAAGAATCCCACCTTGGTGCTGGGTGCAGCCTCCTGAGCGTTGTTATTTGCTGTACAGGAGTCTGCGCTGTCGTGTGATCCCCTGGCCTAGCGCTGTTAGCGCTGCCCATGTTCTGGCATCATTTAATGTCGGCCGGTGCGGTTCGCGATGACCATGAATCCCAGCCCCGCAGTGTCTTAACATTGTTAAAACACTGCGGGGCTGGGATTCAGGGCCTGGCGCAGCACATATGTTCGCCTCTCACACTCGGGTCCTTACACCCGCTTCAGACTGTGCGGCGTCATCTGATCCCTTATCGCATGCCACGGCCATGAAGCCGCACAGTCCGCAGAAGGCGGAAGGAGATGAGGGACAGGCGAACTGATGCACTGATCATGCCCGTCAATCACACCCTCGCAGTCCCAATAAATAAGACAACGAGGGGCGTTGTGTGGGTCAGGGCGGCCGCAGAGGCGCAGGCAGCCAAACAATGATGCCAGAAGACGGGCAGCGCTACCAAGGGGGTTGCAGCGTGTCATTACAAAGGAAAGTCACACCACCGGGACGGTTAAATGGTCACACAGAGGACACATTTTAGACGTGTTTTCAGTTCCACATGTGCGAGGAGAATACGTTTATGAGCCACCTTGCACACATGCAGCATTACCGCTGTACAAGGTGGCCTTTAAAACGTACAAACGCCTGGGGGAGGGGGGACGGGTTCCCTTCAATTTCAGTTCTTGTGTCTGCGTGGCTTTTGCAGGACACGATGCCGGCTGCACAGCAGGGGAACAGCTGGCGGTGCTGAACCCCACTGACACATTGGCTGGTGTTTTTCTCTGTGCAGCTAGCAGTACCGGGCCCCAACTGGCGGTGTTGGAGCCCGGGGTCAGCAGGAGGAGGAGATGGAGCAGAGTGTAGGCCGAAGCCTGCACTGGCGGCAGCTTTTGGGTCTGTTGTGCCTGCGTGGCAGTTGCAGGACACGTTGCCGGCTGCACAGCAGGGGAACAGCTGGCGGTGCTGAACCCCACTGACACATTGGCTGGTGTTTTTCTCTGTGCAGCTAGCAGTACCGGGCCCCAACTGGCGGTGTTGGAGCCCAGGGCTCTGCAGGGGGAACAGAGTGTAGGCCGAAGCCTAATTGAACCAATTTCAAAGGTAACCTTTAACCCCCCTCAGGGGTTACAAAGTAGAAGAGCCACAGCTTATGCAGCAGTAGTGCTGCACAAGTCAAAGGTTGCTCTTTTAATTTCGCTCCTTGCACACGCTGAATGAAACACGTATAACATTTAGCCCTTTAAACAGTCAAACTGTGTTGGAGGCGCGAGTTCCCTTTGTAATGAGACGCAGCACAGATGTCAAGAATCCCACCTTGGTGCTGGGTGCAGCCTCCTGAGCGTTGTTATTTGCTGTACAGGAGTCTGCGCTGTCGTGTGATCCCCTGGCCTAGCGCTGTTAGCGCTGCCCATGTTCTGGCATCATTTAATGTCGGCCGGTGCGGTTCGCGATGACCATGAATCCCAGCCCCGCAGTGTCTTAACATTGTTAAAACACTGCGGGGCTGGGATTCAGGGCCTGGCGCAGCACATATGTTCGCCTCTCGCTTGGGTTCTTACACCCACTTCAGACTATGCGGCGTCAGCTGATCCCTTATCGCATGCCACGGCCATGAAGCCGCACTCTCTGAAGAAGGCGGAAGGAGACGAGTGACAGGCGAACATATGCACTGCTCAAGCCCATCAATCACACCCTCGCAGTCAAAATAAATAAGACACCGAGGGGCGTTGTGTGGGGCAAGGCGGCCGCAGAGGCGCACCCAGCCAAACAATGATGCCAGAAGACGGGCAGCGTTACCAAGGAGCTTGTTGCGTGTCAATACAAAGTAAAATCACACCTGAGGGACGTTTTAATGGTCACAGAGGACACATTTTAGACGTGTTCAGTTCCACGAGTGCAAGGAGAATACGTTTATGAGCCACCTTGCACACATGCAGCATTACTGCTGTACAAGGTGGCTGTAAAACATAGAAACACCTGGGGGAGGGGGGACAGGTTCCCTTCAATTTCAGTTCTTGTGTCTGCGTGGCGGTAGCAGTACCGGGCCCCAACTGGCGGTGTTGGAGCCCGGGGTCAGCAGAAGGAGGAGATGGAGCAGAGTGTAGGCCGAAGCCTGCACTGGCGGCAGCTTTTGGGTCTGTTGTGCCTGCGTGGCAGTTGCAGGACACGTTGCCGGCTGCACAGCAGGGGAACAGCTGGCGGTGCTGAACCCCACTGACACATTGGCGAGTTGTTTTTCTCTGTGCAGCTAGCACATCTGGGCACCAACTGGCGGTGTTAGAGCCCAGGGTCAGCAGGAGGAGCAGGGGGAGCGGAGTGTAGGCCGAAGCCTGCACTGGAGCAAGTTGAAAGGAAACCTTTAACCCCCCCCCCCCCAGGCGTTTGTAGCTGGAAGAGCCATCGTGTACACCACTAATGCTGGAAAAGGTAAACTTAGCTCTTTTAATTATGGTCCTTGCAGATGCTGAACCTAACACTTATGAAATGTGTCCCCTCACAGCGTTCAACCGTCCGGTAGGTGGAACTTTCCTTTGTCATGTGACGCAGCACAGCCGTCAATTTTACCCCCTTGGCGCCGTGCGCCGCCTCCTCAGCGTTGTTTGAAGCTGTCCCGGAGCCTGCGGTGTCACGGCCGTGGCATGCTATTAGGGATCAGCTGACACCGAACAGTCTTTAGAAGCCGTAGGGAGGGGAGTGAGAGGCGAGGATATGCACTGCGCATGGCCACGGATCCCAGGCCCGCGGTGGGATTACATTACACGACACTGCGAGGCTGAATCTCGGACAGCGCACACACACAGGCGCAGCCAGCCTGACAGCAAATGATGTCAGAAGACAGGCAGCGCGAAATGTGTGCATGGCCAAGGGGTAACCTAACAGCGCAGGCTCCGGGACAGATTCAAACAACGCTGAGGAGGCGGCGCACGGCACCAAGGGGGTAAAAATGACGGCTGTGCTGCGTCACATGACAAAGGAAAGTTCCACCTACCGGACGGTTGAACGCTGCGAGGGGACACATTTCATAAGTGTTAGGTTCAGCATCTGCAAGGAGCACCACGAAAAGAGGCACTTTTTCCCTTTGCATCATTACTGCTGCACAAGGTGGCTCCTTCAGTAACAAACGCCTGGGGGGGAGGGGGGACAGGTTCCCTTAAATTTAACTTGTTGTGCCTGCGTGGCGGTCGCAGTACACGTTGCCGTATACACAGCAGGGGAACAGCTGGCAGTGCTGAACCCCACTAACACATTTGCGAGGTGTTTGGCTCTGTGCGTACAGCACTTCTGGACGGCAACTGGCGGTGTTGGAGCCCAGGGACAGGTGGAGGAGGAGGAGGTTGGAGGAGGTAGGAGGGATTGCCACACACACAGCAGGGGAACAGCTGACGTTACTGAACCCCAATAACAGAGGAGGGACTGTTGACTGTGCGTACAGCACTTCTGGACGGCAACTGGCGGTGTTGGAGCCCAGGGACAGGTGGAGGAGGAGGAGGTTGGAGGAGGTAGGAGGGATTGCCACACACACAGCAGGGGAACAGCTGACGTTACTGAACCCCAATAACAGAGGAGGGACTGTTGACTGTGCGTACAGCACTTCTGGACGGCAACTGGCGGTGTTGGAGCCCAGGGACAGGTGGAGGAGGAGGAGGTTGGAGGAGGTAGGAGGGATTGCCACACACACAGCAGGGGAACAGCTGACGTTACTGAACCCCAATAACAGAGGAGGGACTGTTGACTGTGCGTACAGCACTTCTGGACGGCAACTGGCAGTGTTGGAGCCCAGGGACAGGAGGAGGTTGGAGGAGGTTGGAGGAGGTAGGAGGGATTGCCACACACACAGCAGGGGAACAGCTGACGTTACTGAACCCCAATAACAGAGGAGGGACTGTTGACTGTGCGTACAGCACTTCTGGACGGCAACTGGCGGTGTTGGAGCCCAGGGACAGGTGGAGGAGGAGGAGGTTGGAGGAGGTAGGAGGGATTGCCACACACACAGCAGGGGAACAGCTGACGTTACTGAACCCCAATAACAGAGGAGGGACTGTTGACTGTGCGTACAGCACTTCTGGACGGCAACTGGCGGTGTTGGAGCCCAGGGACAGGTGGAGGAGGAGGAGGTTGGAGGAGGTAGGAGGGATTGCCACACACACAGCAGGGGAACAGCTGACGTTACTGAACCCCAATAACAGAGGAGGGACTGTTGACTGTGCGTACAGCACTTCTGGACGGCAACTGGCGGTGTTGGAGCCCAGGGACAGGAGGAGGTTGGAGGAGGTTGGAGGAGGTAGGAGGGATTGCCACACACACAGCAGGGGAACAGCTGACGTTACTGAACCCCAATAACAGAGGAGGGACTGTTGACTGTGCGTACAGCACTTCTGGACGGCAACTGGCATTGTTGGAGCCCAGGGACAGGTGGAGGAGGAGTAGGTTGGAGGAGGTAGGAGGGATTGCCACACACACAGCAGGGGAACAGCTGACGTTACTGAACCCCAATAACAGAGGAGGGACTGTTGACTGTGCGTACATCACTTCTGGACGGCAACTGGCGGTGTTGGAGCCCAGGGACAGGTGGAGGAGGAGGAGGTTGGAGGAGGTAGGAGGGATTGCCACACACACAGCAGGGGAACAGCTGACGTTACTGAACCCCAATAACAGACGAGGGACTGTTGACTGTGCGTACAGCACTTCTGGACGGCAACTGGCGGTGTTGGAGCCCAGGGACAGGAGGAGGTTGGAGGAGGTTGGAGGAGGTAGGAGGGATTGCCACACACACAGCAGGGGAACAGCTGACGTTACTGAACCCCAATAACAGAGGAGGGACTGTTGACTGTGCGTACAGCACTTCTGGACGGCAACTGGCGGTGTTGGAGCCCAGGGACAGGTGGAGGAGGAGGAGGTTGGAGGAGGTAGGAGGGATTGCCACACACACAGCAGGGGAACAGCTGACGTTACTGAACCCCAATAACAGAGGAGGGACTGTTGACTGTGCGTACAGCACTTCTGGATGGCAGCTGGCGGTGTTGGAGCCCAGGGACAGGAGGAGGTTGGAGGAGGTTGGAGGAGGTAGGAGGGATTGCCACACACACAGCAGGGGAACAGCTGACGTTACTGAACCCCAATAACAGAGGAGGGACTGTTGACTGTGCGTACAGCACTTCTGGACGGCAACTGGCGGTGTTGGAGCCCAGGGACAGGAGGAGGTTGGAGGAGGTTGGAGGAGGTAGGAGGGATTGCCACACACACAGCAGGGGAACAGCTGACGTTACTGAACCCCAATAACAGAGGAGGGACTGTTGACTGTGCGTACAGCACTTCTGGACGGCAACTGGCGGTGTTGGAGCCCAGGGACAGGAGGAGGTTGGAGGAGGTTGGAGGAGGTAGGAGGGATTGCCACACACACAGCAGGGGAACAGCTGACGTTACTGAACCCCAATAACAGAGGAGGGACTGTTGACTGTGCGTACAGTACTTCTGGACGGCAACTGGCGGTGTTGGAGCCCAGGGACAGGTGGAGGAGGAGGAGGTTGGAGGAGGTAGGAGGGATTGCCACACACACAGCAGGGGAACAGCTGACGTTACTGAACCCCAATAACAGAGGAGGGACTGTTGACTGTGCGTACAGCACTTCTGGACGGCAACTGGCGGTGTTGGAGCCCAGGGACAGGTGGAAAAGCAGAGGAACACAATGTAGGCCGAAGCCTGAGAAAGTCGAAAGGGAACCTTTAACCCCCCCCCAAGGCGTTTGTAGCTGAAAGAGCCAGCTTGTGCAGCACAAAAGATGCAAAAGGAAAAGGTGGCTCTTTTCATCATGCTCCTTGCAAACACAGAACTAAACACTTATAAAATGTGTCCCCTGCAACCGTAAAACCGTCCTGGAGGTGGGACTTTCCTTCGTAATGTGACGCAGCACAGCCGTCATTCCTACCCCCCCCGGCGACGCGCACCGGCTCCTCAGCGTTGTTTGATTCCGTCCCGGAGCCTGCGCTGTTATGTTATCCCGTGGCCAGGCACACTTAGCGCTGCCCGTCTTCTGGCATCATTTGGTGTCAGGATGGCTGCGCCTGTGCGGCCGCGCTGGCCGAGAGCCCGCCTCGCAGTGTCTTCTGATTTAATCCCACTGGGGGCCTGGGATCCATGGACATGCGCAGTGCATATCCTCGCCTCTCACTCCCCTCCCTACGGCTTCTTAAGACTGTGCGGTGTCACGGCCGTGGCATGCTATTAGGGACCAGCTGACACCGAAGAGTCTGAAGAAGCCATAGGGAGATGAGTGAGAGGTGGAGGTTCAGATATGCACTGCGCATGTCCATGGATCCCAGGCCCCCAGTGGGATTAAATCAGAAGACACTGCGAGGCGGGCTCTCTGCCAGCGCGGCCGCACAGGCGCAGCCATCCTGACACCAAATGATGCCAGAAGACGGGCAGCGCTAAGTGTGCCTGGCCACGGGATAACATAACAGCGCAGGCTCCGGGACGGAATCAAACAACGCTGAGGAGCGGGTGCGCGGCGCCGGGGGGGTAGGAATGACGGCTGTGCTGCGTCACATTACGAAGGAAAGTCCCACCTCCGGGACGGTGTTACGGTATCAGTGGACACATTTTATAAGTGTTAAGTTCTGCGTGTGCAAGGTGCTAAACAAAAATAGCTACCTTTTCCTTGTGCAGCATTACTGCTGCACAAGGTGGCTCTTTCAGTAACAAACGCCTTGGGGGGGGGG